>NW_027516909.1:4254602-4560654 GCF_048772815.1 Callospermophilus lateralis
CTTTTCTCACTTTCTTCCTCATTTTCTTCCTTCTTTCTCTTCCTTTTTCATTATCCCTCCATATGTATTTTTCTCTCATGTCATTACAAACAGTAGTATGCTATGAAATTTACATTTAAGACAGTTTTTTATAGTCATTGTTTTTTCTTGAGAAAATTTAAAAATTATAATCACCTGATAGATATATTACAATACATTAATTATACATATTATCTATATTCATGCATATGTATTACATATGTTATATATATATATATGTATATATATATATATATATATATATATATATATATATATATATTTAAAAGTACTTTGATTAGCCTGTTTGAAATAATATAGACAAAATCTTTCTTAATTCTCAAGTCTTCCAGAATTAACATCTTACAGTGAAAATCAAATAAACATATTTAAGTAAAAGGGTATCATTCTTATTTATCAATACTGTGTCCATTATATTACTGTGATAAAATGTATATGTACATCAGGTGACATGAGTATTTCTTCCACCATTTTGGGGAGCAAAATTTTGAAAACTTATAAATTAGTACTGAGGATACAAATTGTTGTAACCTGTGTTGATGAATCTAGAGATGATGCATGAATAGACAATATTGTGAATAAATTATATAACTATTTCCAACTTTAAATAATGGATTGAATTGATATCTGAAAATATATAGCAATTCTTATATTGATATACATACATTCATTCCAACCAGTTATATATCTAATGGTAATATTAGGGTTATGGTTTATCATGAAGAGTGTGAGTTTTGCTTCAAAAATGATTATGGAATCGAAAATAATGTGTTTAGAAAGAAGTCTAGTGAATAGACCATAAAGAAACATGGAGTAATATATGTGTTCTCAAGGAGAAAGTGATTGAAATTGAGCCAAATGTCTATAAATTTGTGTACTTGTGGATGTAAGATATATCCTATGATTTCCATAAACTGAAGAAATAGTAATGTGCCAGTTTTGAATAAAAATGAAATTCAAAATACACATCATGTCCCATAGGAATCTACTTGCATTGATGTTAAACTGGGTCAGTTACTGTAGAAATATTAGGATTTGTAAGCACCATTCATTGAAGTTAGTTTTCAGTACTAGGAAAGAAATATGTATTTTAGGTGGTTGAATATTTCTGAGAATAATCTTGTGAAAAGTTGATAATAAATCCACATACAGGAACATGAATGAATTTAGGGAGTGTTTAATAATACACACATGTTTCATGTTTTGAGAAAAAAAAATATATATATCTCATGGAGAAATATTACAAAGAAAATTTGACAAGATTTATAACACATACCCTTGATTAAGCAGAAGGCAAATCAAAGTATACACCATGCCTCCTATGGAAGGCCTGTATTTCTTTTCGGTTAGGTTTCTTTTTATCCATCATATTAGGATTAGTTTTCAGATTCTAGTCAGGTATGTGTTAGTGTCAGGGATCAGTATTTAAAATGGAAAATAGGAAAATGAATCTAATGTGTATGCAAGTATGTGCTACACAAAAATCTTGCCACTCTCATCCAGAACAATTCCTTGACATTAACTTCACTCCAAGTGAGACCCAATTAGTGGTGAGGAGTTCGAAAACCTGTGATTACATATGTGGAACTGAAAATGCTCAGGAGTTCACAACATTCGATGTGTTAGAACAGTTTCCAAAAGTAAGGGAGAGGTTAAAAACTGCACAAACATTGAGCTCTGCTGGCCTAAAGACTTCTTGAGAAACTTCCTCTGAGGTTGGGCACATGAAATATATGTAGTTGTCAGAAGATTTAGCTTCTTTTGTAGTGACACCATCAAATCTGGATCTGCATCTTGTGACCTGGAGAAAATGGTTCCTTATTTTCTAATGAACATGAGGAAGGAGTTCTGAATTCTCCCTTTGTAGGTAAACTGTGGTCACTGGTAGTTAAGTGTCTCCCCTTGTGGTCTGTGAAACCATTTGGTCATCATCCTCCATTTTCGTGGTGTTTCTTACTGTGGCACTGGGAGTTTGGTATTGGCTTAATGAAATACAAGTAGTTCAACAAGGACACAGTGCTGGAGGGAGTTCTGTCACGTGTGGTTGGTCAGGGTCTCCAGGAGAATGTTCAAAACAGGGGTCTATCCCACATAGCTTTCCCCCTTGACTATAGCAACCGGATTCTGAACATTGCCCTCAAACCTCTCAATATAACAAGATGCCTATACATATAAGGATCTGTGGCCTGCACCATGTCAGTCACAAGTCTTTTGAAGCCAATGGCAGATCCACGTGGTAAAACCACAGGTATTTATTCAGAAACCTATAGTCCACTGCTCTACACCCACTACTCAGGAGGCTCCAACTCACTAGCATCTCTGTTCTACAACATTTTCATGAAACCCAGTCAATCAAGGCACTGTCTGGTACACTCATGATCAGCAATAGAACATCCAAAGGTTCTCCAGGGCCACCTGGTCATGAAAATTTCAAAAAAATTCATGGTATTTATCTAGCCATTTTTCAAGGATGAATTTGGAGGCACTGTGGGTATCAATTCATTCAGGAACCATTACATGGTGAGGAAGCTGATTTCAATGAAAGCTCTGCAGAACTCTTTAAGGCAAGGCTTCCCAAAGAGTGGCCAAAAGGTCACATGAAGCCAGGCCCATTGAGGTCTTGAATGTGAGGTTCATGTGTGTTTTGACTCTCAACTATGGCTGCCAAGTCTTTCACAAAAAAATAATGTGATATCCTGGCTGAGATTCTCAGTGCTCTGTGGAAAGCCATCTTGGGCCTATATCTCAGTTTCCAAGGGCGATGCTCATGCGTGGCCTCCTGTTTTCCCAACACAATTCATGGCAATACTTTTCTGAGGTCAGTTCCAGAACTCAGTCTCTAAGAGGAATCACAGCAGAGTTCAAGCCCATGTGGACCCAGTCATCTCTTTCAACCGCCACACAAATGACCACAATTAAAACCACAAGACTCCTACATGGCACTCATCTTCTTCCATAAAGACACTCATCATAACATCTGGCTGGAGGTTGCCATGAGGGGCACAGCTAAAAACAGTGTCCAAATTAAGCTCCCTTGCCCCTCATTTGCCTAAAGTCAGGGTGGCTTTGACACCCTTGTTGTGAACCAGAAGTAATCTGTAAGTGTAAAAGAAATTGAAATTAATGTGTAAAATTTAAAGTTTAAAAGACTGGGTGTTGCAGAGTTTCTAAGCTGCAAGGTCTGAGTTAAAATGTAAAGGACCAGGTATTGTTACGTTCCTATGCTATACACAAAACCTGAAATTCCTGTAGCTTGTAGGACAATTCCCGGACTGCCCAGTAAATTTTCCCCTGACTGCCTGATTGTTTAATAACCTAGTACCCTTTGTGGCCTGGCACATAGGCATCACAGGGCCTAAACCAATCAGTTTCAATGTGTACCCCACTTTAGAACTGACCTATCACTCCTGCCAGACCTGTTCCCACGAAAGAATGAGCTAATCATCTTTGGAATTGTTGTTTGATTTTCCCGTGGTGTATGATGATTTTTAAAAGAGACTGTGATGTATGTAAAGTCCCGCCCTCCCCAAAAAGTGTACTTAAGCACTGCTCAACTCCTGCTTGTGGCTCTGGGCTGCTCTCCCTTCTTGAGTGAGCATGGAGCCCCAGCATGATGGATTGGAACTCAATAAATGCTTTTTGCTGTTGCATGATCCGCGGTCTCTTGATGGTCTCTTCCTCCGACATTCGCTGAACCCTTAATTTTGGTGAGTTGGCCGGGAATCGTGCAGCACCGAACAAGGAGATCCCAACGGACCCCTCTGAGGGTAAGAAAGGCGCCTCTTTCCATTTTTCCTTGTGATCGCTCAGAGCTTTTTGTTCAGGTTTGGTTTTTCGGTTTTCGGTTTGGGTTGGCAGAGTGGCTGCCAGCAGAGCATGTAAGTTCCCCCTGGCAGTGGTGGACAAACGTGTTCTAAAGCCACCGGCCACGTTCTTGCAAGGGACACCTTGAAGGACTTGGGGAGGGACAGATGTGATCTCATTAGGTGAGGAGATATGGAAGTGCCCTCATTAGGTGAGGAGGGACAGATGAGCCCTCATTAAGTGACTCTGTTGCAAACCCATCAGGTCTTGCTGGCTACTTTTTTCTCTCAGGTTGAATTCACTGTCTGTCTTTGTGGTGTAACTCATCAGGTTATGCCAGTTACTGGGTTCTAATCTTTACTTCTGAACTCGTGTTAAACGTTAACTCTGTGCCCGTGTTTGTGTTACGTTTGTTTTGTCCTTGTCTCTGTTTGAGTAACTCTCATTATGGGACAAAGCCATTCCATGCCTCTGTCCCTGAAGCCTTTCCTGGTCACTGCCTCCAATCTGACCCCTTTGCCCACAATCCTATAACTCAAACCTTCTGCTCCTCCCCCTCTTCCCTCCATTCTCCCTGAGTCACAAGATTGTTGATCTTGGGGTTGTGAACAAACGGGAGCTGCATGATGGTCTTTGTGTGTCTTTTTGTCTGTGTTTCTGTTAAATGTGATGGCATTGTTTGGACCGATGCAGAGTCCCGAGTTCCAACCTGCCTTAGATGTGTGGAAATAACTTTAGCTAAAATTTAACCTAAAGCTTCTTCTGTGAGGGACCAAAAGTCAATAGAACCACCAGCTTTTCTGTTCTCACCTTTTACACCTCTCTTAGCTGTGTTTTAAAGAACTTTGATAAACTTTTCTTCTCTTTGTTAAGCGAGATTAGGGAAGCAGTGATTTCTTTTCTTCCCATAGTTGGCTTGAGCACGCCCACTGCAGAAGGAAATGCCTGGGGTCTAAGAACATTGATATCTCGCTTAAACTTTTCTCAAAACCCTATCCTCATTATTAAATTGTTATTAATTGGCTTTGGGGATGGGAACCAAACCTTCAGTCATAAATTTTGACACACCAGTGGGGACTTTCAATGAACCACACTCTGCCCTCTTGGGGAAGCCTAGCACTCAAAACAATTGCAAGCAGAGGATGAATTTTTTGGAAGCTGACTACTGAAAAGGTGGGAGATATAGAATATGCCTGGTGCCTGGGGTCAAACCACCAGAAGGACTAATCCTGTAAGTAAATGGTGAGGCTAAGGGACTCCCAGCAGGTGCCAGAGCCATATTGCTGTGGGGAACTCCCTTATTCCTTACCTGCACTTTAAGGATTGCTCCACCTCTGTTTACTTAACAAAAGGGACCATGAATGCAGTAATATGTTGATATTTTAGATTGTTTCTTGGGGATGATCTTGGCTGAAATTGTATTTAAAAGATGATATTTTTAATTGTAACAATCTGGTATCTGAATGGGTTTCTAAAGCATTGCACTATCTTACAGATAAAAGTTGGGTTTAAACAAGAGTTTAGTTTGATTTAAGATAGCTGATGCTAGAAAACTTAAATACTTCGGATAAAAAAATAATTAAAGAGTTTTAATTTTGAACTAGGTAGCCTGAGAAAATTTCACTAGATATACCAGTGCATTAACTTGGGCAAAGATAATAAATTATGATATGATATCTGTTCCCTTCAATGTGTAAGATTTTTTTAAAAACGTGCTAAATTAAAACGTTGGTCTGGCTTAGTGAAATGACATTAATTAGCAACAGTCTTGGAAATTTTTAAAGCTTAATTTGGGATTCAAATGGTAGTCTGTGGTTGTTTTTAAAATTTTTTTCAAGAAATTTAATGTAGCTTACTACTACTTTAGAAACTTCAGAACAAAGAAAGTGGCTTAATGATCCTAGAGAAACTTCTTATGATGGTGGCTTTAATATTATCAAAAAATGATCATATTTTCAGTTTTTTGTGGTGAGGCTAAGGGACTCAAGATTTTCTAGTGTAGAAAAACATAAAGATATAAAATTTTGAGAATTACATCTTAAACTTGCATCATAATTTTCAACATTCAAACCTGGAAATTATGACTTATAGCTAAAATGCCTTAGGCATGAGGTTTCTGCTCAGAACTCCAGCCTTTACAGTTTTCAAGTCCTCAGCCAGGACTTAAGTTGATATGCAAATAAAAGAATCCTGCAGCACTCAGCAGGAGACAGATAAAAAGGAGTAAAAGTGTCTTTTTACCTGAACTCAAACTAGATCCAAACAAAAAGTACATTATATGGTATTTACTAATTACTGGCCAGTCATCTTTTTTGGCACTCTTGCTTTTTCTTAGATTCTGTATTTTTTATTTTTTGAGCTTATGATCTTGATCCTGCAGATGGGTTAATGTTTTCTGATCAGTTCTATTTTTGATCAACTGTGGAGTTTTTGAACATTGCAATGGATATTTCACCTGAAAAAGCTACAAGGCCTTCACTATTGTGTTATGTGTTACACTTGTGTTACGTGTTGTATGTTGGTATGTCTGTATGTGTGTATGTCCATATATCATGCAGTGATATGACAATTGACAGATGAGGAGTGCTCATAAAATATTTAAAAATTGATATAAATATCTTGGATTCACGTGATTCAAATGGTTCAATTCAAATTGGGTAAACAGATAAAAATAAAGATGTCTTTAGAATTAGGCCTATAAGTTTTCTAGGTGTACAAACAGGCCCTAATAAAATGTTGATGTCTACAAAATAATCTGCTTAAATTCAGAAATTTATAAGTATTGTTTCAAAATGTGAACAGAAAGAGGTTCACAGATGGAAAAGAGAAACTAAAAGTTTCTAGATATAGATTTAATAGAGGGAAAATGTGTTTCTCGATAAGAGAGTCTATATGATTAAGTAATTAAAATGGTTTAAGTAAATAATAAAAAGGTTTGTGTAAGTTGGTTATATGTGTAAGTTTTGAGCAAGTAATCTTAAAAAATTAAACAGCTGGTTAAACAATACTGTTTTTATAAAATTATGCCAGGTTATTTCTTTAAAAAGCTAAACTTGGTTAATACAAAAACATCAATGTAATTGTGGTGTTAATGTGTTCATATCTTCCAGGTATACAAGTGTGTAAGGTAGAAGCTTCAAAAGAGCATTGTATCATGCTGGTGTTCTAAGGTTGTATGGTAATTCTAGGCTTAAAATAAAAACATGTTGGAGATTTATGTGTATCATTTGTGTTGTATAATTGGACTTGTTATCAAAAAGATATGTACAGTTACATGTTACTTTTTACACTTAGATACAATTTAAAAGTATTTTCAAGTTAAGTAGAGCCTAATCTCTGTGAAGGTTTTATTGTAAAACACAAAGGCAATGCCCATTCATTTCCATGTGAAAACTGTTTTCTTCAGGCTTCAGGAAGGAGTAGCCTGAGGAAAAGACATTCCTGATATTCAGGGCAACATAACAATAGGTAATCAAAAGGCCCAAAGCAGGGTTTCTCCACTGAGACTTTACTGGTCACACTGATATCAGAGTTTTCTGAGATGCTTGCCATTCCCTTCAGCTATCCAGTACATGGCCATGTCACAGAGCTTGGAAGTGGTACATATCTTGTACACAAAACCATGAGCCTATTTTGGAGAGTGGCCAGAATTCAGGAAGGATACAGGAACGTAAGAAAATAGTAGGTGTTGCCCAATGATAAGGCAAGCCACAGTCCATGAAAAGAGCAGTCAAGAAACATGGAGGAAGTGATTGAAAGTGAAACAAATGCCTATAAATTTGCGAAATTTTGATGAGACATATATGCTATGATGTGCATAAACTGAAGAAATAGTAATGTACCAGTGTTGAATAAAAATGAACGTCAAAATGCACATCATGTCTACTTGCATTGATGTTCAACTGGGTCAGTTACTGTAGAAATATTAGGATTTGGGGGGGATTAATAATACAATTTATTTTAGCACTAGCATGCCACAGAATGTAGAGGAAAGATCAATGGATTTTTAGTTATAGCACTAATAATCTAACATTTAGTGACTATTTTCATAATATTTCTTCTTTTTTATTTTTTATTTTTTCAGTTGTTGATTGACCTTCATTTTGTTTATTTGTATGTGGTGCTGAGAATAGAACCATGTGCCTTACACATGCTAGAAAAGCATGTTACCACTGAGCCACAAACCCAGCCCCTCCACTTTTATCTTAACATCATACACTCATGTCCCTCTTCTTTACTCACTTTCTTCCCCATTTTCCCCCTTCTCTCCCTTCCTTTTTCGTTTCCCCTCCATATCTATTTTTCTCTCATGTCATTACAAACAGTAGTATGCTATGAAATTTAAGTTTAAGACTGTTTTTTATAGTCATTCTTTTTCTTGAGAAAATCTAAAAATTATAATCACCTGATAGATATATTACAATACATTTATTACACATATGTATCTATATTCATGCATATGCATTACATATATTATATATATATACATATATATTTAAAAGTACTTTGATTTTCCTGTTAGAAATAATATAGACCAAGTCTTTCTTAATTCTCAATTCTTCCATAATTAACATCTTACAGTGAAAATCAAATAAACATATTTAAGTAAAAAGGTATCATTCTTATTTATCAATACTGATAATTTAAGGTTTTATAGCACATTAAGCTGTAATATGGCATATTAACTCTTATGAATTAGAGAAATTTTATTTGAACAACCTATTATTTAAGGACCATATGCACTGACATTTTAAATGGCGTTCTTGTGATTTCTATTTCTATCAATTGTGTATTAATTGCCAAATACTTATTTTAGTACTTTTCATGTTCATAATTGATATAAAGTCAATTGTTTAATTCTTCTTGTAAGTAGTTACTTATTACAGTAGGGACATTATTAATAATACTACATCTTTATAAGAAAAATGGTACAAATTTATTTTCATGCAAAATTAAGAATAATTGCATGCTCTAAATGTTTGATTGTTGATACATATAATAAAGAGCTTTTGATGAGTCTCTTCCCCAGTAAAACATAAAATGCAAAGATAATGTCCAAATAAAGATAAGAAAAATACACATTATCAGCTAGAAACTATTAAATAAAAGATGAAAAGAACAATCCAACACATTGTACAAACTTGTCAGATGAGGTAGTATTCTGGAAGAATAGCCTAAGACTAGACCTTGTCCATGTCAAAATATTCACGAAAAAAATGAAGTATGAAAAGTGTAGAAAATGCTATGAATTTTTCATGAAGATAGGTGAATTATCCTTTCATCTCAATTTATGTGCATTTTCTGGTAAAATAAATTTGTGATATTTACAACTACACAAAACAAAGTTTCTGCATAGCAAAATGAATACATCTGAACCCATTTTTAGCTGTTTTCTTCCCACTAAATTTTAAACATTTATTTATTTATTTATTTATTTTTGTTGTTCAAAACATTACAAAGCTCAAGATATATCATCTTTCATACATTTGACTCAATTGGGTTATGAACTCCCATTTTTTCCCCAAATGCGAATTGTAGAATCACATCGGTTACACATTCACACTTTTACATAATGGCATATTAGTGACTGTTGTATTCTGCTACCTTTCCTATCCTCTACTATCCACCCTCTCCTCCCCTCCCATCTTCCCTCTCTACCTCATCTGCTATTGTTCAATTCTCTCCATTGTTTCCCCCCCACTTCCCCTCACAACATTTTATATGCGATTTTGTGTAACATTGAGGGTCTCCTACAATTTTCATAAGCTTTCCCTTCTCTCTCCCTTTCTCTCCCCCCATTCGTCTTTGTTTAATGTTAATATTTTCCTCATGCTCTTCCTCCCTGTTCTGCTCTTATTTGCTCTCTTTATATCAGAGAAGACATTTGGCATTTATTTTTTAAGGACTGGTTAGCTTCGCTTAACATAATATGCTCTAATGCCATCCATTTCCCTGCAAATTCTATGATTTTGTCATTTTTGTGCTGTGTAATACTCCATTGTGTATAGATGCCACATTTTTTTATCCATTAATCTATTGAAGGGCATCTAAGTTGGTTCCACAGTCTAGCTATTGTGAATTGTGCCGCTATGATCATTGATGTGGCAGTATCCCTATAGTACGCTCTTTTAAGATCCTCAGGGAACAGTCCAAGAAGGGTGATAGCTGGGTCAAATGGTGGATCCATTTCCAGCTTTCCCAGGAATATCCATACTTCTTTCAAAATTGGCCTCACCAATTTGCAGTCCCACCAGCAGTGTACAAGTGTACACTTTTCCCCACATCCTCGCCAACACTTATTGTTGTTTGACTTCATAATGGCTGCTCATCTTACTGGAGTAAGATGGTATCTTAAGGTGGTTTTGATTTGCATTTCTCAGACTGCTAGAGATGGTGAGCATTTTTTCATGTACTTGTTGATTGATTGTATGTCCTCCTCTGTGAAGTGTCTGATTAGGTCCTCGGCCCATTTGTTGATTGGGTTATTTGTTATCTTATTGTTTAATATTTTGAGTTCTTTGTATATTCTGCATATTAGGGCTCTATTTGAAGTGTGAGGGGTAAAAATTTGTTCCCAGGATGTAGGCTCTCTATTTACCTCTCTTATTGTTTCTCTTCTTGAGAAAAAAACTTTTTAGTTTAAGTAAGTCCCATTTGTTTTTTTCTTGTTATTAACTCTTGGGCTATTGATGTCTTATTAAAGAATTTGGAGCCTGACCCCACAGTATATAGATCGTAGCCAACTTTTTCTTCTATGAGACACAGTGTCTCTGATTTGATATCTAGCTCCTTGATCTATTTTGATTTAACTTTTGTGCATGGTGAGAGAACGGGATTCAGTTTCATTTTGTTGCATATGGATTTCTAATTTTCCCTGCACCATTTGTTGAAGATGCTATCCTTCATCCATTGCATGTTTATAGCCACTTTATCAAATATAAGAAAGTTGTAATTTTGTGGATTGGTTTATCTGTCCTCCATTCTATACCATTTGTCCACCTGCCTGTTTTTGTACCAGTACCACACTGTTTTTGTTACTATTGCTTTGTAGTAAAGTTTGAACTCTGGTATCGCTATACCTCCCGATTCACACTTCCTGCTTAGAATTTCTTTTGCTATTCTGTGTCTTTTGTTTTTCTATATGAATTTCATGATTGCTTTATCATTTCTACAAGAAATGCCATTGGGATTTTGATTGGCATTGCGTTAAACCTGTATAGAACTTTGGGTAATTTCGCCATTTTGATGAATTTAGTTCTGCCTATCCATGAACAGGGTACATTTTTCCATCTTCTAAGATCTTTTTCTATCTCTCTCTTTAGGGTTCTGTGGTTTTCACCTCTTTTGTTAGGTTGATTTCCAAGTATCTTATTTTCTTTGAGGATATTTTGAATGGAGTGGTTTTCCTCATTTCCATTTCAGAAGTTTTGTTGCTGATATACAGGAATGCCTTTGATTTATGCGTGTTGGTTTTATATCCTTCATTTATTAACTCTAGCAGTTTCTTTGTAGACCCTTTTGGGTCTGTTAAATATATTACCATGTCATCCACAAATAGCGATAATTCAAGTTCTTCTTTTCCTATTTTTATGCCTTTAATTTCTTTTGTCTGTCTAATTTCTCTGGCTAGTATTTCAAGAACTAAATTGAATAGAAGTGGTGATAGAGGGCATCCCTGTCTTGTTCCAGATTTCAGAGGGAATGCCTTCAGTTTTCTCCATTTAGGATGATCCTAGCCTGAGGTTTAGCATATATAGCTTTTACAATGTTGAGGTAAGTTCCTGTTATTTCTAGTTTTTCTAGTGTTTTGAACATAAAGGGATGCTGAACTGTGTTGAATGTTTTTACTACATCTATCGAGATGATCATATGGTTCTTGTCCTTAAGTCTATTGATGTGGTGAATAGCATTTATTGATTTCCGTATATTGAACCAGCCTTGCATTCCAGGGAAGAATCCTACTTGATCATGGTGCACAACTATTTTGATATGCTTTTGGATTCAATTCACACGGATTTCATTGAGAATTTTTGCATCCAAGTTCATTAGAGATATTGGTTGTAGTTTTCTTTTTTGAAGTGTCTTTGTCTGGTTTTGGGATCAGGGTGATTTTGGACTCCGAGAATGAATTTGGAAGAGCTCCTTATTTTTCTATTTCTTGATATAGCTTGAAAAGTATTGGTATTAATTCTTCTTTGAAGGTTTTTTTGAACTCTGCTCTATACCCATCAGGTCCAGGGCTTTTTTTGGTTGGTAGTATTTTGATGGCTTCTTCTATTTCTTCCTTTGTTTTTGGTCTGTTTAAATTGTGTGTGTCTTCCTGACTGAATCTGGGCAGATCGTATGACTTAAGAAATTTATCAATATTTTAACTATCTTCTATTTTATTGGAATATAGGGTTTCAAAATACTTTCTAATTATCTTCTCTATTTGTGTACTGTCTGTTGTCATATTGTCTTTTTCATTCCGTATGTTAGTAATTTCAGTTGTCTCTCTTCTTCTCATCCTTAGCATGGCTAAGGGCCTGTAAATCTTATTTATTTTTTCAAAGAACCAACTTTTAGTTTTATCAATTTTTTCAATGTTTTTTTTTTTTTGTTTCAATTTCGTTGATTTCTGCTCTAATTTTAATTATTTCTTGTCTTCTACTACATTTGCTGTTGTTTTGCTCTTCCTTTTCTAGGTTTTTGATGTGTACTGTGAGTTTATTTATTTGTTGTTTTATTCTTTTTTTGAGGAAAGAACTCCAAGAAATGAATTTCCCTCTTAAAACTGCCTTCTTTGTGTCCCATAGATTCCAGTACGATGTGTCTGTATTGTCATTTGATTCTAAAAATATTTTTATCTCCTCCTTTATGTCTTCTGTAACCCATTGATCATTCAGTAGAATATTGTTCATTTTCCATGTGATGTAGGATTTTTCCTTCCTTCTTTTATCATTGATTTCCAGTTTCATTCCATTATGATCAGATATGGTGCATGGTATTTTCTCCACGCCTTTATATTTACTAAGAGTTGCCCAATGGCATAATATATGGTCTAACTTGGAGTAGGATCCATGTGCTGCTGAGAATAAAGTGTATCCACTTGATGATGGTTGATGTATTCTATATATGTCGGTTACGTCAAGGTTATTGATTGTGCTGTTGAATTCTATAGTTTCTTTATTCAGTTTTTTATAGAGGATCTGTCTAATGGCGAGAGCGGTGTGTTGAAGTCACCCATAATTATTGTGTTGTAGTCTATTTGACTCTTGAACTTGAGGCGAGTTTGTTTTATGAGCGTTGCAGCTCAATTGTTTGGTGCATACCAATTGATAATTGTTATGTCTTGTTGGTGGATGGTTCCTTTTAACAATATATAGTGTCCTACTTTATCCCTTTTGATTAACGTAGGTTTGAAGTTGATTTTATATGATATGAGTATGGCCACTCCTGCTTGCTTCCGAGGGCCATATGAGTGGTATGATTTTTCCCAACCTTTCACTTTCAGCCTGTGTATGTCTTTACCTTTCATATGAGTCTCTCGAAGGCAGCATATTGTTGGATTTATTTTTTTGATCCAGGTTACTAGCCTATGTCTCTTGATTGGTGAGTTTAGATTTTTAACATTTAAGGTTACAATTGAAATATGATTTGTACTTCCAGTCATGTTTATTTATTTATTTATTTTAATTTGGGTAGTTTTTACTTTTTGGTTTTTTTCTTACCGTTTTACTGAGATACCTCCTGCTGTTAGTTTTGGGCACTATTTTTCAATTCCTCTTCTTGTAGTATTTTGCTCAAAATGCTTTGCAGTGCTGGTGTTCTGTCTGCGAATTCTTTTAGCTTTTATTTATCAGGAAGGACTTAATTTAATTGTCAAATCTGAAGCTTAATTTTGTTGGATACAGTATTCTTGGTTGGAATCCATTATTTTTCAGTGTTTGAAATACATTGTTCAAAGATCTTCTCGCTTTCAAAGTCTGTGATGAAAAATCAATTGTTAACCTTATTGGTTTACCCCTGAATGTTATCTGCCTACTTTCTTTCGTAGCTTTTAATATTCTCTCCTTGTTCTGTATGTTGGCTATCTTCATAATTATATGTCTTGGAGTTTGTCCATTATGGTTTTGAATGTTTGAGGTCCTGTAGGCTTCCAGGATATGGCAATCCATTCCATCTTTCATCTCTGGGAAGTTTTCTAGAATTATTTCATTTAATATGCTGTTCATTCATTCGGTTTGAATTTCTATGCCTTCTTCTATCCCGATGACTCCCAATTTTGTTTTTTTTTATGACATCCCATATCTCTTGAATAGTTGCTCATGGGATTTAAGCATGTTTTCTGTGTTGACTATATTCTTTTCAAGTTGACAAACTTTGTCTTCATTATCTGATGTTCTGACTTCTACTTGATCTAGTCTATTTGTAATATTCTTGTTTGAGTTTTTAATTTGGTTTATAGTTTCCTGCATTTCTAGAATTACTGTATGATTTTTTAAAAGATCTCTATCTCCTGGTAAAGCTTGTTCTTTGCCATTTGAATTTGTTTGTTTAATTCATTTTCAAAATATACTTTTATCCTTAGACTTGCTGCCTCATGTCTTCTCTCTTATTCCTTTCCATCTGAGTTAGGTATGACTTAAGTTTTTTCCCTATCCCTGTTTCTGATGCTTCTAGGTTCTCCTGTAGTATTAAGTTGTCCTTCATTGTTTGTACACCTTGTTTTCCCTTGTTTTTTCATGATGTTCACGTCATTTTCCAGCTCTATTTGATTGCTGTGTTTCTGCTCTCTTCTATAGATTGTTATGGGTTTATATATCTCTGTTTTTTCTCCTTTGTGTTGGTAGACTATGCCTGCTTAAGTGGATTCCGCTGTTAAGGAATTCTGACAGCTGAGCTCCAGTGATGTCACCTCTCTGCTGTTGTGGGCCCCAGGCTCCTTGCCGGAGTGTCCGAATTGGGTGGGTGGACTGGATTGTCTCTGGTTGGTTTCAGCTCCCGGTCGCTGGCAGGCCGGCAGTCTCCAGCCACCCAGTAGCGCGGGCAGCTTGTGGTCTGTCTTCGGCTGGTGGGTGATCTCTAGCCACACAGTTGCGCGTTCGGCCGCCGGCAGGCGCGCGTTCTCCAGCCGTCAAGACATAGCGTCAGCAGGTGGGCTGGCGCCAGCAGGAAGGTGGTCTCCAGTTGCCCAGTCACACTGGCAGTGGGCCGGCGTTCTCCAGGCAGCCAGTCAGGAGGGCCTGGCCTCTAGTCCCCTGGTTTATCCTGCTAGTCCTGATTTCTCCTGCTAGACCAGATTTCTCCTGAGTGATGCTTCTCGGCAGCTCAAACTGTTCTCTGGGTCTGCCGTTTGTTGGGTGGGGAGGGTGTCTATTGGGAACCCTGGAACTCTATTGTTTTAATTTTTTTCGCTTGCCCGTCGCCCCGCACTGTCTAGACAAGTTTCATTTTTGCCGCTGATGGGAAGGGGACATGAAGGTCAGGTGCCTCTAGTTTTCCCCCAGTCTTTATGCAGACTTGCTCTGATTATCCCTCCCCCAAAAGCCTAGGAGATATTTTATGCGAATTCCCCTCTGTATGTGAGATGAGCTGAGAAACACACACCTGTTTTATTCTTGCAATCTGTCACGGAGTGGTGGTGGTTACTTCAGCTCTCCAAGATGGTGGCTGTTGGTTTCCTTTGTGGAGTTTCTGCTTTGGGGCATAGAAATGTACTGCTAACTTCCCCGTCTGAAATCCCGAATTCAGCTGGGGGCTCAGTGGATGCTCAGCCAGCAGGATTCCACAGAATCCACAGCAACGTTTCTCCCTGCTTGCTGGTCGCTTCTCGGTGGTGCCTCACCATTTGTAGACACAGGGCAGGTCACGCGGATCAATCAGAATGGATCTCCAGTTGCACAAGTGGCTTGTGTTTGAGACTCAATTACCGGACCTCGGTGGTGGAAATCATTCTTCTAGGTTTCGGTAAACACCCATTTTCCTGTAAGATCCTAACAAGATAGTTTTTCATTGCTCTAACTCGTTATTCACTTGCGCAGTGGCAGGGTACACTGGGTGTGATACACTGTCTTCACAGCCATCTTGCAATGCCGAAATATTAGGATTTGGATGCACCATTTACTGAAAACTGTTTCAGTACTAGGAAAAAATATGTATTTCAGGTGGATGAATATTTCTGAGAATAATTTTTTAAAAAGTGGATTATAAATCCACATACATGAATATGAATGAATTTAGGGAGTGCAAAATAAGACACAAATATTTCATATTTTGAAAAATCTGGAGAGTATATATATATATATATATATATATATATATATATATATATATACACACACACACACACAGACACAGACATTAAAAACTAGCAATATATATGCCAATCGAAATTCATCATGAAATACATATCATCCACAGACCCAAAAATATTCATATACTGAACATGGATTTATGTATAATGTTGTTCAACTAGGAGGCTTACCCATAGGTTGAATTTTCAGTTCCAACAGCATTTAGGAGGAGTGATCTCTTCTCACAATTTGTATTTGCCAAGTCAGTCACCTCACAAAAATGTACGTGTGATACCAGGTACAATTCTATATGTGCATATAAAATTACATATGCTGAATAGGCTACAGAGAAAAGGAGACAGGAATTCACATATTTGTTAACTTTCAAAACAAACGGAGAACTATTTCAACAAAAAAATGACTAGATTTATAACTCCTACCCTATATAATGCAAAAGGCAATTCCAACTATACACCATGCCTCCTCTGAACTGCTTGTATTTCTATTCTGTTTTGGTTATTATTCTCTATTATATTACGATTAGTAGTCAGAGTCTAGTATGGTAGGGGTTAGAGTCAGGGATTCAGTATTTCGAATGGAAAATTGGAAAATGTATCCAATGTGTATGCAAATATGTGCCACACAAAACCTTCCCACTCCTCCAGAACAATGGCTTGACATTATCTTCGCCCCAAGTAAGACATAATTAGAGGAGAAGAATTAGAAAATCAGTGAATACTTATCTGGAATGTAATATGCTAAGAAGTTCACTACCTTGAAGGTGGTACAGGAGTTTCCAAAAGTAAGGGACAGGGTGAACACTCCATAAACATGGAGCTCTGCTGGCCTAAAGACTTCTTGAGAAATTGCCTCTGAGGTTGGGCACTTGAAACATATGTTGTTATCAGGAGCTTTAGCTTCCTTTGTACTGAGATCATCAAAGCTGGGTCTGCACCTATGTGACCTGTAAAACATAGTTTCTTATTTTCCAATTAACATGAGACACCAGTCCTGAATTTGATCTTTGTAGGTAAACTGTGGCCACTGGGTTCTAAGTGTCTCCCTGTGTGGACTGTGAAGCCATTTGTTCATCCTCCAATTTTCATGGTGTTTCTTGCTGCTACAATGGGAGTTTGGTATTTGCTTCATGAAATACACGGAGTTCAACTGGGACACAGTGCAGCAGGGAGTTCTGTCACGTGTGGTATTTCAATTTCTGCAGGAGAATGCACCAACCATGCTTCTATATCACATAGCTTGCCCCATTGACCATAGCAAATCGATTCTGAACATTGCCCTGAAACCTCTCCATATAACAACATGCCTTTACTTAGAAGGGACTGCTGGCTGCATCATGTCAGTCACACGCCATTTGGAAGCCAATGGCAGATCCACATGGCCCCACTACAGATGTTTTATCACACACCTGCCTACCAATGCTCTAGGCCCACTAATCATCAGGCTCCAACTTATTGGCATCTCTGTTTTACACAATTTTTATTAAAACCAGTCAATCAAGGCACTGTCTGTTATACTCATGATCAGCAACAGGACATCCAAAGGTTCTCCTGTGCCAGCTGGTCATGGAAATTTCAAAAGTTTCATGGTATTTTTCGAGCCATATTTCAACAATGACGTTGGAGGCACTGTGAGTTTCAGTTCATTCCAGAACCATTAATCTTGACGAAGCTCATTTCAATGAAAGCTCTGGAGAAATCTCACAGGTAATGCTTCCCAAAGAATGACCAAAAGGTCAAATGAAGCCAGGCCCATTGAGTTCTACAATGTGAGGTCCATGTGTCTTTTGACTCTCAACTATGGCTGCCAAGTCTTTCAGAAGAAAATTATGTGATATCATTGCTGTGATTCCCAGTGCTCTGTTGAAAGCCACCCTGGGCCTTGATCTCAGTTTCCAAGGGCGACTCTCATACATGGCCTCCTAAAATCCCAACACAATTAATGGCAATACTTTTCTGAGGTCAGTTCCAGAACTCAGTCTCTAAGGGGAAAAACACCAGAGTTCATGTCAAGGTGGACCCAGTCATCTCTTCCAACCACCACACTAACAACCACAATTAAAACCAAAACACTCCCACATGGCCCTCATGTTCTTTTATATAGACACTCATCATAACCTATCCCTGGAATTTTCCACGAGGGGCGAAGCTCAAGACAGTCTCCTAAATAATCTCTCTTGCCCCTAATTTGCCTAAATTCAGGGTGGCCTGGACACAACTCCTGTGAACCAGGAGTGTTCATATAGGCCTGCTGTTAATACTTCTCTGTTTCTCCAATTTGAGGCGTATTGACTGTGCAGTTTGGATTCTTTATGTGAATTGTAGTCACGGGAAAATTCAAGCAATTATGGGCAAGCCTCTTTAGGGCTTTGAAGAAATGATTTGGCCCAAAGGATCCCTATTCTAACTTGATGGAGGTCAGGAACCTCACAGAGAATGGGGAGAGACTTCATCCACAATAACTGCACTTTTGGCCATTTTTGTTTTGGATGCACACATGTGATGTTTCTTTAGATTCTTCAGGGGTTGAGAATCTAAGCCACGGCCTCACACAGGGCCAAGAGGCTGATTCAGACACTTCCATTTCCAAAGGAATTAAGCAAAGATCCATAGGTGATGTCCATTCATTTCCATTTGAACCTGTTTTCTTCAGGCTTCACAAACGAATGTCTTGAGGCAAAGACCTTCCTGACATTCAGGGCAACAGAACAATAGGTAAGCAAAAGGCCCAAAGCAGGGTTTCTCCACTTAGACTATCATGGTCACACTTATATCTGAGTTTTTTGAGATGCTCGACATTCCCTTCAGCTATCCAGTACATGGCCATGTCACAGGGCTTTGAACTGCTGCATATCTTGGACACAAAACCATGAGCCTATTCTGGAGAGTAGCCAGAATTCATGAAGAATGCAGGAATTTTGGAAGATACCACATGTTGCTCATCGATAAGGCAAGCTGAAATCCATTCATAAATTCGGCAGGATGAACGCTGGGAAGCTTTCTACTAGACAGGACACAACAATTGATGCATTCTGTTTTCTAATGTCTAAAACCATGGACACTGTGGGATACACAGACATAGAAACTCTTGCTTGCCAAACGACTTACTATAATCAGTTCACTCCAAATCAAACAAACCGCCTTTTCTACCTATTCTCAGAACATGAGACAAAACCACAAACCCACACCGACAACCACAGAGGCACCACCTTCTACAAAGTATGTCTGTGACTATCCAGAGTGTCTTCTGACTGGTGGGCCAACTTATGATCCCCGGAAATCACCAACTCTGTGAACTTGTCAGGAGCCAGCGGTGAGCCACTATCTGCTTTCTCAGGAAAGGCCCCTCTTCTGAGTTTTCCTGGCAGTTGGCCATCCTCATATCTGTAGGTACCATGAAAGACTGACTCTGTCCTTGGTAAATCCAAACAAGTGAGCCCACTGGGACTGGGACTGGGACAGGCTCTTGGTACCTTGCTTCCTGGATCCCAAGTACCGAGAGTTCCATGACCAAGGAAGTGAGGTGAGGTCACTTCCTTCAGGAACTGAATGAGGTCACTGCTTTGGCAACCACTTTGTCCTAACAGTTGCTTCCAAGGGTCCCATGAGATCGAGGCTTCTCCTACTTCCTGTGACACTTTCACAAGTTAGAATGGTATATGAACCATAGGCACCCAGCAACAGCTCTCCAAACAGGACTGTTTGTGTCCATCTTCTCTACATTATGAACAGAGAGGCTGATTCAGACACAACCCTTCATCCTGACCAGGTTGTTTGCAATGGAAGATGACGTTTGCTCTCTCAGGTCCTTCATGGCTGCCTACATGTTCTCCAGGGATCACTTCTTCATGGACCTTTGAGTTTTATAACAGGTGGAAGATTTTCTACATTCCTGTATTGTAAGACCAACTTGGTCCCTCCTCTTCTGTAAAGTTAGATTGAGGGAACAGTGTATGGTTAGGGTTAATAACAGGTTTGATTTGGGTTAGGAATTATTCTAATTGATGAATAATGGTATTGGGAACCTGTGATATTTATAAGAATATATAGGTGAAATATAAGTATGAAAACAAAAATCTAGGTAAGATTTGAAGCCCAGAAGGGCATTGCGCTATTGATTGGGATACTTAGCTTTGATATACGTTCTGCACAGGTGTTTCAGATACAACGATAATCAATGGCATAGGACCTTGTACCTTGGATGATTGAATGTAGAAGTGAACATCCAATAGAACAGGGATAGTCGGTAGGATTAGGAAGATATTCGATAAGTTTCAGAAGAAGACTGAGTACAGAATTTGGACCAAAAGTTCTTTAGCAATAGTGTATCGGGTAGAGAGTGAATGTAAATGTCAGCACACGTGAAGGGTCAGTCACAATGGTGAACTGGGGAAAATATTTAGGTAAGCAGACATCAATAGAGACATTAGGAAATCAGGCAAATTATAAATTGAGTGATAGGATTAGACAATTGCAACAGGGTTGAGGTTCAAAATATAGTCTTAAGAAGAAACAAATATGTAGTCACCAATAGGATTGACATTTGAGAGCATTAGGCACACTGGACATGAATGTTTTCAGTAATCTATGCTCACTTTTCATTTAGGCTTTGATACAATCATAAGTGTGACCTCTTCTTTTTGTGTCCAGAATATTACTGTGATAAAATGTATATGTAGATTAGGTGACATGAGTATTTCTTCCACCATTTCTGGGAGCAACATTTTGAAGATGAAAAAATTAGTATTGGGGTTACAAATAGATTTACTCTGTGTCTATGAACATAGAGATAATTTATGAATAGACGATACTGTGATTAAATATTATAACTTGTTCCAACTTTAAATATTCGATTGAATTGATATCTGAAAATAAACAGAAAATCGTATATTTATATGCAATCATTCATTCCAACCAGAAATACATCTAATGGTAATATTAGGGTTATGGTTTATCATGAAGAGTGTGTCAGTTTTTCTTCAAAATGATTATGAAAATCGAAAAAAAAAAGCGTTTGGAAAGAAGTCTCATGAAAAAACAATCAAGTAACCTGGAGGAATACATGTGTTCTGAATCAGGAAATGATTGAAAGTGAATCAAAATCCTATAAATTATTGAAGTTGTTGATGAAATATATATCCTATGATATGTATAAACTGAACAAATAGTAATGTACCAGTGTTGAATAAAATGAACTTCAATATAGACATCATATCCAAGAGGAATCTAGTTGCATTGATGTTAAACTGGGTCAGTTACTGTAGAAATATTAGGATTGTATGCACCACTCACTGAAGTTAGTTTTCAGTACTAGAAAACAAATATGTAATTCAGGTGGATGAATATTTCTGAGAATAATATTGTGAAAAGTTGATTATAAATCCACATACATGAACATGAATGAATTTAGGTAGTATATGTAAGACACATATATTTCATATTTTGAAATATTTGGAGAGTGTGTATATATATATATATATATATATCACACACACACACACAACACACACACCCAGACAATAAAATGTAGCAATATATATGCCAATCGAAATTTATCATGAAGTATATATCATCCACAGATTCAAAAATATTTAATTTACTGAACATGGATTTATGTATAATGTTGTTCTACTAGGAGGCTCACCCATAGGTTGAATTTTCTGTTCCAACAGCGTTTAGGAGGAGTGATCTCTTCTCACAATTTGTATCTTCCAAGTCAGCCACCTCACAAGAATGTACATCTGATACCAGGTAAGATTCTATATGTGCATATAAAAATACATGTGCTGAATCGGCTACAGAGAAAGGGAGACAGGAATTCACATATTTGTTAACTTTAAAAACACATGGAGAACTATTTCAATTAAAAATTAACTAGATTTATAACACCTACCCTATATCATGCAAAAGGCAAGTGCAACTATACACCATGCCTCCTCTGAACTTCTTGTATTTCTATTCTGTTTGGGTTATTTTTCTCCATCATTTTAGGATTTGTCATCAGAGTCTAGGAGGGTATGGGTTAGTGTCAGATGGCCCGGCTGGCAGGACACATCAACTTGGGTGTCGATCCTAGTTGGGGAGGAATGAAGGGACAAGAGACACGAGAGATGACAGCAAGACAGGAGTTCTGATCATGCTGCAAACTTTTATTATTCTCAGAGGGTATTTATATGCTGCGGATGGGAAAGCTCTCTTATCGGCAGTTGCTGGATGTCTTCACAGGGTGAGATAACCTCAGGATGTTTCAGGTAGACAGATGGTAGACGGATGTCAAAAGGAGATAGATGGCTGTGGGATGTCTCCCAGGCAGGTTGTGTCCCAGGGGGCTGTTTCTTGTGTCAGTCTATTTTTTGAAGGAGAACTTCCTTCTAGCCCCTGACATCTCCCCTTTTGTTATATAATTCGACCATACCTTCCAGGGCATGGATTTAGGGGGTGATAGTGGCTCTGTTTCTCTAGGATGCCTTAGAATATCTCCTGATTTGAGCGAGCATCTTTCCTAGGAGATTTCGTGTTGGCTTAGGCATGTTTTTGGAGGAGACGTCTTTGAGGGGATAGCATGCCAACCGCCATGCACCAGAGCGTGTCATTCAGAGGTCTTGTGTTTGGGGATCCGTGGATCCATCCTCCTGCAGTCCTTCCTGGACCCTCCGTTATTATGGCCTAACGTGCTCATTCCAAGGGTGTGTCCTCCCCCAAGCGGAGGGGCCCATGGAGAACGAACCCTTATTGCAAGGGTAGAAGATGGTTGCTCAGAGCTGTTACTTATAGTTTTCTGTAAGAAAGAGAGATCTGTGGGGATGTAAACTTAATAAGCCTGTGAGAAGGGTTGAACATTCTTTTAAATGTTGGCAGTGCTATCTTCCATCTCCAGACCATGATAGTGGACCTGTATGGGCTTAGAAACCAAAATATTAATCTGTTCTTTAATAAATTGTACCAGCCTCTTTAAAATGCAGGGGCCTATGGACACCATTAAAAGTAAACCCAACAAAGGGACTAATAGGGGAAGAAGGTAGGGTTGAAATCCATTATGCCCAATCCAGAGGGGATTTTCAAATAGTTCCCTTTGTCTCTTTTCTGGATCTTCTTGAAGCTGCTTAATTTTAATGTGTACTATGCCTGATTTATTGGCATAAAAGCAGCATCGTTCCCCTAAGGCTAAGCAAATACCTCCCTGGTTAGCTGTCAGCAAATCTAAGCCTCGTCTGTTTTGAAGGAACACTTCTGCCAGGGAATTTATTTGGTCCTGCAAATCTTTAATGGTTCCTGATAAAGTTTGTACATAATTTATAAGTTGTTGAGACAGGCGATGGTAAGAGTGAATAGCCGTGCCTAAGCCACTGTACCTGTGCCCACAGCAGCTGTTATTCCAAGGCTGGCAATGAGTGGTAAAGCCTGTATTGCCCACCTATGTCTTTTGACTAAAGTGTCTAGGCTAGAAATTGGTAGAGGTTCATCTCCTGGGACAATAGTTATATCAGGGAGTAATAAAGCAAGAACACAACCAATGGTCCAATTCGCTGGAAGCGTGGGAAGGCCGAGTTTCCTCCACACATAAAAACTGTGCCATTGGAGGGACAAAGAGATGGGGTGGGTGAGGAATAATTTTATACTGTTGAGCAATTTCCAAAGGAAGTAAGTCGAACATCAATATCATAGGTATTATTCTGCATCGCACCTAAAAGAAATAATGTAAAAGTGCCTATAGGCTGTACTTTAAAGGGAAATCCGGGTTGGCATGTATTATCATTGTCCATGATAGAATTAATAGGAACTGCCATAGGCATGATTGCCCCTGTTGTCATGCAGAGCCAGCAATCACCAGCAAGGGTGGGGTTCGAATTATTAAGCTAGGAGAATGTAGTTTGCAAAATATCTAATGTATTGGTATCTAAACCTGGGAACTGGGATTTAGGCTACATTAAGGGATGATATGTGAGCTCAGGGATTTGGGGTTTCAAAAGTTTGATTATCTGAGGATGCTTGACAGAATAAGTGGGTCCTCCACCATCAGAGACCCCTGTAGGGGCCTTAATGGGCCAGTAGGAAGGTTTTCCGACAGTGCCTTGGCACCCAGCTGACTGTAGCTTGGTGTATTTGCCATCTCCTCCATGGTCAAAGAGAATGGGGGTATAATGAATACAGGTCCCCCTGCTGCATGAGTTTTAGTTAGGGAGGCTTCAAAAAATTGTTCTCCCTGTTTATTAACACAAAGTGAAGCCGACGCATTACAAGAGACATGCATCGCCTGGGTATGCGTACAAGTTGCAGAACAATTTTGGAGAGCTTTACTTGTACTAGGGGGAATAATCTTTGGCTTGTTAACACATACCCATTTAGGCTGATGAACTCCTCCGAGATTATGGTCAACCTTGGCACGGAGGTAAGTCACCTTAGTCATGCAGTCAGCAGTCTGGGTCCAACTAGTGGGAGCCTCAGTCCAAAATCCTCCTTTGCATTCACGGGGGGGGGGGGCAAAAAGGTACCCCATGATGTTGGAAATTAGAGGTCCAAGGCCTCTGTGTTCAAACCTGTTCAGCAGAAGTGCCTTAAGCAGGATCCTCGCACAGATTGTTGGCTGTATCTGAAATGGAGGAAAATTTGTCCTCGGGGGAGGGCCTCCGTCCCTGGGTTGAGGTAAGTAATTTACCTGTTTAACCAGGCATTCTGGTAACCATCTTGGGGATGCTTGCTCTTGGTCCAAAACACAAGCTGAGCCTCATCCCCTGATGAGGATAGGATGTGGGCGTTTTCATTTATTTGTAATGGGATTGCACCACATAACAGGTGTGCGAACAGAATTGGATGAAGGATGCCAGTGTCTGTCTGTGGCCAAATGGCCTTCACTGTCTAGGGTAAGAAAAATAAGGGCAAATAATGCATGGTTAAGGCGATCCCTGGGAGTGGTAAATACAAGGGCGGAAGCTTTAAGACGGGATAGCCAAGTCTTTAAGGTAAGCTGGGCAAGTTCCACATGCCTTGGCCCTGAGTGTTGTATGGAATTTCAGTAGTATGACAAAATTGCAAGGTAGCACAAAACTGTTTAAACTTGGCACTGGTATATGCAGGACATTTATCTGTTTTAATATGTATTGGTTTACACATTACGAAAAAGGCTGAAACAAGATGAGAAAGGACATCTTTGGTAGCCTCTCAAGAATGTGGTGATGCAAAAATAAAGCCGCTGAAGGTATCTATAGAAACGTATATATATTTGGTTTTTCAAAATTCAGGAAAATGAATAACATCCATTTGCTAAATCTGATTGGGCAGTAATCCTCGGGGGTTAACGCCCAAGTGTTGAATGGGGAGGGAGACAGTGCAAGCAGGGCATGCTTTTACTATTTCTCATGCGTGTTGCCTGGTAATTTTCCAAAGTAATCGATGGCTCTGGGAATTTAGATGGTGAAGATTGTGTAACTCCATGGCCTTTTGAATGGAGCCAACAAAAATTGGAAAGATGGAACGTGTTGCTGCATCAGCTTGGGCATTACCTTGTGTTAGAGGGCTCAGAAGGTCAGAGTGTGTCATGATGTGTCCTAAGGAAAATGGATGTTTTCTGGCCTGAATTAGCTGCTGAAGCTGGTGAAACAGAAAGGGGGAATTGGAAGAAGCCTTAATGGTGGGTGAAATCTCCAGAAGGGGCACAGAATGAGCAATGTAGGCACTGTCTGTATAAATATTAACAAGATTATCAAAAAACTTTATAAAAGCTTGTGTTATGGCGAACAATTCCACAAACTGAGCTGACTGATAGACAGTATCAAAGGTGGTAGGCTTGTTATTGACAACAAAGACTGCACGGCCATTACTGGAACCGTCTGTAAAAAAAGGTAAGGGCTTGAGGAATGGGAGCCTTTTGAGTAATTTTGGGAAAAATAAATGGATGTAACTGGACAAAATTTAAAAGGGGGTCATTGGGGATGTGGTTATGAATTGTTCCCAAAAAGCCTGATAGGGCAATATCCCATTCATCCATGTCTGTAGTAAAAATTGTAGTAAGGGTTTGGTCCTTAGTATATGGAATTAAAATATTATCAGGGTCTTTGCCAAAATGTTGTCGAGAAAGCAAACGACCTTTAAAAATAAGAGAAGCTACCTGAGCAAGATAAACAGTAATAACCTTGGAGGATGTGGTGGGTACAAGGACCAAAAGCAAGGGGCAGCCTTTATTTTTAAAATGTGGATCTTGCTGCCAAAATATTCCTGTGGGTGTATGAGGAGTGTGGAAAATAACCAGAACCAGAGGAAGGTTATAAGAAATTTGTGTAACAAACTTTTGGGCAATGGCTTCTGTGGCTTGGTTTAATGCATGTCATGCCTCGGGAGTAAGCTTTTGAGGGGAGGAGGGGTGGGAATCACCTATCAAAATATCATTAAGGGGCAAAAGTACACAAGTGGGTAATTTTAAATATGTTCCGTACACAAGTGGGTAATTTTAAATATGTTCCTAGCAATTGAATATCCCCCAGTAATATTTGAAAATCATTAAGTGTGTGAATATGGTCCACACATAGTTGTATTTTAGGAATTTGGATCTGATTATCTTGAAGTTTAAGGCCCAAATAGGTATAAGGGTCCTGTGTTTGAAACTTATCTGGAGCTATCTGTAGTCCCAAGGTAGTGAGGTTTTGTAAAAGTCCAAGGTCATGGGTATTAGGTGCAGCAATTAACAAATCATCCATATAATGTAAAATATAATTTTGTGCTCATTGCTCTCTCAAAGGGTCTACTGCTTGAGCAAAGTATTTTTGGCAAAGACTAGGGCTGTTGGCCATACCTTGGGGAAGAACCTTCCATTGAAATCTCTGCATAGGGCCCAGAAAATTAATGCGAGGGAGACTAAAGGCAAAATAGGGTCTATCCTCAGGATGTAAAGGAATGCTAAAAAAGCAAACTTTTAAGTCAATAACCATTTTACAATAGGTTTTTGGAATCGCCACTGGTGTGGGAATGCCTGGCTGTAGTGCTCCCATCGGGCACATAACTTTATTAATGGCACACAAATATTGTAAAAGGCGCCACTTGCCTGATTTTTTCTTGATAATAAAAATAGGAGTAATCCATGGTGAGGTTGAGGGCTTTACATTGCCGCCTGCCAGCTGTTCCAGCACTAACGTGGAGGCAGCCTCCAATTTTTCTTGGGTAAGGGGCCACTGATCCACCAACACAGGAGTCTGAGTCTCCCAAATAATTTTATCTGCATGGGGTACAGGAGGGTCAGGGACCGACACTAAAAATCTGAATACACAAGTCCACATGTATTTGTTTTTTTTATGGGTTGTATAGGCTCCACCAGTCCTTGTTTCAGTATCCCCAGGCCTGTACCAGGCACAAAATTCATAGGAAGCATTTGATGAGTCACCATGGAATTGGGACTGGCGAGAATAACTTCCAATGACTCAAAATATCTCCACCCTATACGTTAACAGGGAGGTCAGAATCAACGAAAGGAGTGACAGTTGACTTATTACCATCTTTATCAGTGCAGCTAATAGACCTTGAGCTGACCAGAGGATCTTTTTATTTTCCTATCCCTTTAAGGTCAGTCAAGGATGGAGTGAGGGGCCAACCTGATGGCTAGTATTTTTGAGAAATAATTGTGGCATCAGCTCCAATATCTAGAACTCCTTGGAATTCCTTTCCTTCAGTAAGTAAGGTAAGGGTGGGTCTATTGTGAGAAATGGGTTGAACCCAATACACATCAGAGAAGCCTAAGAAGGCAGCCCCCCGAGGTAGGTTTGGGTGGTGGAAATGCCTCCTGAATCCAAGGGAAGGAGAATTAATTTTGCAAGTCTTGTTCCTGCTGGGATGGCGGCAACTCCATTAATAGCAGTGGCCAGTATTTTTATTTCTTCAGTGAAATCATTATCATTAATGCCAGCGAAGACCTGAACACCTTGTATGGTAGTGGAGGCTCTTCCAAGAATAAGGGCACATGTATGAGATGGAGGGGGACCCATAATTCCAGTGGGTATTATCTGGGGCCCTTGCATTGAGTCTAATATTGTAACTGTGGTGGCACAGAGGTCCAATTTTGCGCTGCCTGGGGTGGCTAGTTGGAGGGAGGCAATTGTGGAGAAGGATTTTGTGGTAGGTTGGGAGTTTGGAAGGGAACAAACCTTATTGCTCCTGTGTTTGTCCTGGGAGATGTTGTGGCCAGGGGCTGGCCCCGCAGGGAGTTTCCCGAGAAGCAGGAAGAAATAGGCTGTCTGAGGGCTTTTGTCTTAGATCTACACTCACTGCCCCAGTGATGACCTTTACCACTTCTATGGAAAAGGGTAGCTGGGGGCGGTTAAGCCCCAGTTTGAGGAGACGCTATTCCTAGGCTTTGTTTGCCTGTCGGACACCCACATGCAAAATGGCCAGGTTGTTTACAAGTAAAGCAAGTACGTGAGCCAGGATTGTGAAACGCCTTGGTAAAGGTGGCCCCTAAAGCGAGACCCATGGCATGGGCTGCACCCACGCCTGCACAGAGTCTAATAAATTCAGAAAGTTTCCCTTTATTCTTATGTGGTTGAAGAACATCCTGACATGCTGGGTTGGCATTTTCAAAGGCAAGATGTTTTACATAGGTGCTTTCACCTTCGCTTGGTTCATGCAAGCATTCCGCAGCTAGGTTAAGCCGGGGAACAAACTACCTATAAGGCTCATGGGGCACTTGTCAAATTTTTGCCAGGGAATTGGTAGCCGAGGCCTTTTGAGGGAGGTGTCACCAAGCAGGAAAACCAGCCATCTGAGTCTGCGCCAAGAGTCCAGGAGGGAAACGTGCCTGTTATTTTTTAGTGTCAAAAGGCGCATTGCCCACTAGCTAAACTTAAGTCCCAGATTCAGAGGAGGCCTTAGTTAAAATTATTTGAGCAGTTTCCCGACATTGTCTTCGAAATCTGCATTCCATAACAGGAAGTCTCCGGCACTGAAGGTAGCTTGGTCTAAAAATTTCCAATCATTGGGAGTAAGCCATTGTGCGCTGTGGATTTCTAATAAAGCCAACGTGTAGGGCACAGTGGGGCCATAGTGAGCACAAGCCTTATTAAGTTTTTCAAGAAAAGATAGGCTTAATTTTTTGAAGACTCTGGGTTCCTTCCTGCCCAGGGGTGAACTCCTCATCCTCTGAGTCCTGATCTCCTTGATCCATTTCCCCCGCTTCCTCCTCTTGTTCCTCATCGAAGTCTTTGACCTCAGCCTGGGCAGGCTTATCTATCTGACTGGTGGTGACTGGGAAGGTGAGAACAGGCCGATGGAGTGGCTTCGACTTTGTATTAGACCGCTGTGGGCCAGCTTGCATTGACTCCATAGCTAAGGCTAATGAAGAGAGCTCAGAATCAAGGGAATTTAATTATTTTAAAAGTTGAATCTCTACCCGTCTATGTTGGAAGGATGCTGGCAAGGGAGCGAGGTTAGGTAGGGGAAGTAGGGAAAAAATATCTGGGGGGGCACTTGGCCCCTGAAGGGCCAGAGCACAAAAGGCAGGAGGGATATAGGAGGGAGGTGGATGTGTAAATCCTGTAGGCTGTGGCAGGGTCCTGAGAGGTTGCGGGTCTTCTGAATGGTAGAGAGCTGCTTCCTTCTCCAAGATAGCGTCCTTCCCAGGGGTCAATGTGTCTCTGGGATTTAAAACTGGATAAAGGTGGTTTTTAATCATTGGGGCCTTATTAATTAGGGTCGTATTTTGAGGGGGACCAGAAAGGTTCTCAGGGTCCTGGGAAGACTGAGAAGGGTCTATGTCTATACTAATGATGGGCATGCAGAGGAGGGACGAG
Organism: Callospermophilus lateralis; assembly: GCF_048772815.1. Classification (NCBI taxonomy): domain Eukaryota; kingdom Metazoa; phylum Chordata; class Mammalia; order Rodentia; family Sciuridae; genus Callospermophilus; species Callospermophilus lateralis. The sequence goes on from NW_027516909.1 coordinate 4,284,507, forward strand.
AGGTCTTTTGCATAATCTCTTCCCCAATCCTGACAAGTTGTAAGGTACCATTGTCAAAGCGAAAACTTTTAAGAATTTCATTAATTAAGTTCCAGTAAGAAAAGGTGGTAACTGGCATTTTTTCTGGGCCAAAGGATTCATAATAATCTTTTAAACAGTCTCCTACTCAAAGCCATTTTTGCCATCAATGGTCCCTTCAAGAGGAAACCATGGACACAATGCTCCTATGTGTGAAAAGAAAAATTTTAACTCCTTTTTCTTAACATGTGCCCCCCATGTCTTGAAGAACTCCTTGAGGCCTGAAATAAACAAATCATATGACGATACTGCTTGTCACATGGTGGGTCACTCACCGTGCATCATTCCCACCCTCCTCCTGGATATGTCTTCGGGTGGTGTCTGCTGAGACGATCGCGGGCTCCTCTTGACCAAGTCTTCCAGGAGGAAGGGGTTCCCCCTCAGTCAATGGCTTGAGCCCCAGTCGGTGGGCGCCAGATGTCCCGGCCGGCAGGACACATCAACATGGGCAGCGAACCTAGATGGGGAGGAATGAAGGGACAAGAGACACGAGAGATGAGAGCAACACAGGAGTTCTGATCAAGCTGCAAAATTTTATTGTTCACACATGGGTATTAAAATGCTGGATTTGGGAAAACTCTCTTATCGGCAGTTCCTGGATGTCTTCACAAGGTGAGATAACTTCAGGATGTTTCTGGAAGAAAGATGGCCACAGGATGTCTCAGGGACACATATGGCTACAGGATGTCTTCCAGACAGGATGTCTCCTGGTGGCTGTTTCTTGTAAGTGTCAGGCTGTTCTTTGAAAAAGAATTCCTTCTACCCTTGACAGTCAGGGATTCAGTATTTCGAATGGAAAATTGGAAAATGAATCCAAGGTGTAGGCAAATATGTGCTACCCAAAAATCTTCCAACTCTCATTCAGAACAATGCCTTGACATTTCCTTCACCCCAAGTAAGACACAATTAGAGGAGAAGAGTTAGAAAATCTGTGAATACATATCGGTAATGGAAAATGCTCAGGAGTTCACAACCTTCGAGGTTGTAGAGAAGTTTCAAAAAGTAAGGGACAGGGTAAAAACTCCAAAAACATGGAGCTCTGCTGGCCTAAAGACTTTTTGAAAAACTGCCTCTGAGGTTGGGCACCTGAAATATATGTTGATGACAGGAGCTTTAGCTTCCTTTGTAGTGAGACCATCAAAGCTGGGTCTGCATATATATGACCTGGAGGACATGGTTTCTTTTTTTCCTATGAACATGAGGCAGCAGGGCTGAATTCTCTCTTTATAGGTAAACTGTTGCCACTGGGGGCTAAGTGTCTTCCAGTGTGGACTGTGAAGCCATTTGGTCATCCTCCAATTTTCGTAGTGTTTCTTGCAGCTGCACTGGGAGTTTGGTATTTGCTTCACAAAATACGAGAAGTTCAACTGGGACACAGTGATGGAGGGAGTTCTGTCACGTGTGGTGGGTAAGGGTCTGCAGGAGAATGCACCAACCTGGCTTATATCCCACATAGCTTGCCCCCTTGACCATAGCAACCTGATTCTAAACATTGCCCTGCAACCTCTCCATATAACAAGATGCCTTTACATACAAGGGTATGGGGGCTGCACCATATCAGTCACAAGGCATTTGGAAGCCAATGGCATATCCACATCACCCCACCACAGATGTTTTAACACACACCTGCACACCACTGCTCTAGGCCGACTACTCATCAGGCTCCAAGTTACTGGCATCTCTGTTCTATACCATTTTCATGAAACCCAGTCAATCAAGGCACTGTCTGGTACACTCATGATCAGCAATAGGACACCCAAAGGTTCTCCAGTGCCACCAGGTGATGGGAATTTCCAAACTTTAATGATATTTATCTAGGCATTTTTCATGGATGAAGTTGAAGGCACTGTGGGTTTCAATTCATTCAGGAACCATAAAATGGAGAAGAAGCTCATTTCAATGAAAGCTCTGGAGAATTCTAACAGGCAAGGCTTCCCAAAGACAAGCTAAAAGGTCACATTAAGCCAGGCATTTGAGGTCTACAATGTGAGGTCCATGTGTGTTTTGACTTGCAACGATGGCTGCCAAGTCTTTAAGAATAAAATCATGTGATGTCCTTCCTGAAATTTCCAGTGCTCTTCCGAAAGCCTCCCTGGGCCTAGATCTCAGTTTCCAAGTGCGACTCTCATGCGTGGCCTCCTAAAATCCCAACACAATACATGCCAATACTTCTTTGAGGTCAGTTCCAGAACTCAGTCTCTAAGGGGAATCACATAAGTGTTCAAGCCCAGGTGGACATAGTCATCTCTTCCAACGGCCACAAAAATGACTACAATTAAAACCAAAACACTCCCACATGACACACCTGATGCAAAGACCTTCCTGACTTTCAGGGAAACAGAAGAATAGGTAAGCAAAATGTCCAAAGCAGGGTTTTTCCACTGAGGCATTACTGGTCACACTGATATCTGAGCTTTCTGAGATGCTCGCCATTCCCTTCAGCTATCCAGTACATGGCCATGTCACAGAGATTTGAGGAGGTACATATCATGGACACAAAACCATGAGCCTATTCTGGAGAGTGCACACAATTCAGGAAGAAAACAGGAACTTAAGAAGTTAGCAGGTGTTCCCCATTGATAAGTCAAGCCGCAGTCCATTCATGAATTGGGCAGGATGAAAGCTGAGAAGCTTTCTACTAGACAGGACTCACCCATTGATGCATTTTCTTTTCTAATGTCTACAACCAGGGACACAGTGGTATAAACAGACATAGAAACACTCGCCTTGTCAAATGACTTACTAGAAACAGTTCCCTCCAAACCAAACAAACCGCCATTCCTACCTATTCTCAGAATATGAGACAAAACCACAAACCCACACCGACTCCCACAAAGACACATCCTTCCCCCAAGTAGGTCTGTGACTATCCGGAGTGTCCTCTGACTGGTGGGCCATACTATGTTCCAATGAAATGGCCTGTCCTGTCTCAGATCTGGTCTCCTTGGCCAACTCTGTGAAGTTGTCAGGAGCCAGCAGTGAGCCACTACCTACTTTCTCAGGAAAAGCCCGTCTTCAGAGCTTTCCTGGTTTTGGCTGTCCTCACATCAGTAGGTACCAAGAATGACTGACTCTGTCCTTGGTAAACCCATTCAAGTGAGACCACTGGGATTGGGACTGCCTCTTGGTGCCTGGCTTCTTGGATACCAAGTTCAGAGAGTTCCATCAACAAAGAAGTGAGGTGAGGTCACTTCCTTAAGGAACTGAATCAGATCACTGCCTTGGTAACCACTTTGTCCTAACAGTTGCTTCCAAGACGACCATGAGATGGAGGCTGCCCCTACTTTCTGTGACACTTTCACAAGGTAGAATGGTATATCAACCATTGGCACCTAGGAACAGCTCTCCACACCAACCTGGTTTGGTCCATCTTCTCTACAATAAGAAGAGAGAGGCTGATTCATAAAAAACCCTTCATCCTGACCAGGTTGTTTGCCATGGATGCTGACTTTTGCTCTCTCAGGTCCTTCATAGTTGTTTACATCTTCTCCAGGGATCATTTCTGCATGGACCTTGAGGTTCTCAGGAGGTGGAAGATCCCCTATATTCCTGTATTGTAAGACCAACACTGTCCCTGCTCTTCTGTAAAGTTAGATTGAGGGAACAGTGTATGGTTAGGGTTAATAATATGTTCAATTTGAATAAGGAATCATTCTGCTGCATGAATAATGGTACTGGGAACCTGCGACATTTATAAGTATATATAGGTGAAATATATTTATGAAAACAGAAATCTAAATAAGATTTGAAGCGCAGAATGGGGATGGGCCCTTGATTGTGATACTTAGCGTTGAATTATGTTCTGCACAGATGTCTGAGATAGATCGATATACAATGGCATTAGACACTGTACCTTGTATTATTGAATGTATAAGAGAACATCCAGTCAAAAAGGGATAATGGGTAGGATTAGGAAGATAGTCAGTAGGTTTAATAAGAAGAGTGAGTATAGGATTTGGAAAAAAAGTTCCTTAGCAATAGGGTTTGGATTAGAGTGTGAATGTAAATGTCAGCACAATTGAAGAGTCAGTCACAATGATGAACTGTGGAAAGTATGTAGGAAAGCTGATATAAATAGAGACATTATGAAACCAGGAAAAGTATAAAGTGAGAGATAGGATTAGATATTTTCAACAGGGTTGAGTTTGAATATATAAACTTAGCAAGAAACAAATATGTTGTCACAAATAGGATTGACTTATGAGAGCATTAGCCAAACTTGACATGGATGGTTTAGTAATCCATGTTCACTTTACATTTAGGCTTTGGTGCAAACATAAGTGTGACCTTTTCTTTTTGTGTCCAGAATATTACTGTGATGAAATGTATATGTAGATCAGATGACATGAGTATTTCTTCCACCATTACTGGGAGCAAAATTTTGAAGACGTATAAATTAGTATTGGGTTTACAAAGAGGTGTACCCTGTGTCTATGAATATAGAGACAATGCATGAATAGACAATAGTGTGAATAAATAATATAACTGGTTCCACTTTAAATAATGGATTTATTTGATATCTGAAAATATATAAGAAATCTTATATTGATATACAATCATTCATTGCAACCAGTTATACATCTAATAGTAATATTAGGGTTATAGTTTATCATGAAGGGTGTGTGAGTTTTGCTTCAAATATGATTATGGAAATCGAAAATAATATGTTTGGAATGAAGTCTCACAAACAAACCAGTCAAGAAACATGGAGGATTACATGTGTTCTAAAGCAGAAAATGATTGAAAGTGAAACACATGCCTATAATTTTGCTAACGTATGGATGAAATATATATCCTATAATGTGCATAAACTGAAGAAATAGTAACATACCAGTGGTGAATAAGAATGAACATCAAAATACACATCATGTCCCATAGGAATCAACTTGCATTGATGAGAAACTGGATCAATTATTGTAGAAATATTAGGATTTGTATCCACCATTCACTGAAGTTAGTTTTCATTTCTAGGAAAAAAATATGTATTTCAGGTGGATGAATATTACCGTGAATAATCTTGTGAAATGTTAACTCTAAATCCACATACATGAATATGAATGAATTTAGGGAGTTTATAATAAGACACATATATTTTATATTTTAAAAAAATTTAGAGTATATATATATATATATATATATATATATATATATATATATATATATACACACACACACACACACACACACACACACAGACATTAAAAATTAGCAATACATATGCCAATCGAAATTCACCATGAAATATATATCATCCACAGATCCAAAAATATTCATTTTACTGAACATGGATTTATGTATAATGTTGTTCAACTAGGAAGCTAACCCATAGTTTGAAATTTCAGTTTCAACAGCGTTTAGGCAGAGTGATCTATTCTCACAATTTCTATCTGCCAAGTCAGCCATCTCACAAGAATGTACCTGTGGTACCAGGTAGAATTCTATATGTGCATATAAAAATACATGTGCTGAATAGGCTACAGAGAAAGGGTGACAGGAATTCACATATTTGTTAACTTTAAGTACACATGGAACTATTTCAATTAAAAATTAACTAGATTTATAACACCTACACTTTATCATGCAAAAGCCAAGTCTAACTGTACACCATGCCTCCTCTGAAATGTTTGTATTTCTATTCTGTTTGGGTTATTTTACTCCATCATTTTAGGATTAGTAGTAAGAGTCTATTAGGGTATGGGTTAGTGTCAGTTATTAAGTATTTCAAATGGAAAACAGGAAAATGAATCCAATGTCTATGCAAATATGTGCTACAAAAAATTTCCACTTTCATCCAGAACAATGCCTTGACAATATCTTCGCCCCTAGTAAGACACAATTAGAGAAGAAGAGTTAGAAAATCTGTGAATACATACCTGGAATGGAAAATGTTCAGGAGGTGGTAGAGGAGTTTCCAAATGTAAGGGACAGTGTAAACACTCCACAAACATGGAGCTATGCTGGCATTAAGACTTCTTGAGAAACTGCCTCTGAGGTTGGGCACTTGAAGTATATGTTGTTGTCAGGAGCTTTAGCTCCCTGTGTACGGAGACCATCAAAGCTGGGTCTGCATCTATGTGACCTGGAGGATATGGTTTCTTATTTTCTAATGAACATGAGGAAGCAGTGATGAATTCTCTCTTTGTAGATAAACTGTGGCCACTGGGGGCTAAGTGTCTCCCTGTGTGGACTTTGAAGCCATTTGGTCATCCTCCAATTTTCGTGGTGTTTCTTGCAGCTGCACTGGGTGTTTTGTATTTGCTTCACAACATACAAGGATTTCAACTGCGTCACAGTGCTGGTGGGAGTCCTGTAAGGTGTGGTGGGTCAGGGTCTTCAGGAGAATGCACCAACCAGGCTTCTATCCCACATTGCTTGCTCCCTTGACCATAGCAACCTGATTCTGAACATTGCCCTGAAACCTGTCCATATAACCAGATGCCTTTTCATATAATTTTCTGCTGGCTGCACCAAATCAGTCACAAGCCATTTGGAAGCCAATGACACACTCACATGGCCACACCACAAATATATTATCAGACAACTGCACACCACTGCTCTAGGCTCACTACTCAGCAGGCTCCAACTTACTGACATCTCTGTTCTACACCATTGTCAAGAAATCCAGTCAATCAAGGCACTGTCTTGTACACTCATGAGCAGCAATAGGACATCCAATGGTTCTCCAGTGCCACCTGGTCATTGGGAATTTCAAAAATTTCATGGTATTTATCTATCCATTGTTCAAGAATGAAGTTGGAGGCACTTTGGGGTTTCCATTCATCCAAGAACCATGAAATGGTGAGGAAGCTCATTTCAATGAAAGCTCTGGAGATCTCTCACAGGCAAGGCTTCCCAAAGAGTGGTCAAAATGTCACATGCAGACAGGCCCATTGAGGTCTAAAATGTGAGGTCCATGTGTGTTTTGACTCTTAACTATAGCTGCCAAGTCTTTCAGAATAAAATCATGTGATATCCTGGCTGAGATTCTCAGTGCTCTGTGGAAAGCCACCCAGGGCCCAATCTCAGGTTTCAAGGGTGACTCTCATGCGTGTCCTCCTACAATCCCAACACAATTAATGGCAATACTTCTCTGAGGTCAGTTCCAGAACTCAGTCTCGAAGGAGAATCACACCAGAGTTCAAGCCCATGTGGACCAAGTCATCTCTTCCAACCGCCACACAAATGACCACAATTGAAACCAAAACTTTCCCACATGACCCTCATCTTCTTCCATATAGACACTCATCATAAACTCTTGCTGGAGGTTTCCATTAGGAGCGCAGCCAAAGACAATGTCCAAAATATGCACCCTTGCCCGTCATTTGCCTAAAGTGAGCGTGGCCTTGACACCCTTCCTATAAACCAGGAGTGATCAAATAGGCCTGCCTTTAATACTGCTCTGCTTCTACAATTTGAGGCCTACTGACTGTCAGGTATAGATTCTTTATGTGATTTGGCATCATGAGAGAACCCAAGCACTTGTGCAGGAGTTCAAAGAACTCATTTGACCCAGAGGATCCTATTCTCACTTGATGGAGGTCAGGAACCTAACAGAGGAAGGCAGGAAACTTCATGCACAATGACTGATATTTTTACCATTTTTGTTTTCAATACACACATGGGAACTTTCTTTATATCCATCAGGTGCTGAGAATCTAATCCATAGCCTGACCCAGAGCCAAGCGGCTGATTCAGACACATCCCTTTTGAAAGCAATTAAGCAAAGCACCACAGGTGATGCCCATTCATTTGCATTTAAAAACTGTTTACTTCAGGCTTCAAAAAGGAGTGGCCTGAGGTAAGGACCTTCCTGACATTCAGGGCAACAGAAAAATATGTAAGCAGAAGGCCCAAAACAGTGTTTCTCCACTGAGACTTTCCTGGTCACACTGATATCTGAGTTTCCTGAGATGCTCGCCATTCCATTCAGCTATCCAGTACATGGCCATGTCACAGAGCTTGGAGGTGTTACATATCTTGGACACAAAACCATGAGCCTATTCTGGGTAGTGGCCAAAATTTAGGAAGAAAACAGCAACTTAGAACGATAGTAGGGGTGGCCCATCCATAAGGAAACCTGCAGTCCAGTCATAAATTGGGTAGGATGAATGCTGGAAAACTTTCTTCTAGACAGGACATATCCATTGATGCATTCTCTTTTCTCATGTCTAGAACCACGGACACAGTGAGATACACAGATATAGAAACACTCACCTTTTCAAACGACTTTTTAGAAACAGTCCACTCCAAACCAAACAAACCACCTTTCCTACCTATTCTCAGAACATGAGACAAAACCACAAACTCACACCCACACCCACAAAGGCACTTCCTTCCCCCAATATGTCTGTGATTATCGGGAGTGTCCTCTGTCTGTGGACCATATTGTTACCCCGAACTGGCCTGCCCTGTCTCAGATCTGGTCTCCGTGGCCAAATCTGTGAAGTTGTCAGGAACCAGCGATGACCAACTACCTGCTTTCTTAGGAAAGGACCCTCTTCATCGCTGTCCTGGCATTTGGCCATTCTCACATCAGTAGGTACCAAAAAAAGACTCTCTGCCCTTGGTAAAACCAAACATGTGATCCCACTGGGACTGTGACTGGGACTGGCTCTGGATGCCTGGCTTCCTTGATCCCAAGTTCAGAGAGTTCCATCACCAAGTAAGTTAGGTGAAGTCACTTTCTTCATGAAATGAATGAGGTCACTGCCTTGGCAACCACTTTGTCCTAGCAGTTGCTGCCAAGGGTCCCATGAGATGGAGGCTGTTCCTACTTTCTGTGACACTGTCACAAGTTAGAATGGTATATCAACCATATGCACCGGGGAACTTCTCTCCATACAGGCATGCTTTGGTCCATCTTCTCTACATTAAGAAGAGAGAGGCTGATTCAGACACATCCTTTCATCCTGTCCAGGTTCTTTACCATGTCAGAAGACTTTTGCTCTCTTTGGTACTACATAGCTGCCTACAACTTCTCCAAGGATCATTTCTGCATTGACCTTTGAGGTTCTCAGCAGGTGGAAGATCCCCTACATTCCTGTATTGTAAGACCAACTCTGTCCCTGCTCCTTTGTAAAGTTAGATTGAGGGAACAGCGTATGGTTGGGGTTAATAACAGGTTCGATTTCGGTTAGGAATCATTCTCCGGGATGAATAATGTTATTGGGAACCTGCGATATTTAAAAGAATATTTAAAAGAATATAAAGGTGAAATATAAGTTTGAAAACACAAATCTATGTAAGTTTTGAAGCCGAGAAGTGTATTGGGCCCTTGGGTAGGATACTTAGCTTTGAATTATGTTCTGCACAGATGTCTCTGATTAATCGCTATACAATGGCATAGGACCTTTACCTTGGATGATTGAATGTTGAAGAGAACATGCAGTCAAAAAGGGATAATCGGTAGGATTAGGAAGATAGTCAGAAGGTTTAGAAAGAAGAGTGAGAATAGGATTTGGACCAAAAGTTTTTTAGCAATAGGGTTTCGGGTAGAGAGTGAATGTAAATGTCAGCACATGTGAAGAGTCATTCACAATGATGAACTGGGGAAAATATGTATGAAAGTAAATATCAATTGAGACAAAAGGAAATCAGGCAAAGTATAATGTGAGTTATAGGATTAGACATTTTCAACAGGGTTGAGGTTGAATATATAATCTTAGCAAGAAACAAATATGTAGTCACAAATTGGATTGACATTTGAGAGCATTAGACAACCTGGACATGGATGTTATTACTAATCCATGCTCACTTTCCATTTAGGCTTTGGTACAATCATAAGTGTGACCTTTGCATTTTGTGTCCATAATATTACTGTGATAAAATATATATGTAGATCAGGTGACATGAGTATATCTTCCACCATTTCTGGGAGCAATATTTTGAAGACGTATAAATTAGTATTGGGGGTACAAAGAGGTGTACCCTGTTTCTATGAATATACAGATAATGCATGAATAGAACATACTCTGAATCAAACATATACTCATTCCACTATAAATAATGAATTGAATTGATATCTGAAAATATACAGGAAATCAAATATTGATATACAGACATTCATTACAACCAGTTATACATCAATGATAATATTAGTATTAGGATTTTCATGAAGAGTGTGTGAGTTTCGCTTCAAAATTGATTTTGGAAATCGAAAATAATGTGTTTGGAAAGAAGTCTCATGAAAAGACCAGTAAAGCAACATGGAGGAATACATGTGTTCAGAAGCAGGAAGTGATTGAAAGTGAAACAAATTCCTATATATTTTTGAAATTTTGGATGAAATATATATACTATGATGTGCATAAACTGAAGAAATAATAATGTCCCATTGTTGAATAAATATGAATGTCAAAATATATATCATGTCCCATAGGAATCTGCTTGCGTTGATGTTAAACTGGGTCAGTTACTGTAGAAATATTAGGATTTGTATACACCATTCACTGAAGTTAGTTGTCAGTAATAGGAAACAAATATGAATTTCAGGTGGATGAATATTTTAGAAAATAATCTTGTGAAAAGTTGATTATAAATCCACATAAATGAATATGAATGAATTTAGGGAGTGTAAAATAAGTCACATATATTACATATTTTGAAAAATCTGGAAAGTATATATATATATATATATATATATATATATATATATATATATATATACAGAGAGAGAGAGAGAGAGACATTAAAAACTAGCAATATATATGCCAATCAAAATTCATCATGAAATATATATCATACACAGATCCAAAAATATTCATTATACTGAACATGGATTTATGTATAATGTTGTTCAACTAGAAAGTTCACCCATAGTTTGAAATTTCAGTTCCAACAGCATTTACGAGGAGTGATCTCTTCTCACAATTTGTATCTGCCAAGTCAAACACCTCACAAGAATATATGTGTGGTACCAGGTAGAAATCTATATGTGCATATAAAAATACATGTGCTTAATAGGCTACAGAGAAAGGGAGAAAGGAATTCACATATTTGTTAACTTTAAAAACTCATGGAGAACTATTTCAAAAAAAAATTTGCAAGATTTATAACTCCTACCCTATATTATGCAAAAGGCAAGTCCTAGTATACACCTTGCCTCCACTGAACTGCTTGTACTTCTTTTCTGTTTTTTGTTATTTTTCTCCATCATATTAGGATTAGTAGTCAGAGTCTAGTTGGGAATTGGTTAGGGTCAGAGATTCAGTGTTTTGAAGGGAAATTGAAAAATGTATCCAATGCCTATGCAAATATATGCTACCCAAAATCTTCCCACTCTCATCCAGAACAATGCCTTGACATTGTCTTTTACCAAAGTAAGACACAGTTAGAGGAGAAGAGTTAGAAAATCTGTGAATACATATCTGGATTGGAATATGCTCAGGAGTTCACAACCTTGGAGGTGGTAGCAGAGTTCAAAAAAGTAAGGCAAAAGGTAAACACTCCTCAAACATGGAGCTCTGCTGGCCGAAAGAATTCTTGAGAAACTGCCTCTGAGGTTGGTCACTTGAAATATATGTTGTTTTCAGGAGATTTAGTTCTTTTGTAGAGAGACCATCAAAGCTGGTTCTGCATATATGTGACCTGTAAGACATGGTTTCTTATTTTTCATTGAACATGTGGCAGCAGTGCTGAATTCTTTTTTGTAGCTAAACTGTGGACACTGGGGCTAAGTTTCTCCCTGTGTTAACTGCGAAGACATTTGTTCATCCTCCACTTTTAGTGGTGTTTCTTGCTGCTGCATTGGGAGTTTGGTATTTGCTTCACGAAATAAAGGAGTTCAATTGGGACACATTGCTGGAGGGAGTTTAGTCACGTGTGGTGGGTGAGGGTTTGCAGGAGAATGCAATAACCAGGCTTCTATCCCACATAGCTTGCCCCCTTGATCATAGCAACCTGATTCTGAACATTTCCCTGAAACCTCTCCATATAACAAGATGCCTTTACCTATTGGGTCTGTTGGCTGTAACCATATCAGTCACAAGCCATTTGGAAGCCAATGGCAGATTCACGTGGCCCCACCACAGATGTTTTGTCACACATCTGTCCACCACTTCTCTAGGCCCACTAATCATCAGGCGACAACTAACTGGCATCTCTGTTCTTCACCATTTTCATGAAACCCTGTCAATCAAGGCACTGTCTGGTATACTATGATCAGCATCAGGACATCCAAAGGTTTTCCAGTGCCACCTCGTCATGGAAATTTCAAAAATTTCATGGTACTTATCTAGCCATTAATCAAGGAAGAAGTTGTAGTCACTGTGGGTTTCAATTCATTCAGGAACCATTAAATGTTAAGGAAGCTCATTTCAATAAAAGCTCTGGAGAACAAACACAGGCAAGGCATCCCAAATAGTGGCCAAAAGGTCACATGAAGCCAGGACCATTGAGGTCTACAATGTGAGGTCCATGTGTGTTTTGACTCTCAACTATGGCTGCCAAGTTTTTCAGAATAAAATCATGTGATATCCTGGCTGAGATTCTCAGTGTTCTGTGGAAAGCCACCCTTGGCCTAGATCTCAGTTTCAAAGGGCGACTCTCATGCGTGGCCTCCTAACATACCCACACAATCCATGGCAATACTTCTCTGAGGTCAGTTCTACAACTCAGTCTCTAAGGAGTATTACACCAGAGTACAAGCCGAGGTGGACCCAGTCATCCCTTCCAACTGCCACACAAATGACCAAAATTAAAACCAAAACATTCCCACATGGCCCTCATCTTCTTCCACATAGACCCTCATTATAACCTCTGGCTGGAGATTTCCATGAGGGGTGCAGCACAAGAGAGTGTCCAAAATAAGCTCCCTTGGCCCTCATTTGCCTAAAGTCAGGGTGGCCTGGACACCATACCTGTGAACCAGGAGTGATCAAATAGGCCTGCCATTACAACTGCTCTGCTTCTCCAATTTGAGGACTACTGACTGTTGGGTTTAGATTCTTTATGTGAAGTGGAATCATGAGAAAACCCACGCACCTCTGCATGGCTTTGAAAAACTCATTTGACCCAAAGGATCCCTATACTCACTTGATGATTGTCTGCAACCTAATAGAGGAAGGAGAGAGACATCATACACAATGACTGAATTTTGCCATTTTGGTTTTGGATGCACACATGGGATCTTTCTTTATATCCATCAGGTGCTGAGAATCTAAGCCACAGCCTCACACAGGGCCAAGAGGCTGATTCAGACACATCCCTTTCAAAGCAATTAAGCAAAGAGCCACAGGTGATGCCCAATCATTTCCATATGAAAACTGTTTTTTTCATGCTTCACAAAGGGGTGGCCTGAGGCAAAGACCTTCCTGTCATTCAGTGAAACAGAAAAATAGGTAAGCAAAAGGCACAAAACATGGTTTCTCCACTGAGACTTACCTGGTCACACTGATATCGGAGTTTTCTAATATGCTCGCCATTACCTTCAGCTATTCAGTACATGGCCATGTGACAGAGCTTGGGGTGGTACCTCTCTTGGACACAAAACCATGAGACTATTCTGCAGATTGGTCAGAATTCAGGAAGAAATCTGAAACTTAGCAAGATATTAGGTGTTGCCCATCGATAAGGCAACCTGCAGTGCAGTCATAAATTGGGCAGGATGAATGCTGGGAAGCTTTCTACTAGACAGGACACATTCATTGATGCATTCTCTTTTCTAATGTCTACAACCACGGACACAGTGTTATACACAGACATAGAAACACTTGCCTTGTCAAACGACTATCTAGAAACAGTCCACTGCAAACCAGACATACCAGCTTTTCTACCTATTCTAAGAAAATGAGACAAAACCACAAACTCACACCCACAAACACAAAGGCACCTCCTTCTCCAAGTAAGTCTGTGAATATCCAGAGTGTCCTCTGACTGGCGGGCCCTACTATGTTCCCCCGAAATGCCCTGTACTGTGTCAGATCTGGTCTCCTTGGCCAACTCTGTGAAGTTGTTAGGAGCCAGCGGTGAGCCACTACCTAGTTACTAAGGAAAGGCCCGTCTTCAGAGCTCTCCTGGCATTTGGCCATCCTCACATCAGTAGGTACCAAAAAAGACAGAATCTGTCATTAGTAAAACTAAACAAGTGAGCCCACTGGGACTGGGACTGGGACTGGCTCTGGATGCCTGGCTTCCTGGATCCCAAGTTCAGAGAGTCCCATCACCAAAGAAGTAAGGTAGGTCACTTCCTTCAGGAACTGAATAGGTCAATGCCTTGGCAAACACTTTGTCCTAATAGTTGCTTCCAAGGGTCCCATGAGATGGAGGCTGCCCCTACTTCCTGTGACACTGTCACAAGTTAGAATGGCATATCAACCATAGACACACGGGAACAGCTCTCCACACAGACCTTGTTTGGTCCATCTTCTCTACATTAAGAAGAAAGTGGCTGATTCAGACACACCCCTTCATCCTGACAAGGTTGTTTGCCATGGAAGATGACTTTTGCTCTCTCAGGTCCTTCATAGCTGCCTACCTCTTTTCCAGGGATCATGTCTGCATGGACCTTTGAGGTTCTCAGCAGGTGGAAGATCCCCTACATTCCTGTATTGTAAGACCAACTCTGTCCCTGCTCTTCTGTAAAGTTAGATTGAGGGAACAGTGTATGTTTAGGGTCAATAACATGTTGGATTTAGTTTAGGAATCATCCTGCAGAATGAATAATGGTATTTGAAACTGCGATATTTACCAGAATATATATGTGAAATATAAGTGTGAAACCAGAAATCTAGGTAACATTTGAAGCCCAGAAGGGCATTGGACCCTTGATTGTGATACTTAGCATTGAATTGCATTCTGCACAGAGGTCTCAGATAGATCAATATACAATGGCATAAGACCTTGTACCTTGCTTGATTGAATGTAGAAGAGAACAACCAGTCAAAAAAGGATAGTCGGTCGGATTAGGAAGATATTCGGTAGGTTTACAAAAAGAATGAGTATAGGATTAGGAACAAAAGTTTATTAGCAATAGGTTATCGATTAGAGTGTGAATGTAAATGTCAGCACATGTGAAGAGTCAGTCACAATGATGAACTGGGGAAAATATGTAGGAAACAGAAATAGAGCCATAATGAAATCAGGCAATGTATAAAGTGAGGGATAGGATTAGACATTTTCAGTAGGGTTGAGTTTGAATATATAATCTTAAGAAGAAACAAATATGTAGTCACCAATAGGATTGACATTTGACAGCATTAGGCAACATGGACATGGATGTTTTTAGTAATCCATGTTTACTTTCCTTTTAGGCTTTGGTACAAACATAAGTGTGACCTTTGCATTTTGTGTTCCGAATATTTCTGTGATTAAATGTATAAGTAGATCAGGTGACATGAGTATTTCTTCCACCATTTCAGGGAGCAATATTTTGAAGACGTATAAATTACTATTGGGGGTATAAAGAAGTGTACACTGCGTCTATGAATATAGAGATAATGCATGAATAGACCATTCTGTGAATAAATAATATAACTCTTTTCACTTTAAATAATGGATTGAATTTTTATCTGAAAATATATAAGAAATCCTATATTGGTATGCAATCATTAATTCCAACCAGTTATACATCTAATGGTAATATCAGAGTTATAATTTATCATAAAGTTTATGTGAGTTTTGCTTCAAAAGTGATTATGGAAATTGAAAGTCATGTGTCTTGAAAGAAGTCTCATGAAAAGACCTGTCAAGAAACATGGAAGAATACATGTGTCCTGAAGCAGGAAGTGATTGAAAGTGAAGCAAATTCCTATAAATTTGCGAACTTGTGGGGAAATCTTAAGAGCCCCTCCCAGCTCTCCCTTGAGCGCGATATCCAGACCGAGGGAATTAGGAGTGGCACGGGACTCGTGGTGCAGACCTCCAGGCCACCGCTCCCACCACTGCTGAAAACTGAAGTCTCTTGCTCCAGCTTCCGGGGGCATGGCTTCCGGAGTGCAAGCAAATTCGCTGGGGGTTCTCAGGCCTAAGCTCTAAAAACTTAGGGTCTGAGGGAGACAAACAGGGAGATTGTGCCCAGGCGTTCATGAAAACAGGGCTCCTAGGAGCAGCAGACCTGGCATGTAGCCAGTATTGTGGTGAGTGTCACAGGTGAGTGGGGCCTGGCTTGAGGAAACACAAAAGAAAGCCCTAGGCACTCAGGATTGGACACCCACCCAGTGTGGGAGGAATAGCTACTGCACAGTGATTGATTCTCACCTATTGAAAGGAGAAGCTTGGCCCAGTGGGCACAGCTCTACCTAATGGAAAAAAAAAGTTTATTGCAATCTATGACTGCATTTATTATTATTATTATTATATTAGTTTGTTTTTTTGTTTTTGTTTTTTTTTGTTTTCTTTTATTTTCATTTTTTTGTTGCTGTTCTTTAACTTTTTTAAAATGTTTTTAATTTTTTTTAATTTTTTCTTTTGTTATTATTATTTTTTAAAATTTTAATTTTATATTATCATAATCATTTTTTTTAAAAAATCATTTTCTTTCTTTATTTTCTATTTTTTCTGTTGTCTTTTCATTTCTTTTCAATTTTCTTATTTCCCATTCCTTGCATTCTACCTGCCTACTCTCATTCTCTTTAGTGACTTTTTCCCTTCCCTTCTAAAATCTTTCCTCCCAAGCATCAAATAAATTTATAAGAGTAAACAGTAACTAAGCAGTCAAACAGAACAAGAAGTAACATGAGCAGCATAAACAAGCAAGGAAGAAAAGGAGTACAAACCACGAAGGACACCCTAAATATTCAGGAGGACCTAGAGTCATCAGAAAAATGGTCATATAAAGAACTCAAGGAATACCTTAGACAGATGGAATGGAAACTTAAAGAGGATACGAGACAGAAAATTCAAACAGTAAAAGAAAACATTGAAAATCAATTACATAAACAGATAAAAGAAAAAGTTAAGCATCTTTATCAGAGGATAGAGATTATAAAAAAATCAAACAATAATTCTAGAAATGAAGGAAATGATAAACCAAATTAAGAACTCCATTGAGAGTATCACTAACAGAGTGGAGCAAGTAAAAGCCAAAAGGTCAGATAATGAAGACAAAATATATCATCTTGAAACGAGTCCAGCCAACTCAGAAAGGCTGGCAAAAAAATCACAAGAAAAACATCCAAGAGATTTGGGATAACATAAAAAAAAAAAAAACACACTTACGAGTCATCAGGATAGAGGAAGGTACAGAGACTCAAACCAAGGGAATGAGAAAACTGCTGAATGAAATAATTACAGAAAACTTTCCAGAAATAAAAAAGGAAATGGATATACAAATTGTAGCTGCATACAGGACAAGAGCACACAAAATCACAGTAGACCAATGCCAAGACACATTGTTATGAAGATATCCAATATACAGAACAAAGAGAAAATA
This sequence comes from Callospermophilus lateralis, assembly GCF_048772815.1. NCBI lineage: Eukaryota > Metazoa > Chordata > Mammalia > Rodentia > Sciuridae > Callospermophilus > Callospermophilus lateralis. Next base: position 4,301,953 of record NW_027516909.1, read on the forward strand.
ATAAATCTACAAGAGAATGGAGGCAGAATACATTCAGTGGTAAACAAATAAGGTTAACAATGGATATTTCATCACAGACGCTGAAAGCGAGAAGATCCTGGAAAAATGTATATCAAACACTGAAAGACAATGGATGCCAGCCAAGAATTATGTATCCAGCATAATTAACCATCAGGTCCAACAACGAAATAAGAATCTTTCATGATAAACAAAAGCTAAAAGAATTTGAAGCCAGAAAACAAGCATTGCAAAGCGTCTTGAGCAAAACACTACACAGGAAAGAAATGAAAAACAACAACCAAAACCATCAGTGGGAAGTACCTTGGTAATGACAGAGGCAGGGTGAAAGCTTGTCATGGAGAAACAAACTAAATTAAAAAAAAATATGAATAATCAAACATGGCTGGCATACAAACCATACATCAATAGTAACTCTGAATGTAAATGGCTTAAAGTCTCCAATAAAGCGACATAGGCTGGTAACTTGGATTAAATAAACAAATCCAACAATATGTTGCCTCCAGGAGACACATCTGAAATGCAAAGACACACAGGCTGAAGGTGAAAGGTTGGGAGAAAATACACCATGCACACTTATCCTCATAAACAAGCAGGGGTGGACATCCTCATATCAAATAAAATCGACTTCAAGACTAAGTTAATCAAAAGGGATAAGGAAGGACATTATATACTGTTATAAGGAACCATTCACTAACAAGACATAACAATTATCAATATTTATGCACTAAATAATGGTGCTACGTTGTTCATGAAACAAATTCTCCTCAAGCTCCAGAATGAAATAGACCACAACACAATAATTATGGGTGACTTCAACACACATCTATCATCATTGGACAGATCCTTCAAACAAAAGTTGAATAAAGAAAGTATAGAACTCAATATCACAATCAATAACCTACATGTAACTAACATATATAGAATATATCAACCATCATCAAGTGGATATACTTTTTTTCTCAGCAGCACATGGATCCTTCTCAAAAATAGACAATATATGATGCCATAGGGCAACCCTCAGTAAATATAAAGGTGTGGAGATAATACCAGGCATTTTATCTGATCATAATGGAATGAAACTGGAAATCAATGATAAAAGAAGATAGGAAAAATCCTACATCACATGGAAAATGAACAATATGTTACTGAATGATCAGTGGGTTAGAGAAGATATAAAGGAGGAAATCAAAAAATTCTTAGAGATACATGAAAATACAGACGCAATATATCGGAATCTATGGGACACAATGAAAGCAGTTTTAAGAGGGAAATTCATTGCCTGGAGGTCATTCCTGAAAAAAAGTAAAACCGAACAAATAAATGAGCTCACACTTTAACTCAAAGCCCTAGAAAAGGAAGAGCAAAACAACAGAAAATGTAGCAGAAGGCAAGAAATAATTAAAATCAGAGCAGAAATCAACGAAATTGAAACAAAAGAAACTATTGAAAAAATTAACAAAACTAAAAGGTGGTTCTTCGAAAAAATATATATGTTCGACAGACCCTTAGCCATGCTAATGAAGAGAAGAAGAGAGAGAACTCAAATTACTAACATATGGGATGAAAAAGGCTATATTACAACAGATGCTTCCGAAATACAGAAGACAATTAGAAATTATTTGGAAAACCTATATTCCAATAAAATAGAATATAATGAAGACATCAACAAATTTCTTAAGTCATATGATTTGCCCAGACTGAGTCAGGAGGATACACACAATTTAAACAGACCAATGTCAATGGATGAAACAGAAGAAGCAATCAAAAGACTACCAACCAAGAAAAGCCCAGGAACGGATGGCTATACAGCAGAGTTTTACAAAACATTTAAAGAAGATTTAATACCAATACTTTTCAAGTTATTTCAGGATAGAGAAAAAGAGGGAGCTCTGCCAAATTCATTCTATGAGGCCAACATCACGCTAATTCCGAAATCAGAAAAAGACACCTCAAAGAAAGAAAACTACAGACCAATATATCTGATGAACCTACATGCAAAAATCCTCAATAAAATTCTGGAGAATCGAATACAAAGGCACATCAAAAAAATTATGCAACATGATCAAGTAGGATTCATCCCTGGGATGCAACGATGGTTCAATATACGGAAATCAATAAATGTTATTCACCACATCAATAGACTTAAAGATAAGAACCATATGATCATCTCGTTAGAAGCAAAAAAAGCACTTGACAAAGTACAGCATCCCTTTATGTTCAAAACATTAGAAAAACTAGGGATAACAGGAAATTACCTCGACATTGTAAAAGCTATCTATGCAAAGCCTCAGCTAGCATCATTATGAATGCAGAAAAATTGAAGGCATTTCCTCTAAAATCTGGAACAAGACAGGGATACCCTCTCTCACCACTTCTATTCCATATAGTTCTCAAAACACTGGCCAGAGCAATTAGACAGACTAAAGAAATAAAAAGCATAAAAATAGGAAAATAGGAACGTAAATTATCACTATTTTCGGGTGACATTATTCTAAACATAGAAGACACAAAAGCTTCTACAAAAACTACTAGAACTAAAAAATGAACGACCTGCGACCCACCGGCAGGTCAGGCCCAGAACCTGCGGAGGGGCACTGTTGCCCCACGCACCTGCAAGGTAGGTGGTACCGTGATCACTGAAAAAACAGGCCCAGTGGCCCGTCTGACACATCACCCCTGTTGGAGGAGGGGCAGGGCCGCCACCAGCGCCTGTTAGGTAGACAGACCTGCAAACGACAGACAGAACAGGCCTAGCAGCCAGCGGAGGGGCAGAGCCGCTGCTCACGCCTGCAAGATAGGCGGACCTGTGACTACCGAAAGAACAGGCCCACCGAAAGTACAGGCACAGCGACCTGCCGGCGTGGTAGGCACATTGCCCCAATTGGAGGAGGGGCAGAACCACCGCCAAAGCCTGCGAGGGAAACTTTGCAACTATACAAGAGCAATATAAATATATAGGGGGAAAAATCAATAACACAACAGTTTCACCAAGCAGAAAGAAACGCGATCAGTATGAAAAGAAAAGGAAAGAAAGGACCACAAGCAATGCAGGTCAACTCAACTTTAGAAGAGGTAATATCTGCAGCAGATGGAATGTCAGATAAAGAATTCAGGATATACATGCTTCAGATAATCTGGAGTCTCAAGGAAGACATTAGACAGCAAAATCAGACAATGAGAGACCACTTCAACCACTTCGAAAATGAATTACATAAACAAATCCAAGAAGCAAAAGATCAATTATACAGGGAGATCGAGGTTATAAAAAACAAACAAACAGAAATCCTGGAAATGCAGGAAACAGTAAACCAACTTAAAAACTCAATTGAGAATACTACCAGCAGAGTAGAATACTTAGAAGATAGAACATCAGACAATGAAGACAAAGTATTTCAACTGGAGAAGAACATAGACAGCTCAGCAAAGCTGTTAAGAAACCATGAGCAGAACATTCAAGAATATTGGATAACATAAAGAGACCAAACTTAAGAGTCATTGGGATACACGAAGGTATAGAGGTCCAAACAAAAGGAATGAGCAATCTATTCAATGAAATAATATGAGAAAACTTCCCAGACTTGAAGAATGAGACAGAATCCCAAATCCAAGAAGCCTACAGGATGCCGAATGTGCAAAATCATAAGAGATCCACACCTAAACACATTATAATGAAGATGCCCAACATACAGAATAAGGAGAGAATTTTAAAAGCTACAAGAGAAAGGAAGCAGATTACATTTAGGGGTAAACCAATCAGGATAACAGCTGATCTTTCAACACAGACTCTGAAACCTAGAAGATCCTGGAATAACATATTTCAAACACTGAAAGAAAATGGGTTCCAACCAAGAATTGTGTATCCAGCAAAATTAAGCTTCAGTATGGAAGATGAAATTAAAACCTTCCACGATAAACAAAAGTGAAAAGAATTTGCAGCTAGAAAACCATCTCTTCAAAACATCCTCGGCAAAATATTACAGGAAGAGGAAATGGAAAATATCAATGAAAACCAACAGCGGGAGGGAGTACAGTAAAGGCTGGGGATAATCAAAGAGGAAAACAAACCATGTTTAGGAACATAAATAAACAAATATCGCTGGAAGAACAACCCATATCTCAATAATAACCCTAAATGTTAATGGCTTAAACTCACCAATTAAGAGACACAGGCTAGTAGAATGGATCACAAAACAAGACCCAACAATATGCTGCCTTCAGGAGACGCATTTGATAGGAAAAGACATACATAGACTGAAGGTGAAAGGTTGGGAAAAATCATATCACTCATATGGACTTTGGAAACAAGCAGGAGTGTCCATACTCATATCATATAAAATAGATTTCAAGCCAAAGTTAATCAAAAGGGATGAAGAGGGACACTACATACAGCTCAAGGGAACTATACACCAACAAAACATCACAATCATAAATATATATGCCCTAAACAATGGTGCAGCTATGTTCATCAAACAAACTCTTCTCAAGTTCAAGAGTCTAATAGACCACCATACAATAATTATGGGAGACTTCAACACACCTCTCTCACCACTGGATAGATCTTCCAAAGAAAAGTTGAATAAGGAAACTATAGAACTCAATAACATAATTAATAACCTGGACTTAATTGACATATATAGAATATACCACCCAAGATCAAGCAGTTACACTTTTTTCTCAGCAGCACATGGATCCTTCTCAAAAATAGATTTTTTATTATGTCACAGGGCAACTCTTAGACAATATAAAGGAGTAGAGATAATACCATGCATCTTATCTGAACATAATGGAATGAAATTGAAAATCAACAATAAAAGAAGTAAGGAAAAATCATGCATCACTTGGAGAATGAAAAATAGGTTACTGAATGATCAATGGGTTATAGAAGACATCAAGGAGGAAATTGAAAAATTCTTAGAGATAAATGAAAACACAGACACAACATGTCGGAATCTATGGGACACATTGAAAGCAGTTCTAAAAGGAAAATTTATTGCTTGGAGTTCAATCCTTAAAAAAAGAAAAAAAAACAACAAATAAATGATCTAATACTTCAACTCAAAGTCCTAGAAAAAGAAGAGCAAAACAACGGCAAAAAAGTAGAAGACAAGAAATAATTAAAATCAGAGCTGAAATTAATCAAATCGAAACAAAAGAAACAATTGAAAAAATTGACAAAACTAAAAGTTGGTTGTTTGAAAAAATAAATAAAATTGACAGACCCTCAGCCACGCTAACGAAGAGAAGAAGAGAGAGAACTCAAATTACTAGCATACGGGATGAAAAAGGCAATATCACAACAGACACTTCAGAAATACAGAAGATTATCAGAAATTATTTTGAATGCTTATACTCCAATAAAATAGAAGATAGTGAAGGCATCGATAAATTTCTTAAGTCATATGATTTGCCCAGATTGAGTCAGGAGGATATTGACAACCTAAACAGACCAATATCAATTGAGGAAATAGAAGAAACCATCAAAAGACTACCAACTAAGAAAAGCCCAGGACCGGATGGGTATACAGCAGAGTTTTACAAAACCTTTAAAGAGGAACTAATACCAATACTTTTCAAGCTATTTCAGGAAAATGAAAAAGAGGGAGAACTTCCAAATTCATTCTAAGAGGCCAACATCGCCCTGATTCCTAAACCAGACAAAGACACTCCAAAGAAAGAAAACTACAGACCAATATCTCTAATGAACCTAGATGCAAAAATCCTCAATAAACTTCTGGCGAACCGGATACAAAAACATATCAAAAAAATTGTGCACCATCATCAGGTAGGATTTATCCATGGGATGCAAGGTTGTTTCAATATACGGAAATCAATTAATGTTATTCACCACATCAATAGACTTAAAAATAAGAACCATATGATCATCTCGATAGATGCGGAAAAAGCATTCGACAAAGTACAGCATCCCTTTATGTTCAAAACTCTAGAAAAACTAGGGATAACAGGAACATACCTCAATATTGTAAAAGCAATCTATGCTAAGCCTCAGGCTAGCATCATTCTGAATGGAGAAAAACTGAAGGCATTCCCTCTAAAATCTGGAACAAGACAGGGATGCCCTCTCTCACCACTTCTGTTCAACATAGTTCTCGAATCACTGGCCAGAGCAATTAGACGAAAGAAATTAAAGTCATAAAAATAGGAAAAGAAGAACTCAAATTATCACTATTTGCAGATGACATGATTCTATACCTAGCAGAGCCAAAAGGGTCTACAAAGAAACTATTAGAGCTAATAAATGAATTCGGCAAAGTGGCCGGATATAAAATCAACACGCATAAATCAAAGGCATTCCTGTATATCAGCGACAAATCCTCTGAAATGGAAATGAGGACAAGCACCCCATTCACAATATCCTCAGAAAAAATAAAATACATGGGAATCAACCTAACAAAAGAGGTGTAAGACATTTACATTCAAAACTACAGAACCCTAAACAGAGAATTGAAGAAGTTCTTAGAAGATGGAAAAATATACCCTGTTCATGGATAGGTAGAACTAACATCATCAAAATGGCCATATTACCAAAAGTTCTCAATAGGTTTAATGCAATGCCAATCAAAATCCCAATGGCATTTCTTGTAGAAATAGAGAAAGCAATCATGAAATTCATATGGAAAAATAAAAGGCCCAGAATAGCAAAAACATTGCTAAGCAGGAAGTGTGAATCAGGCGGTATAGCTATACCAGACTTCAAACTATACTACAGAGCAATAGTAACAAAAACAGCATGGTACTGGTACCAAAACAGGCGGGTGGACCAATGGTACAGAATAGAGGACACAGAAACCAATCCACAAAACTACAACTATCTTATATTCGATAAAGGGGCTAAAAGCATGCAATGGAAGAAGGCTAGCATCTTCAACAAATGGTGTTGTGAAAACTGGAAATCCATATGCAACAAATTGAAACTGAATCCCTTTCTCTCGCCATGCACAAAAGTTAACTCAAAGTGGATCAAGGAACTTGATATCAAATCAGAGACATGGCGTCTGATAGAAGAAAAAGTTGGCTATGATCTACATACTGTGGGGTCGGGCTCCAAATTCCTCAATAGGACACTCATAGCACAAGAGTTAATAACTAGAATCAACAAATGGGACTTACTCAAACTAAAAAGATTTTCTCTGCAAAAGAAACAATAAGAGAGGTAAATATTGAGCCTACGTCCTGGGAACAAATCTTTACTCCTCACACTTCAGACAAAGCCCTAATATTCAGAATATACAAAGAACGAAAAAAAATTAGACAATGAGATAACAAATAACCCAATCAACAAATGGGCCAAGGACCTGAACAGAAATTTCTCAGAGGAGGACATACAATCAATCAACAAGTATATGAAAAAATTCTCACCATCTCTAGCAGTCAGAGAAATGCAAATCAAAACCACCCTAAGATACCATCTCACTCCAGTAAGATTGGAAGCCATTAGGAAGTCAAACAACAACAAGTGCTGGCGAGGATGTCGGGAAAAGGGTACTCTTGTACATTACTGGTGGGACTGCAAATTGGTGCTCCCAATTTGGAAAGCAGTATGGAGATTTCTTGGAAAGCTTGGAATGGAACCACCATTTGATCCAGCTATTCCCCTACTCGGTCTATTCCCTAAAGACCTAAAAAGAGCACACTATAGGGACACTGCTACATCCATGTTCATAGCAGCACAATTCACAATAGCAAGACTATGGAACCAACCTAGATGCCCTTCAATAGAAGAATGGATAAAAAAATGTGGCATTTATACACAATGGAGTATTACTCTGCATTAAGAAATGACAAAATCATAGAATTTGGAGGGAAATGGATGGCATAAGAGCAGGTTATGCTAAGTGAAGCTAGCCAATCCCTTAAAAACAAATGCCAAATGTCTTCTTTGATATAAGGAGAGTAACTAAGAACAGAGTAGGGACGAAGAGCATGAGAAGAAGATTAACATTAAACAGGGATGAGAGGTGGGAGGGAAAGGGAGAGAGAAGGGAAATTGCATGTAAATGGAAGGAGACCCTCAGGGGTATAGAAAATTACATACAAGAGGAAGTGAGGGGAAAGGAGGAAAAATATAAGGGGGAGAAATGAATTACAGTAGAGGGGGTAGAGAGAGAAGAGGGGAGGGGAGGGGGAGGGGGGATAGTAGAGGATAGGAAAGGCAGAAGAATACAACAGTCACCAGAATGGCAATATGTAAATCAATGGTTGTGCAATTGATGTGATTTTGCAATCTGTATATGGGGTAAAAATGGGAGCTCATATCCCATTTGAATCAAAGTGTGAAATATGATATATCAAGAACTATGTAATGTTTTGAACAACCTACAATATAATTAATTTAAAAAAAAACAAAATAAAACAACAACAACAAAAAAAAAACAGCATGGTACAGGTACCAAAACAGGCGGGTGGACCAATGGTACAGAATGGAGGACACAGAGACTAATCCAAAAAGCTACAACTATCTTATATTTGAAAAAGGAGCTAAAAGCATGCAATGGAGGAAATATAGTATCTTCAACAAATGGTGTTGGGAAAAATGGAAATCCATATGCAACAAAATGATACTGAATTCCTTTCTGTCGCCATGCACAAAAGTTAACTCATAGTGGATCAAGGTGCTAGATATCAAATCAGAGACTCTGTGGCTGGTAGAAGAAAAAGTTGGCTCTGATCTACATATTATGGGGTTGGGCTCCAAATTCCTTTATAGGACACCCATAGCACAAGAGTTAATAACAAGAATCAACAAATGGGACTACTTAAACTGAAAAGTTTTTTCTCAGCAAGAGAAAGAATAAGAGAGGTAAATAAGGAGCATACATTATGGGAACAAATTTTTACTCCTCACACTTCAGATAGAGCCCTAATATCCAGAATATACAAAGAACTCAAAAAAATAGACAATAAGATAACAAATAACCCAATTAAAAAAATGGGTCAAGGACTTGAACAGACACTTCTCAGAGGAGGACATACAATCAATCAACAAGTACATAAAAAATGCTCACCATTTCTAGCAGTCAGAGAAATTCAAATCGAAAGCACCCTAAGATACCATCTCACTCCAGTAAATTGGCAGCCATTATGAAGTCAAACAACAAGTGCTGGCAAGGATGTGGGGTAAAAGATACTCTTGTACATTGCTGGTGGGACTGTAAACTGGTGTGTCCAATTTGGAAAGCAGTATGGAGATTCCTGGGAAAGCTGTGAATGGAACCACAATTTGACTCAGCTATTGCCCTTCTCGGACTATTCCCTGAAGACCTTAAAAGAGAGTAATACAGGGATACTACTACATCGATTTTCATAGCAGTACAATTCACAACTGAAACACTGTGGATCCAACCCAGATGCCCTTCAATAGATGAATGGATAAAAAACATGTGGCATTTATACACTATGAAGTATTACGTAGCACTAACAAATGACAAAATCATAAAATTTGCAGAAAAATGGATGGCACTGGAGAAGATTATGCTTAGTGAAAATAGCCAATCCCTAAAAAATAAAAACCAAATGTCTTCTTTGATATAATGAGAGCAACTAAGAACAGAGCAGGGAGCAATAGCAGGAAGAAAAGATTAACTTTAAACAGAGACATGAGGTGGGAGGGTAAGTAAGAGAAAAGGGAAATTGCATGGTAATGGAGGGAGACCCTCATTGTTACACAAAATTACATATCGTTGTGAGTGGAATGGGAAAATAAACATGGAGTGAAATGAATTACAGTAGATGGGGGAAAAAGAGAAGATAGGAAGGGAGGGGAGGGGAGATAGTAGAGTATAGGAAAGGTAGCAGAATACAACAGTAACTAATAGGGCATTATGTAAAAATGTGGATGTGTAACCGATGTGATTCTGTAATCTCTATTTGGGCTAAAAATGGGAGTTCATAAGCCACTTGAATCTAATGTAAGAAATATTATATGTCAAGAGATTTGTAATGTTTTGAGCAACCACTAAAAGAAAAAAAAGTAGCAATATATATGCCAATCAAAATTCATCATGAAATATATATAATCCACAGATCGAAAAATATTCATTTTACTCAACATGGATTAATGTATAATGATATTCAACTAGGAAGCTCACCCATAGGTTGAATTTTCAGTTCCAACAGCATTTAGGAGGAGTGATCCTTTAGCACAATTTGCATCTGCCAATTCAGTTACCTCACAAGTATGTACGTGTGGTACCAGGTAGAATTCTATATGTGCATATAAAAATACATGTGCTGAATAGGCTACAGAGAAAGGGAGACAGGAATTCACATATTTTTTAATTTTAAAAACACATGTAGAACTATTTCAACAAAAAAAATTGACTAGATTTATAACTCCTACACTATATAATGCAAAAACCAATTGTAACAATACACCATGCCTCCTCGGAACTGCTTGTATTTCTATTCTGTTTGGGTTATTTTTCACCATCATATTAGAATTATAATTCAGAGTATAGTAGGGTATGTGTTAGTTTCAGGGCTTCAGTATTTCAAATAGAAAATTGAAAAATGAATCGAATGTGTATGTAAATATGTGTTACACAAAAATCTTTCCACTCACATTCAGAACAATGCCTTGATATTAGCTTGGCCCCAAGTAAGACACAATTAGAGTAGAAAAGTGTGAAAATCTGTGAATACATATCTTGGAGGTGGTAGAGGAGTTTCCAAAAGTAAAGAACAGGGTAAACACTCCACAAACATGGAGCTCTGCTGGCCTAAGACTTCTTGGGAAACTGCCTCTGAGGTTGGGCACTTGAAATATTTGTTGTTGTCATGAGCTTTAACTTCCTTTGTAGTGAGACCATCAAAGATGGGTCTGCATCTATGTGACCTGGAAGACATGGTTTCTTATATTCCAACGACCATGAGGCAGCAGTGCTGAATTCTCTCTTTGTAGGTAAACTGTGGCCACTGGAGGCTAAGTGTCTCCTCGTGTGGACTCTGAAGACATTTGGTCATCCTCCACTTTTCATGGTGTTTCTTGCTGCTGCACTGGGAATTTGGTATTTGCTTCACCAAATACAAGGAGTTCTACTAGAATACAGTGCTGGAGGGAGTTCTGTCACGTGTGGTGGGTCAGGGTCTGCAGGAGAATGCACCAACCATGCTTCTATCCAACATAGCTTGCCCCAATAACCATAGTTAACTGATTCTGAATATTGCCCTGAAACCTCTCCATATAAAAAATGCCTTTACATATAAGTGTCTGATTTCTGCACTATGTCAGTCATAATCCATTTGGAAGCCAATGGCCGATCCACATGGCCCCACCATGGTGTTTTATCACACACCTGCCCACCACTGCTCTAGGACCACTACTCAGCAGGATACTAATTACTGGCATCTCTGTTCTACACCATTTACATAAAACCCAGTAAAACAAGGCATTCTCTGGTATACACATGATCAACCACAGGACTTCCAAAGTTTCTCCAGTGCCACCTGGTCATGGGAATTTCAAAAATTTCATGGTATTTATCTAGCCATTTTTCAAAGATTAATTTGGAGGCACTGTGGGTTTCAAATCATTCAGGAACCATTAAGTGTTGAGAAAGCTCATTTCAATGAAAGCTTTGGAGAACACTCACAGGCAAGGCTTCTCAAAGAGTTGCCAAAAGGTCACATGAAGCCAGGCAAATTGAGGTCTACAATGTGAGGTCCATGTGTGTTTTGACTCTCAACTATACCTGCCAATCTTTCAGAATAAAATCATGTGATATCCTGCCTGAGATTCCCATTGTTTTGTGGAAAGACACCCTGGGCCTAGATCTCAGTTTCCATGGGTGAGTCTCCTGCATGGCCTTCTAAAATCTAAACACGATTCATGGCAATACTTCTCTGAGTTCAGTTCTAGAACTCAGTCTCTAAGGGGAATCACACCAGAGTTCAAGCTCAGGTGGACCCAGTCATTCTTTCCAACCACCACAAAAATGACCGCAATTAAAATCAAAACACTCCCACAGGGCCCTCATCTTCTTCCATAAAGACAGTCATCATAACCTCTGGCTGGAGATTTCTATGAGGGGCACAGCCTAAGAAAGTGTCCAAAATAAGCTCACTTGCCCCTCATTTGCCTAAAATCATGGTGGCCTGGACACTCCTCCTGTGAACCAGGAGTGATCAAATATTCCTGCTGTTAAAGTGTTCCGCTTCTCCAATTTGAGGCCTACTGGCTGTGAGGTATGGATTCTTTAAGTGATTTGGAGTCATGAGAAAACGCAAGCAAATATGGGCTAGCCTCTGCATGGATTTGAAGAACTCATTTAATCCAAAGGAAACCTATTCTCACTTGATGGAGGTCAGGAACCTAAAACAAGAAGGCAAAAAAATTCATCCACAATGACTTCTCTTTTGGCCATTTCGGTTTGGGAAGCACATGGGATTTTTATTCAGATCCATTGGGTGCTGAGAATCTAAGTCACAGCCTCACACAAGGACCAGAGACTGATTCAGACACATCCCATTCCAAAGCAATTAAGCAAAGAGCCACAGGTGAAGCCCATTCATTTCCATATGAAAACAGTTTTCTTCAGGCTTCACAAAGGGTTGGCATGAGGCAAAGACCTTCCTGACATTCAGGGTAATTGAATCAGAAGTAAGCAAATGGCCCAAGAAGGGTTTCTTTACTGAGACTTTACTGGTCACACTGATATCTGAGTTTTCTGAGATGCTCTCATTCTCTTCAGCTATCCAGTACATGGCCATGTCACAGAGCCTTGTGGTGTTACATATCTGGGACACAAAACCATGAGCGTATTCTGTAGAGTGGCCAGAATTCACGAAGAAAAGAGTAACTTAAGAAGACAGTAGGTGTTGCCCATCCATAAGGCAAAGTGAAGTCCATTAATCAATTGGGCAGTATTAATGTGGGGAAGCTTTCTCCTAGAGAAAACAAGTCCATTGATGCATTCTCTTTTCTAATGTCTACAACCACAGATACAATGGGATACACAGACATAGAAACCCTCACAATGTCAAAGGACTTACTAGAAACAGTCCACTCCACACCAAAAAAAAAACGCCTTTCCTACCTATTCTCAGAACATGAGAAAAAAACCACAAACTCACACCCACAACGGCAAAGCCACCTCCTTCCCCCAAGTAGGTATGTGACTATCCAGAGTGTCTTCTGACTGGTGGGCCATATTATGTTCCCACGAAATGGCCTGTCCTGTCTCAGATCTGGTCTCCTTGGCCAACTCTGTGAAGTTGTCAGGAGACAGTGGTGAGCCACTACCTGCTTTCTCAGGGAAGGTACCTCTTCAGAGATCTGCTGGCATTTGGCCATCCTCACATCAGTAGGTACCAAGAAAGACTGACTCTGTTCTTGGGAAAAGCAAACAAGTTAGCCCAATGGGACTAGGACTGGGTCTGGCTCTGGGTGCCTGGCTTCCTGGATCCCAAGTTCAGAGAATTCCATCACCAAGGAAGTGAGAAGAGGTCACTTCCTTCAGGAACTGAATGAGGTCACTGCCTTGAAAACCACTTTGTCCTAACAGTTGCTTCCAAGGTTCCCATGAGATGAAGGCTGCCCCAAAATCCTGTGACACATTCAGAAGTTAGAATGGAATATCAACCTTAGGCACCCGGGAACAGCTCTCCACACAGGCCTGGTTTCTTCCAACTTCTCTAAAATAAGAAGAGACAGGCTGATTTAGACCCATCAATTCATCCTGACCAGGTTGTTTGCCGTGGAAGATTTCTATTGCTCTCTCAGGTCCTACATAGCTGCATAAATCTTCTCCAAGGATCATTTCTCCATGGATCTTTGAGGTTCTCAGAAGGTGGAAGATCACCTACATTCCTATATTGTAAGACCAACTCTGCCCTGCTTTTCTGTAAGTTATATTGAGGGAACAGTGTATGTTTAGGGTTAATAACATGTTTGATTTGGGTTACGAATCATTTTGCGAGATGAATAATGGTATTGGCAACCTTCAATATTTACAAGAGTATATAGGTGAAATATAAGTATGAAAGCAGAAAATTAGAAAAGATTTGAAGCCCAGAAGGGAATTGGACCCTTAAGTGGTATTCTTAGCTTTGAGTTATGTGCTGCACAGTTGTCTCAGATAAATCAATATACAATGGCATAGGACCTTGAACCTTGGATGATTGAATGTTGAAGAGAACATCCAGTCAAAAAGTGATATTCAGTACGATGAGGAAGGTACTCGTTAGGTTTAGAATGAAGAGTGAGTATAAGATTTGGACAAAACGTTTTTTAGCAATAGGGTTTCGGTTAGAGAGTGAGTGTAAATGTCAGCACATGTGAAGAGTCAGTCATAATGATGAACTGGGAAAAATATGAGGGAAAGCAGATATCAATAAAGACATTAGGAAATCAAGCAAAGTACAAAGTGAGTGATAGGATTAGACATTTTCAACAGGCTTGAGGTTGAACATATAATCTTAGGAAGAAACAAATATGTAGTCACCAATAGGATTGACATTTGAGAGCATTAGGCAACCTGGACATGTATGTTTTTAGTAATCCATGCTCACTTTCCATTTAGGCTTTGGTACAATTGAAAGTGTGACCTTTGCTTTTTGTGTCCAGAATATTTCTGTGATAAAATGTATGTGTATATCACGTGACATGAGTATTTCTTCCACCATTTCCAGGAGCAATATTTTGAGAACATATAAATTTGTATTGGGGTACAAATAGGTATACCCTCTGTCTATGAATATAGCAATAACGCATGAATAGACCATACTGGGAATAAATAATATAACTGGATCCACTTTAAATAATGGATTGAATGGATATCTGAAAATATATAAGAAATGTTATAATGATACACAATCAATCATTCCAACCAGTTATATATCTATTGGTCATCTTAGGGTTATGTTTTATCATGAAGGGCGTGTGAGTTTTGCTTAAAAATTGATCATGGAAATCGAAAATAATATATTTGAAAAAAAGTCTCATGAAAAGACCAGTCAAGAAACATAGGGAAATACATGTGTTCTGGAGCAAGAAGTGATTGAAAGTGAAACAAATGCCTATAAATTTGCTAAGTAGTGGATGAAATATATATCCTATGATGTGTATAAACTGAAGAAATAGTAATGTACCAGTGTTGAATAATAATTAATGTCAGGGCTGGGGATGTGGCTCAAGCGGTAGCGCGCTCGCCTGGCATGCGTGCGGCCCGGGTTCGATCCTCAGCACCACGTACAAACAAAGATGTTGTGTCCACCAAATACTAAAAAAATAATAAATATTGAAATTCTCTCTCTCTCTCCCTCTTTCTCACTCACTCTCACTCTTTCTAAAAAAAAAAAAAAAAAAAAATAATAATTAATGTCAAAATACACATCATGTCCCATAGGAATCTACTTGCATCGATGTTAAACTAGGTCAGTTAATGTAGAAATACTAGGATTTGTTTGCACCTTTCACTGAAGTTAGTTTTCAGTACTAGAAAACAAATATGTATTTCAGGTGGATGAATATTTCTGAGAATAATCTTGTGAAAAGTTGAATATTAATCCACATACATGAACATGAATGAATTTAGGGAGTGTATATAAGACACATATATTTCATATTTTGAAAAACCTAGAGATTTATATATTGTGTGTTTTGTGTGTGTGTGTATATACATATATACACACAAACACACAAACACACACAAAGACATTCAAAAGTAGAATTATATATGCCAATCGAATTTCACCATGAAATATATATCATCCACAGATCCAAAAATATTCATTTTACTGAACATGGATTTATGTATAATGTTATTAAACTAGGAAGCTCACCATTAGCTGGAATTTTCAGTTCCAACAGCGTTTAGGTGGAGTGATCTCTTCTCACAATTTGTATCTGCAATGTCAGGCACCTCACAAAAATGTACGTGTGATATCAGGTAGGATTCTATATGTGCATATAAAAATTAATGTGCTGAATAGGTTACAGCGAAAGGGAGATAGGAATTCACATATTTGTTAACTTTAATACACATATAAAACAATTTCAATTAAAAAATGACTAGATTTATAACACCTACCATTTATCTTGCAAAAGGCAAGTCCAATATACACCATGCCTCCTCTGAACTGCTTATATTTCAATTCCGTTTGGGTTATTTTTCTCCATCATGTTAGTATTTGTAGTTAGCGTCTAGAAGGGTATGGGTTATTGTCAGGAATTCAGTATTTCAATTGGAAAATTGGAAAGTGAATCCAATGTGTATGCAATTATGTGCTGCACAATATTCTTCCCACTCTCATCCAGAACAATGGCTTGACATTACCTTCGCCCCAAGTAAGACACAATTAGAGAAGAAGAGTTAGAAATTCTGTGAATACATATCTGGAATGGAAAATGCTCAGGAGTTCACATCCTTGGAGGTGGTAGAGGATTTTCCAAAAGTAAGGGACAGGGTTCATCACCCAACATGATCTTTCATTAAAATTGTGAGCCATCTTGCCACAAAGCCATGAAAAGATAATTTTTGCTTTAGTATAAATTACTGCAAATTCTGAACCTGCTTAGAATGCCTGACCATGTTTTGAACTCACCCATGCCTGGCTCTCTGACCACATAACAGCCCATTCTGAAACTTTAATGACACCTCATAAATATTCGCCTTCCCTGGCCAGACAACGACCCTCTCAGAGGCTCTAATGGTCCTCATAATTTCTGATCCTGGGGCCAGAAAAAAAAATGTAAACTACAATTAGTGTGATGCTTGTCAAAGTTCTGTTTTCTGTAACCCTCCTTTTGTGTAACTTTCTGGGCTATAAAGCTGGGCTGTAGGAAAGGTGGGGTTGCTGTCTTGTTCCCGCCAGTTTGAGAGGGAGAGGCAGCCCGGCTGCTTGAAATATTAAGCTTGCCTTAATTTGATTTTAATTGGAGTCAGTGGTCTTTTCTTGTGTCCTGGACTAACATTTTGGAGTTCCCCAGCAACATGACCCGACCAGATCACAAAGCCAGACTGCTGGAAATTCTGAAGCTGGCCTATCCTCCAGGACTCCGGGCTGGAGAGCCAAGTTCCAAAACCTTGGAATGAGCCTTCAGTCCGTGGATCACTGCAGTGAACCATCGCACTAAAACTATTATCAAGCACCTGGTGGAGGAGGCCTTCATAGGTAAGAGGCGCCTTTATAACATCTGATATCCGGTTAAGGGAGTACTCTTCTGATGACAGAGAGGTGGCCTGGGAAGGCTCACATATACTCCTGTCTGGGACAGTAATAGGAATCCTTCTTTCCTCTGTTCTGTTCTGTAGGGAATACCTCTGAAAGTGTAGAGAGGTGCCGACTGGCATGCAGGAGCTCTTACCCCGGAGCTTTAGCAAGACGCTGCATTGCTCCTCTGGTTTTCTGTTTATTTGCCGAGTTTCTGTTTTTTTTGTGTGTGTGTTTTGTTCTGTGTTCTAAATGTTTTTTATTTGTTTGTTTTTATGCGTTTTGTTGTGTGATTTCTGTGGTAAAAACTTAAGGATATTGGACTTGAAAATGGGTAATAAATCATGTAAGCCTGACACCTCTTTGGACTGTGTTTTAAAGAAATGTGATGCACTATACCAGCCTTTGTTAAGCAGGATGAGAGAAGCCCCTAGCTGGCTGTCTGGAGCACACCCACGGCAGAGGCCAATGCCTGCTGGGGACCTAATAACTGAGTATCTCCCAGGTTAACAAGTGAAACTCCTTTAAAACCCCTGTCCCTCCAGATCAAGAGAGTCACAACTTTGGACAAAGTCCCCTGTTTTTCTCCTTTGTTAGCAAAGCAGTAAACCTCCCTTTTACTTTTTCTCAAACCCTGTCCTTATATTAAATTGGTATTAATTGGCTTCAAGGTCCGGAACCGAAATTTAAGTTACAAATTTTGATAATGCCCCTGACCCTGGAATTTTTGAGAGCTGACTACTGAAATGTTAGGAGATTCAGCGTGCTTGGGGTGGAACCGAACCAGAGGAGCTAATCCTGTAAGTAAAAGACGGGACTGAGGGACTCCCAGCAGCTGCCAAAGTCCTGTTGCTTCAGTGAATTCCCTCCTTCCTTCCCTGCACTGTAAGTATTATGCCACCTCTGTCTTCTTAAAAAAGAGAAAAAGAAAAAGGAGACACTAAATGCAGTAAAGTCACCATGGAGACCTTTGATATTGCATTTCAGGTTCCCCCTCTGTGAAAACATCTGATGCCCTTGTGGGGACATATATCGTGCCACTGGTGTAGGAGATTTTTCTCTTTTCTGCTGTTTTAAAGGCTTCTGTCCTGTCAGCCATAGTCTGGAGCTCCTTTCTGTCTGTCTTTTGTCTTTGTTTCTGGCCATTTAAGACATGTGCAATAATTTGTTGATATTATAAATTGTTTCTTGGGAATGATCTTAGCTGAATGTGTGTCTAAAGGATGATGTTTTATTGTAACAATATGGTATCTGAATGGGTTTTTGAAGCATTGCACAATCTTGAAGTTAAAAGTCGGGTTTAGGTAATTTTTTAGTTTATGATTTCAGATAATTCATGCCAGAGAGCTTAAATACTTAAAATGGAAAACTAAAGAATTCTACTTCCAAGTTGGCAAGTAACTTCCCAATCATTCAGTCTTTTTTTTAACCAATTTTTAATTGGGTAGCCTGGGAAAATGTCACAGTGTGTATCAGTGCATTAATTTGGACAAGGATAGTAAATCATAGTATGGTATCTGTTGACAAAAAAAGATGTTAAGGTATAAAATTTTGTGAATTGTATCTTAAAATTGTATCATAATTTTCAACATCCTCACCTGAAAATTATGGTTAAAGTGCCTTAGGCCTGAGGTGTCTGCTTAGAATAGCAGTTTTGTCCAGCTCCTTCCAGAACTCAGCCAGGACTTATGTTGAAATGTAAATGAAAGAAGCCTGCAAACTCAGTAGGAGACTGATCTGATGTCTAAGTGGGAAAAAAAAGGTATATCGTATGGTATTTACTAATTACTGGCCAGTCATTTTTTTTAGGACTCTCATTTTTTCCTTAGATTCTGTATTTTTTTTTTGAGCTCATTATTTTGATCCTACAGAACTAGGTTAATATTTTTCTGATCCGTTCTATATTTGACCAACAGTGGAGTTTTGAAACATTGCAATGGAGATTTCACCTGCGAAAAGCTACAAGGCCTTACTATTATTATTTGTGCACACTTTTGTTATGTGTTGTATGTCTATATATCCATATGTTCGTATATCATATATGTGATATACAAATTAACATATATAAGGAGCGATCATTAGAAAAAAAGCACTCATAAAAACAAATTTTAAAAAGTGGATTCAAAGATCTTTAATTCACGTGATTTAAATGATTCACTTTAAATTTGGATAAGCAAATAACAATAAATGTCTTTAAATTTAAGCTTACAAGTTTTTCTAGCTGCTCAAAAATCTAATAAAATATTAATGTCTATAAAATGTCTAATATGCCTTGGTTCTAGGACTTTTCCTTTAACAAAGAAATGGTTTACACTGTTCAATACATTTCTCTAATATTTTGATAAATAAGTGAAGTAAATTTGATATGGGATTACTCATTCATGAGTACTTTTGTTAGATATCTGATTGATTTAGTAAGGTCTGTATAAGTTTGTTCTAAAGTCTGTATAAGATTGTAAAAATCAGTCATGTGATAAAGCGACACAAATTTTTTAAAACAAAAGTTTACCCATAACATTGTGTTTATAAAGTTTTATTTTTCTAGAACAAGCAACCATAAAAATTAAACAACTGATTAAATAAGAACTGTTATTTTAGAGCACTCTACTGCCATTTCTTTAAAAGCTAAACTTGGTTAATGTAAAAACATCAATGTCATTGTGATGCTATTAATGTGCTCATATCTTCCAGGTATACAATTCTGTAAGGTAGAAACTTTAAAAGAGCATTTCATCAAGCTGGTGTTCTGAAGTTGTATGGTAAAAATATATATATATATATATATTGGGGATTTATTTACTTGTTATCAATAAGATATATAAAGTTTTATGTTACTTTTTACATTGGGAAAAAATTTAAATATATTTTTAAGTTAATGAGCGCCTAATCTATGTAAAGGTTAAAAACTTTCAGCCTTTCTTTAATTCATGTTTTAAATGTGATATCATATGGTGTTAGCTAATATTCATGTGACCTCAAACAATTTATGTAAACTGTGTAAAATCATATTTAAAAAACAAAGATCAGCTTTAGAACTAAAACACTTAAGATTTATATAGAGCCCTGCCTTACATGAGATAAGGCTCTGTGTCTCATCTTACAACATGTGAGAATAACTACGAAAGCAGTAGGTCAGATGTTATTTAATTTAAAGTTATGTTTTTCTGTCAAGATTACTAGGATCTCAAAAAGGGGATATAATGTATAACTCAGCCTAAAATTCAGGGTAGCTATTACACGAACTAAGTATTTTTACTCTTGTTAATTTTATTTTGAATTTCCTTATAAGTTAACTAAAGATTCCCTGTTAGTGTTTTACAAAAGAGCTGCTTTTAGAACACAACATTGGTTAATTTAAGATAATAAGTCATCACCTACAAGACAGAAAAATACAGATCCCAAATAATAAAAAGATAAATAATTTTAAATTATAGACATTAAAGCACAGTACTCTTAATATAAGGCTGTTAAAATTTATTTGCTGGATGTTTAAGATTAGGATTTAAAATTTAATTTAAATGAAAAGGGACAATAAAACAAATATTTGGCTCTTGCCCTCTGAGTCAGTCTGTATCCAGGGAACAGGAGACTTCTCTAAAGAACTTTGCAACTCTGAGCCACATAACCTCCTGATCAGGAAGATTAATGAGGCCACTGGAGAACAGAAAGCCAATCAGTGCATTTTCTACGAAGAAGAGAATCATCAGAGAAGGGAGATATTCCTGATGCTTCCGAGAGAAGCCACATGGTCATGCAAGACCTTGACTCACCTAGCGCAAATGGCACTAGCAGAACTGAGAAGCTGCTCTCAAGTTTCCCCAGGAATGACTCCCATAAAATCTCAGCTGACTGTTAACAATAGATAGAAACAAAAGTCAGTTTTACTGCTTCATCTTAAACTCTTAGCAAAGACAGATAAACCCAAAATACAGCCATTCCTGGGCATTTTAAAAAATAATAGTTATAATAATATTTTCACGTATACACTTTATGGTAGCCTCCCAAAATAAGTAAGACTGGAGGCTACAAAGAAGGATTCTCAGACAGTAATGCCTGATGAGTATAAAAAGAGACTATCAAGAGGAGGTACCAGAGGCAGAAGTTTTTTGTTTAAGGCCTACAGATATTCCTAACCTACACAGGTAGGCTTGGTGTTTGCTAGTACGATTATCCAGCCCTGAATAACAGAATTAAAGGTTTATCTATTACACACAGAGGTCATGCTAGTAAAAGGAATTTGCAAGATCAGATGACATTAAATTATTAAACTGTATCTTATGGGGTGAAACAACTGTGACACTAAAAGTTAAGTTGAAAGTCCTGATAACTGGGGATATTGAAGACAGATGAGGGGACATCTATACAGTGACATGTTTCAGCTGCTGCAACATTTATTCAGTACTCATGGTTTTTGTTTCTCTCATAGAAGAACCCATCCCCAGATGACTTTACAAACTGTTCTACCACAACCAGACTTCAAACCGAATTGACTTCTAAAAGGCATCTCATATCCCTCATGTTGTGCCCCCTCATGTCACCCTCTCTCAGCTCAGAAGAAGCCAAAATGAGTGACGACTCTCTTCTTACAACAATGGAGCCAAAAATAGATAGACTTTCATTTTAAGTAATTAATTAAGTCAGGTAAAATCAGGGAGACTGGGTTTGTGTGAGTTCAAAAAATATGGAGACTGTTACGTGAGGTATTAAAATTCCCTCAGTGCTCTTCCCCTACCCTATCAAAGATTTGAAAGGGACACATTAGAAAAGGGGGGAATGATATACCCAACCTGATCTTTTATTAAAATTTGGATCCATCTTGCCACAAAGCCATGAAAAGAAAATTTTGGCTTAACTATAAATTACACCAAATTCTGAACCTGCTTGGAATGCCTGCCCGTGGCCTTGAACTCACCCATGCCTGGCACTTTGACCAGGAACAGCCCTCTATGAAACTTTATTGACACCTCATAAATATTGGCCTTCCCTGGCCAGACAATGACCCTCTCTGAGGTTCTAATGGTTTTCATAAATTCTGATGTTGGGGCCAGCAAAAAAAAAAAAAAAAAAATATATATATATATATATATATATATATATATATATATATATATATATATATATACTACGATTAGTGTGATGCTTGTCAGAGTTCTGATATTTGTAACCCCCCTGTAGTGTAAAATTCTGGGTTATAAACCTGGGCTGTAGGAAATTTGGTGGCTGTCTTGTTCCCACTGTTTTGGGAGGGAGAGGCCACCTGGGCAGTGGAAATTATAAGCTTGCTTTAACTTGATTTTAATTGGAGTCAGTGGTCTTTTCTTGCATCCTGGTCTAATAGGTAAACGCTATCAAACATGCAGCTCTGCCGGCCTAAAGACTTCCTTAGAAACTGCCTCTGAGGATGGGCACTTGACATATATGTTGTTGTCAGGAGCTTTAGCTTTCTTTCTAATGAGACCATCAAAGCTGGATCTGCATCTATGTGACGTGGAGGACATGGTTTCTTATTTTCCAAAGGACATGAGGCAGCAGTGCTGAATTCACTCTTTGTAGGTAAACTGTGGCCACTGAAGGCTAAGTGACTCCCCGTGTGGACTGTGAAGCCATTTGGTCATCCTCCACTTTTCATGGTGTTTCTTGCTGCTGCACTGGGAGTTTGTTATTTGCTTCACAAAATACAAGGAATTCAGCTGGGACACAGTGCTGGAGAGAGTTCTGTCACATGAAATAGATGAGGGTCTGCAGGAGAATGCATCAACCAGGCTTCTATCCCACATAGCTTGTCCCCTTGACCATAGCACCTGATTCTGAACATTGTCCTGAAACATCTCCATATAACAAGATGCCTTATATGGAGAGTTATCAGACATATAAGTGATTCCTGGCTGCACAATGTCAGCCACAAGCCATTTGGAAGTCAATGGCAGATACACATGGCCCGACCACAGATGTTTTATCACACACCTGCACACCACAGCTCTGGGCCCACTACTCAGCAGGCTCCAACATACTGGCATCTCTGTTCTACATCATTTTCATGAAACCCAGTCAATCAAGGCACTGTCTGGTACACACTTCATCAGTAAGAGGACATTGAAAGGTTCTCCAGTGCCACCTGGTCATGAAAATTTCAAAAATTTCATTGTATTTATCTAGCCATTTTTCAAGGATGAAGTTGGAGAAATTGTGGGTTTCAATTCATTAAGAAACCATTAATGTTTGAGGAAGCACATTTCAAGGAAACTCTGGAGAACTCTCAGAGGCATGGCTTCCCAAAGAGTGGCCAAAAGGACACATGAAGCCAGGCCCATTGAGGTCTACAATGTGAGGCCCATGTGTGTTTTGACTGTCAACAATGGCTGCCAAGTCTTTCAGAATAAAATAATGTGATGCCCTGGCAGAGATTGACAATGCTCTGCGGAAAGCACCCTGGGCATTGATCTCAGTTTCCAAAGGCAACTCTCATGCGTGGTCTCCTAAAATCCCAACACAATTCATGGCAATACTTCTCTGAGGTCAGTTCCTGAACTCAGTCTGTAAGGGGAATCACACCAGAGTTCAAGCCACGTGGACCTAGTCATCTCTTCCAACCACCACACAAATGACCACAATTAAAACCAAAACACTCCCAAATGGCCCTCATCTTCTTCCACATAGACACTCTTCATAGGGTCTGACTGGAGGTTTCCATGAGGGGCACAGCCCAAGACAGTTTTCCAAATAAACTCCCTTGCCCCTCATTTGCCTAAAGTCAGGGTGGCCTGGACTCCCTTCCTGTGAACCAATAGTGATCAAATAGTCCTGCTCTTAATACTGCTCTGCTTCTCTAATTTGAGGCCTACTGACTGTCTGGTATAGATTCTTTATGTGAATTGGTGTCATGAGAAAACCCAAGCCCTTATGTGCTAGCCTCTGTAGGGCTTTGAAGAACTGATTTGACACAAAGGATTCCTATTCTCACTTGATGGAGGTCAAGAAGCTTACAGAGGAAGGCGAGAGACTTCGTCCACAATGACTGCTCTTTTGGCCATTTTCATTTTGCATGCAAACTGGGAAACTTTCTTTAGATCCATCAGGTGCTGAGAATCTAAGCCACTGCCTCACATAGGGCAAAGAGGCTTATTCAGCCACATCTCTTTCCAAAGCAATTAAGCAAAGAGCCACAGGTGATGCCCATTCATTTCCATTTGAAAACTCTTTTCTTCTGGCTTCACAAAGGGATGGCCTGGGGCAAAGATCTTCCTGACATTCAGGACAACAGAACAATAGGTAAGCAAAAGGCCCAATGCAGTGTTTTTCCACTGAGACTTTAATGGTCACACTGATATGTGAGTTTTCTGAGATGCTTCTATTCTCTTCAGCTATCCAGTACATGGCCATGTAACAGATCTTGAAGGTGGTACATATCTTGGAAACCAAACCATGAGGCTATTCTGGAGAGTGGCCAGTATTCAGGAAGAAAACAAGAACTTAGGAAGATAGTAGGTGTTGCCCATCCATAAGGCAAGCCTCTCTCCATTCTTTAATTGTGCAGGATGAATGCTGGCAAGCTTTCTACTAGACAGGACACAACCATTGATGCATTCGCTTTTCAAATGTCTACAACCACAGATACAGTGGAATGCACAGACATAGAAACACTCACGTTGTCAAACGACTTTCTAGAAACATTCCAGTCCAAACAAACAAACAGTCTTTCCTACCTATTCTCAGAAAAGAGACAAAACCACAAACTCACACCAACACCCACAACCGCACCTCCTTCCCCCAAGTATGTTGGTGAATATCTTGAGTGTCCTCTGACTGGTGGTCCATACTATGTTCCCCAGAAATGGCCTGTTCTGTCTCAGATCTGGTCTTCTTCACCAACTCTGTGAAGTTGTCAGGAGCCATGGTTGAGCCACTACCTGCTTTCTCAGAAAAGGCTCCTCTTCAGAGGTCTCCTGGCATTTGGCCATTCTCACTTCAGTAGGTACCAACAAAGACTGACTCTGTCCTTGGTAAATCCAAACATTTGAGACCACTGGGACTGGGACTGGGACTGACTCTGTGTGCCTGGCTTCCTGGATCCCAAGTTCAGAGTGTTCCATCACCAAGGAAGTGTGTACTGATATTTGCTTCTAAGGGTCCCAGTAGATGGAGACTGCCCGTACTTCCTGTGACAGTTTCACAAGTTAGAATGGTATATCAACAATAGGCACCCGGGAACAGCTCTTCTCACAGGCCTGGTTTGGTCCATCTTCTGTACATTAAGAAGAGAAAGGCTGATTCAGATACATCTCTTCATCCTGACCCGGTTGTTTAACATTGAAAATGACTTTTGCTCTCTCAGGTCCTTCATAGCAGCCTTCTTCTCCACGTATCATTTCTGCATGGACCTTTGAGGTTCTCATCAGATGGAAGATACCCTACAATCCAGTATTGGAAGATCAACTCTTTCCCTGCTCTTCTGTAAAGTTAGATTGAGCGAACAGTGTATGGTTAGGGTTAACAACATGTTCGATTGGGTTAGGAATAATTCTGCAGGATGAATAATGGTTATGGGAACATGCGATATTTACAAAATATACAGTTGAAATATAAATATGAAAACAGAAATCTAGGTAAGATTTGATGCCCAGAAGGGCATTGGGCCCTTGATTGGGATACTTAGCTTTGAATTAATTTCTGCACAGATGTCTCAGATAAATCAATATACAATGGTATAGGACATTGTACCTT
Organism: Callospermophilus lateralis; assembly: GCF_048772815.1. Taxonomy (NCBI): domain Eukaryota; kingdom Metazoa; phylum Chordata; class Mammalia; order Rodentia; family Sciuridae; genus Callospermophilus; species Callospermophilus lateralis. The sequence goes on from NW_027516909.1 coordinate 4,327,864, forward strand.
GGATGATTGAATGTCGAAGAGAACATGCAGTCAAAAAGGGATAGTTGGTAGGATTAGAAAGATAGTCGGTAGTTTTAGAAAGATGAGTGAGTATAGGATTTGGACAAAATGGTCTTTAGCAATAGGGTTTCATGTAGAGAGTGAATGTAAATATCAGCACATGTTAAGCGGCAGTCACAATGATGAACTGGGGAAAATATATATCAATAGAGACATTAGGAAATCAGGCAAAGTATAAGGTGAGTAATAGGATTAGACATTTTCAACAGGTTTGAGGTTGAATATATAATCTTAGAAAGAAACAAATATGTAGTCACCAATAGGATCGACATTTGAGAGCAATAGGCAACCTGGACATGGATGATTTTAGTAATCCATGTTCAATTTCCATTTAGGCTTTAGTACAATCATAAGTGTGACATTTGCTTTTTGTTTCCAGAATATTACTGTGATAAAATGTATATGTAGATCAGGTGACATGAGTATTTCTTTCACCATTTCTAGGAACAGTATTTTGAAGACGTGTAAATTAGTATTTTGAATACAAATAGGTGTACACTGTGTCTATGAATATAGAAATAATGCATGAATAGACCATAATGTAAATAAATAATATAACTGGTTCCAACTTAAATAATGGTTCGAGTTGATATCTGAAAATATACAGGAAACCTTATATTGATATATATCCATTCATTCAAACCAGTTATACATCTAATGGTAATATTAGGGTTATGGTTTATCATGAAGAATGTGTGAGTTTTGCTTCAAAGGTAATTGTGGAAATCGAAAATAATGTGTTTGGAAAGAAGTCTCATGAAAAACCAGTCATGTAACCTGGAGGAATACATGTGTTCTGAAGCAGGAAGTGATTGAAAGTGAAACAAAAGCCTTTAAATTTCTGAACTTGTGGATGAAATATATATCTTATGATGTGCATAAACTGAGGAAATAGTAATGTACAAGTGTTGAAAAAAATGAACGTCAAAATACACATCATATCCCATAGGAATCTACTTGCATTTATATTAACCTGGGTCAATTAGTGTAAAAATATTAGGATATGTATGCACAATTCACTGAACTTAGTTTTCAGTACTAGGAAACAAATACGTATTTCAGGAGGATGAATATGTCTTAGAATAATCTTATGAAAAGTTGATTATTAACACGCACTTAAATATTAATGAATTTAGGGAGTACATAATAAGATACATTTATTTCATATTTTGAAAACTCTGGAAAAAAATATATATATACAGACATTAAAATACACACACAGAAATTAAAAAGTATTAATATACAAGCCAAATGAAATTCACCATGAAATATATATCATCCACAGATCTAAAAATATTCATTTTACTGAACATGAATTTATGTATAATGTTGTTCAGCTAGGATACTCACGCATAGGTTGAATTTTCAGTTCCAACAGTGTTTAACAGGAGTGATCTCTTCTTACAATTTGTATCTGCCAAGTCAGCCACCTCACAAGAATGTACGTGTGGTACCAGGTAGGATTCTATATGTGCATATAAAAATATATGTGCTGATTAGGCTACAGAGAAATGGAGACATGAATTCACATATTTGTTAACTTTAAAAACACATGGAGAAGTGTTTCAACAAAAAATTCACTAGATTTAAAACTCCTACCATATATAATGCAAAAGGAACGTCCAAATGTACACCTGGCATCCTCTGAACTGCTTGTATTTCAATTTGGTTTGGACTATTTTTATCCATCATATTAGGATTTGTAGTCAGAGTCTAGTAGGGAGTTGGTTACTATGAGGGATTAAGTATTTTGAATGAATAATTGGAAATTGAATCCAATGTGTATGCAAATATGTGCTACAAAAAAATCTTCCCACTCTCATCCAGAACAATGCCTTGACATTACCTTCGCCCCAAGTAAGATACAATTAGAGGAGAAGAGTTAGAAAATCTATGAATACATATCTGGAATGGAAAATGCTCGGGAGTTCACAACACTGGAGGTGGTAGAGGAGTTTCCAAAAGTAATGGAGACTGTAAACACTCCACAAACATGGAAGTGTGCAGGCCTCAAGACATCTGGGAAACTGTCTTTGAGATTGTACACTTGAAATATATGTTGTTTTCAGGAGCTTTAGCTTCCTTTGTAGTGAGATCATCAAAGCTGTGTATGCATCTATGTTACATGGAGGACATGGTTTCTTATTTTCCAATGAACATGAGGCAGCAGTGCTGAATTCTCTCTTTGTGGGTAAGCTGTGGCCACTGGGGTCTAAGAATCTTTCCATGTAGACTGTGAAGCCATTTGGTCATTCTCCAATTTTGTTGTGTTTCTTGTTGCTGCACTGGGAGTTTGGTATTTGCTTCACAAAATACAAGAAGTTCAACTGGAACACAGTGCTGGAGGGAGTTCTGTCACGTGTGGTGGGTAAGGGTCTGATGGAGAATGCACCAATCAGGCTTCTATGCCACATTGCTTGCCCCCTTGACCGTAGCAACTTGATTCTGAACATTGCCCTGAAAACTCTCCATCTAACAAGATGGCTTAATATACAAAAGTCTGCTGGCTGCACCATGTCAATCACAAGCATTTGGAAGCCGAAGTAAGATCCACATGACCCCACCACAGATGTTTTATCACACAACTGCACACCACAGCTCTGGGCCCACTACTCAGCAGGCTCCACCATACTGGCAGCTCTGTTCTACACCATTTTCATGAAACCCAGTCAAGGAAGGCACTGTCTGGCACACTCTTGTTCAGCAACAGGACATCCAAAGGTTCTCCAGTGCCACCTGGTCATGGAAATTTCAAAAATTTCATGGTATTTATCTAGAAATTTTTCAAGGATGAAGTTGGAGAAACTGTGGGTTTCAATTCATTCAGGAACCATTAAATTTTTAGGAAGCACATTTCAAGGAAACCTCTGGAGAATTCTCAGAGGCAAGGCTTCCCAAAGTGTGGCCAAAAGGCCACATGAAGCCAGGCCCATTGAGGTCTACAATGTGAGGTCCATGTGTGTTTTGACTGTCAACAATGGCTGCCAAGTCTTTCATAATAAAATCATGTGATGTCCTGGCTGAGATTGACAGTGCTTGGTGAATAGCCACCCCAGGCTTAGATCTCAGTTTCCAATGGCGACTCTCATGCATGGCCGCCTAAAATCCCAACACAATTAATGGCAATACTTCTCTGAGGTCAGTTCCAGAACTCAGTCTTTAAGGGGCATCACACCAGAATTCCAGCCCAGGTGGACCCAGGATTCTCTTCCAACCACCAACAAATGACCACAATTAAAACCAAAACACTCCCACATGGCCCTCATCTTCTTCAACATAGACACTCTGAATAACCTCTGGCTAGAGGTTTCCATGACGGGCGCAGCCCAAGACAGTGTACAAAATAAGCTCCCTTCCCCCTCATTTGCCTAAAGTCAGGGTGGCCTGGACACCCTTCCTGTGAACCAAGAGTGATCAAATAGCCCTTCTTTAATACTGCTCTGCTTCTCCAGTTTGAGGCCAACTGACTGTCTGGTATAGATTCTTTATGTGAATTGGTGTCCTGAAAAAACCCAAGCACCTATTGGCTAGCCTCTGCCGAGCTTTGAAGAACTGGTTTGACCCAACGGATCCCTATTCTCACTTGATGGAGGTCAGGAAGCTTACAGAGGAAGGCGAGAGACTTCATCCACAATGACTGCTCTTTTGGCCATTTTGGTTTTGGATGCACACTTGGAAACTTTCTTTAGATCCATCAGGTGCTGAGAATCTAAGCCACTGCCTCACACAGGGCAAAGAGGCTGATTCAGCCACATCCATTTCCAAAGCAATTAAGCAAAGAGCCACAGGTGACGCCCATCCTTTTCCATTTGAAAATTGATTTCTTCAGGTTTCACACAGGGGTGGCCTGAGGCAAACACCTTCCTGACATTCAGGACAACAGAACAAAAGTCCAAAGTAGTGTTTCTCCACTGAGACTTTAGTGGTTGCACTGATATCTGAGTTTTCTGAGATGCTCTCATTCCCTTCAGCTATCCAGTACATGATCATGTCACAGAGCTTGGAGGTGGTACATATCTTGGAAATAATACCATGAGGCTATTCTGGAGAGTGGCCAGTATTCAGGAAGAAAAGAGGAACTTAGGAAGATAATAGGTGTTGCCCATCCATAAGGCAAGCAGCTCTTGATTCTTTAATTTGGCAAGATGAATGCGGGGAAGCTTTCTACTAGACAGGACACAACCATTGATGCATTCGCTTTTCAAATGTCTACAAAAACAGATTCAGTGGAATACACAGACATAGAAACACTCACATTGTCAAATGACTTTCTAGAAACATTCCAGTCCAAACAAACAAACCGCCTTTCCTACCTTTTCTCAGAACATGAGACAAAATCACAAACTCACACCGACACCCACAATGGAACCTCCTTCCCCCAAGTATGTCTGTGAGTATCCTGAGTTTCCTCTGATTTTTGGGCCATACTATGTTCCACCAAAATGGCCTGTCCTATCTCAGAACTGGTCTTCTTTGCCAACTCTGTGAAGTTGTCAGGAGCCATGGTTGAGCCACTATCTGCTTTCTCAGAAAAGGCCCCTCTTCAGAGCTCTCCTGGCATTTGGCCATTCTCACTTCAGTAGGTACTAAGAAAGACTGACTCTGTCCTTGGTAAATCCAAACAAGTGAGACCACTGGAACTGGGACTGGGACTGGCTCTGGGTGCCTGGCTTCCTGGATCCCGAGTTCAGAGAGTTCCATCACCAAGGAAGTGTGATAGGTCACTTCCTTCACGAACTGAATGAGGTCACTGCGTTGGCAACCACTTTCTCCTAACAGTTGCTTCCAAGGGTTCCATGAGATGGAGGCTGCCCATACTTCCTGTGACACTTTCACAAGATAGAATGGTATATCAACCATAGGCACCCGGGAACAGCTCTCCACACAGGCCTGGTTTGGTCGATTTAATCTACATTAAGAAGAGAGAGGCTTTTAGACACATCCCTTCATTTTGACCAGGCTGTTTTACATGGAAGTTGACTTTTGCTCTCTCAGGTCTTTCATAGGTGTCTACATCTTCTTCAGGGATCATTTGTGCGTGGAACTTTGAGGTTCTCAGCAGGTGGAAGATCCCCTATATTCCTGTATTGTAAGACCAACAATATCCTTGTTCTTCTGTTAAGTTAGATTGAGGAAATATTGCATGTTTAAGGGTAATAACAGGTTCGATTTGGTTTAGGAATCATTCTGTGGGATGAATTAAGGTATTGGGAACCTGCGATATTTACAAGAATATACTGGTGAAATATAAGTATGAAAACAGAAATCTAGGTAATATTTGAAGTCCAGAAGGGCGTTGGGTGGCCTGAACACCCTTCCTTTGATTCAGGAGTGATCAAATAGCCCTGCCGCTAATACTGCACTGCTTCTCCAATTTGAGGCTTACTGACTGTCAGGTATAGATTCTTTATATGATTTGGAGACATGAGAAAACCCAAGCACCTATTGTCTCATGCCACAGCAAATGGTTTATTGGGGTCCAGCATGCTGGGGCTCAAAGCTCACTTCAGAGGAGCAAAGAACAAAGAGCCCCGAGAACAACTTGAGAAGATATTATATACAATCTTTAGAGAGTGCAGGGACTTTATATACATCATAGCCTCCTTTAGCAAATCAACATATGTGGTAAGCCATTGTTGTAGATTGTGGCTGCCATTAGAAGATGGCGCCGGCTTCCACTGTGGCCTGTAGTAAACAACTCCTTTTATGGAGAGATGGCACGCTATCCCTTGCTACCCTATGAGAAAGATCCACGTGGCGGCTTAAGATTGGTATGTGGGAGGCTTTATTATACTGTGCTTGGGCACTCGGGAGGAGGGGGGTCACTAGAAGATACTTTAATCAAGGCCTGAATAAACTGCTGAAAGAAGATTTCTGAGTTGCGTCTTCCCTGCGGGCAAGGGGTCGCGACAAGTGGTGCCGAGACCCGGGAACCAGAACTTTCAGTAGTCAGGTGTGGTGCACCGGTTAGTCCCAGGTAAGTGGGATCCACGATCAAAGCGGGGATTAGTCCCAGGTAAGTGGGATCCGCGATCAAAGCAGGGCAGCTCCTCTGTAAAGCAAGAGAGAGCGTTACATTTTATTGCAGCTGCACTGTGTACTTTCACTTTTGTTTTTTGTGTGTCTTTTGTTGTGTCATGGGTGCCACATCTTCAAGTCCGCTTCTCCTGGTCCTACATGGCCTGTTACGTTCCAAGGGACTAGAAGTGAAACGTAGTACTTTACAGAGATTTTTACAGAAGACAGATATTGCTGCACCGTGGTTTGCGTTTTCGGGCAGCCTTACTATACCTAGCTGGGACAAATTAGGGAAAGATCTAGATTTCGCTCGTGAACAAGGCACCTTAGAGGGTGGTGTTATACCACTTTGTAAGTTAGTTAGAGGATGTATAGTAGATAGTAAATGCAAGGAAGCTGTGAGTGAGGGTCAAGCTGTTCTTGAGCAACTACATGAGGAAAAGTCTGAAGGATCACATAGTGAAGTGGCAGAGAGCATTGGGAGTAAGAGTAGTGAGAAGGCAAAAGAGCCTGAAACTAAAAATAGGAGAAGGCTCTACCCAGACTTGGCTGAATTAAAAACGCCTGCGAACACAAGCGGCTCAGAGAGTTCTGAGGACCTTGATATATTCCTACAACAACTACGCAAGATAAAAATGAAGAAAAAGAAACAAGGGATACAGGGCACGCAGGCCTACTGTAAAAAGGGGACGGGATCCAATATTGGTCAACAACACTCTGAGGAGGAGGAGGTAGAATATCTCGAAAAAGATATGGTGCCGGTTGCCCCACCCCCGTATGTGGGGGGGAGCCAAAATTCCGGGAGATCTTATCATGCGCAAGTTTGGAGGACAGTTAATACAGATATGGGACTTGCATACCCTGTATTTCAGGACAATAACAGGGGAAGATATCATGAGCCTTTAGACTTTAAGATAATTAAAACCTTGGCGGAATCTGTCCGCACTTATGGCGTGGATGCCGCTTTCACCCTTACTCAGGTGGAGGGACTTGCTAGATTTTGTATGACTCCTTCAGATTGGGCTAATCTAGTCTGCGCTTGTGTCTCCCCAGGGAAATTTTGGATTGGAGAGCATTTATGCTAGAGGGTGCAGTAGAGCAAGCTGCTCAAAATCATGCAGCAAGACGCCCTGCCTAGGATAAGGATATGCTTTTGGGACAAGGCAAGTTTGCTAATCAACAAACAGGATACCCCTCCGAACATTCACGCCTTGTCAAGATCACTCTTGGGAGAAACATCAGGTCTCTAAGGGTTTCTCTCTTTCCCCCTCTCATAAAAGATACTTATATAATTCTTCCAACTGTAATTCCTCTATAGGAACAGGTTGGTCTTGGTTTCAATGGTTAATTTCCAATGAAAAGGGAGCCACAGCTGATATCTCCACTTTGGCTCAATTACGAGGAGTCAAAAGCTGGTTGTTTAATGTTTCTGGTAGTATCCAAGACTCGGATCGAGGTAGGAGACTTGGAAATATTTCACATAACTCACAATTAAGTAATGCTACATTATCCTCTGCAGCAGTCTGTCTCCAATCTCCGTTCCTGTTTCTTTTGGCTAATGATACATCAAAGGGGATGCTTAATTGTTCCAATGTTACCTGTTATTTAACTGAGTGTTGGAATGGCTCTTGGACTGTGGAAGTGATTATGAAAATTCCAACCTTTGTCCCGATCCCAGTTACTGTGGATCCGGAATCTTTTCCTATTGTTGAACTGATTAGAGCCCGTAAAGATTTTGGTATTATGGCAGTTATAGTGACAGCTGTGGAGGTATCTGCTGCTGAAGCAGTTACAGCTGGAGTAGCCATGGCCAGCCAAGTACAAACTGCTGCCACTCTTAATGAGGTTATTCAACAAACATCCACCATAAGTAAATCTCAAAGTAGAATTAATCAACACATTTTATCTGGGATTCTGGCTGCTAATCAAAGGATAAATCTGCTTCAAGATCAAGTTGAGAAATTGTCTGATCTAGTATATTTAGGTTGTGTTGATCAACGTGCACATTTATGTATAACCTCTGTCAGATTTAATGATTCCAGGAATGCCTCCCACAACATCGGGAAATATTTATCCGGAACCTGGTCCATTGAAGCAGAAAACTTACTCCAATCTCAACTAACTCGAATTGCTGTTTTGAATAGTACCTGTGTTGAACCAGTGACTTTGGGTCAATTCACCAGTTGGCTATCTTCTGCCTTTTCCTTCTTTAAGGAGTGGGTGGGAGTGGGCATTTTGGGGGCAATGTGTTGCTTCGGTATTATACTTTGTTTGTGGCTTCTCTGTCGCCTTAAAACTCGCCATACACAGGAGAAGGCTATGATTGTATAGGCTCTTGCGGCCTTGGAAAATGGCATGTCTCCGCAAATCTGGCTTGCGCATCTTAAACAGTGATTTTCTGGGCATGGCCATTGCACCCCAAGTTAATTTCACAGTGCACTGGGATTGGCATGTCCTCTTTCTTATTCTCCCCCAGTACTGAATAGCCCTTGCACTCTGCAGGTCTTGTTACCATTGCACGCAGATGGGTTTTAGGACTGGTCTTTCTTCTCGGCTACAGACTCTTTACTTTCCTCTGGGGCTTAGGGATTGTGTTGCCAACTAAAAGTTTGTTATTGTTACCAGGCTACCTGTGTTGCCCTACTTCTCGCCGTCGTCAAGATGCAGGATGCGAGGCAAAGCACTGCACTTGAGTGATCCCTCAACGGACCTCAAGGAAAGCATGTCCTATTGCATGCGGGTTTGACGTCCATGCCCCCGCCCTACGAAAAAAGGCGTCGGCTGATATGGGGTCAGGTCTGGGGAAGGCGCCTCCTTAGGACTGAACCATACATTGCAGCCGCTTCTGCACAGTGGGATAGGACCTCTACTTTCGCCTGCATTGTTTTATAAAATAGAAGGGGGAACTGTGGTAAGCCATTGTTGTAGATTGTGGCCGCCATTAGAAGATGGCGCCGGCTTCCACTGTGGCCTGTAGTAAGCAACTCCTTTTATGGAGAGTTGGCACGCTATCCCTTGCTACCCTATGAGAAAGATCCACGTGGCGGCTTAAGATTGGTACGTGGGAGGCTTTATTAGACTGTGCTTGGGCGCTCGGGAGGAGGGGGGTCACTAGAAGATACTTTAATCAAGGCCTGAATAAACTGCTGAAAGAAGATTTCTGAGTTGCGTCTTCCTTGCGGGCAAGGGGTCGCGACAATCATATACTGTGGGAAAATCAAATAACAACTGTAAAACATGATTAGCACATTCATGTGCGGGAACAGTTCGGGCAGGGGGCGATTGGTCAGCCCTGAGAAGGGGTATACATTTAAACTGATTGGTTGAAGCCCTGAGATGTATACGTGCTGACATGTACGGTTTCTGGGAAGGGGTTGTTAAGTAACTAGGTGGTCAGGGAAGATTTCAACACATCTAACGGGCAGTTCCGGGAATTGTCTTCACTGACACAGGAATTTCAGGTTCTGAGCACAGCTTGTAAACTTTACAAAACCTGTTTCTTTACGTTTCAATTTCAATTTCATTAATTCTTTCATTTCTCACTCCTTTTTCTGCCTACTTTTAATCTTAAAAGTAATGAATCATAATTATTGTGGGGTCTCACATTCTATTTCTGCCAGTGAAGTGTATTTCTGTCTGATTACCATGAGTTTTACCTGCCCAATCTGAGCCTGGAGAAAGAAAACTATGTAGTTAAGCAAACGAGGTCCCACAGTTATCAACACCATAAGCATGATCAGGGGTCCAGCTAAGGCTGATAGGAGTGTAGTTAACCAGGGGGACTGGGTATATCATGACTCAAACCACACTTGTTGAATCTCCCATTCTCTCTGGTGCTCTACAAGGAATTTTCTCAATTTACTCATGGATTATTTTACAACTCCAGTATGGTCAGCATAAAAACAGCATTTTTCTCTCAGTACAGCACAGAGGCCCCCCTCCCTCATGAAATGGAGGTCTAATCCTCGACTGTTCTGTAAAACAACATTAGAGAGAGAGGTTAAGGATTCCTGCAAAAGTGTGATGGAGGTCTCTAACGTCTTCAAGTCTTGATTTATTGCTGTTTCTAATCAGGCCATTTGTGGTGACCCATGGATCAGATCAGCTGTTCCTGTACCCACTCCTGCAGCAGCTCCTAGCCCCAATAGGATGGCTAGAGTAAGGGACACTGGCTCCCGGCAAAATCGGGTTGGTTGTCCCCCTAGTAGACCTTCAAAGGATTCTGCATCATGATAGAGCACCCTGGGGAGTATCTGCACCATTATACAATAATGTACAGAGCTGTCAAATACCTGGGCTGAAATGCAAGGAGTTCTGACTGTGTGGAGTTCAGTACCATAAAGGTTCCTTTAATTAGTTCCCAGGGGGAGGAGTCAGCTGTACTCTGGACTGGGGAAGTAGGCAAAGATGGAAACTGCGAAGTATGATATGGTAGAGGGGTTTTGGTAGATCTAGGCATGGGAGGTTGAGGAGGCTTAATTCCTGACTTGAGGGGATTGGGCCCTATTGCTGTGGGATTTTCTTCCTTTTTAAGCCGGATGGTGAACCAGAGACCAAAGTCATAACCAGGGCCATTAATATAGAATCGCATTCCCCAAGTATTTCCCATAGGCCATGTTGTTCTGAGGTAGCCCCTTCCTTTGGAAGTGAAAGTTATATTGAGGGGGTAACATAGACTATTTTTTCCACAGCAAGTTTTTGACACCACTTGGATAGCGGCACATTTATTGGGATCAATCCAGATGTCATTTCATCCTACCCAAATCATACTGTCTGGGGAGTTTGCGTTTCACAATGTAGGTCCCGTGTGTTCACAACCCCAAGATCTACAATAAAAGTCACTGGGTCCTCCACACGTTTGGGCCTGTTTGTGACTTCAGAAATCAGCTGGGCACACTTAATACACAAGACTGGCTAGTTTACACCTGAGCTGGGGGAGATGACATCAATAATTCATGGGGTAAGTTGGTCTATGTTGCCCTGGTTTGGGTTTGAGTGGCATCTGTGTGGGGTCCACTATGTCAGGGAGATCCCAGTCAGAGAGGCCTATGGCAAGCTGACAAATATCCGGGTGGAGAGATGGCCACCAAGTCCATAAGGGGGCTGTATGTGAAATAGACCACACTACTTGCCCAGTAGGATTTATAAAACTTGCCATTGTTGCTGAACAGGCTGATGGGGATTAGGACTGCTGGTGGTCAGGGGAAGAATCCATAGCCCTACCCACACCACGGACATGCAACTTGAGAGGGTTACCAGTCTGTTCCAGTTTCCAGCCAGAGTCTGGAGAGGGCGCAGGATTGAGATGGGAGGTATGGATCCAGGAAGTGATCCCATCCACTTTCACCACTGTAGGTGTTATAAGCAGCACCTGGTATGGTCCTTTCCAGCAGGGTTCCAGGGATGACACCTGACACTGTCTCATGTAGACGAAGTCTCCCACTTGATATCAATGTGGAGTTCCCTCGTCTCCAGGATGATAAGCAGTGGCCAACTGTTTTCACAGGTATCGCTGGGTGCTGGGTTTGTTCAAGGGCTTTAAGTCTGTCTAGCAAGGGGGTGTTGAAGGAATCATTAATCTCAGAGTTGGGGTTAGGTCCCTTAATGGAGGAGGGGCACCGTAGAGAATTTCATAAGGGGTGAGGTTACACAAAGAGGCGGAGGGGTATTTCTTGCACGAAAAAGTGCATGAGGGAGGAGCATAGTCCAATTTTTTATGCCGGTCTCCAAGATTAATTTCGTTAAGTCTCTTTGATGGTTCTATTCATTGTTTCTATATGTCCTGAGCTCTGGGGTCTATAAGCACAATATAACTTCCAATTAATCCCCAGGGTCCTGGAAAATCCCTAACTTACCTTGGCCATGGATGCCGGTCCGTTATCAGACCCTATTACCTTAGGCAGGCCGAACCTTGGAAAACTGTCTTCTAGGATCTTTTTGACCACCATCTGAGCTGTTTCTTTCTTCATGGGGAAGGCTTTGACCCATCCTGAAAAAGTATCTACAAAGACTAGGAGATATTTAAGTCCATACCTTGCTGGCTTAATTTGAGTAAAGTCCACTTCCCAGAATTGTCCTGGTCTGGTTCCTCGTATGTGCATCCCTGCAGGACTCTTGGATGGGAAAGTATTAACTAATTGGAAGACTTGAAAAGCTCTAGTCACCAGCTCAGCTATTTTTTTCCTCTGTGAGTCAGTCAATAATAAGTCCTTTATTCGGTCCTTTAAGAGTGCTTATAACTTCTTTGAGCCTAAGTGGTTGAGCTGGTGTACATCTTTGACATAAAGGTGGGCTTTTTGAAATTGTAAACTTGGCTCTGTAGGGTCCCAGAGTTCTCTATCTGTCTCTTCAGATGATAAGTTGCCTGAATGTTCCGGGGCGGCCAAGTCTCCTGATTTTTGTTCCCCCCGGTGTGAAAAAAGTTAACAGAGTCACTCCGTTTAGGGCTGCCAATTAAGCTTCCTCATCTGCCCTTCTGTTTCCAACTGCCATGGGATTGTTTCTCTTCTGGTGCCCTGGACAGTGCACTATAGCTAGTTCCTTATGGCCCTGCACTGCTGAGCGAAGGTGGAGGATCTCATCTTTATTCTTTATTTCTTTCCCGGCAGAGGTTAATAGCCCCCATTGTTGGTAAATAGTCCCGTGCATATGAACAGTGGCAAATGCATAGTGGCTAACAGTTTATATGGTGGCCCTTTTGCCTGTTGCTAGTTCCAATGCTTTCATAAGGGCAATCAGTTCTGCTTTTTGGACTGATGTCCCTTCTGGGAGACCAGAGTATCAGATGAAATTAGTTTTGCTAACTGCTGCTGCTCCAGCCCGCTGCTTACCATCTTGGAGGAAGCTGCTGCCATCCGTAAACCATACGACTTCAGGGCGAGGCAGTGGCTGATCCTTCAAGTCTTGTTGTATACTGGTTTCCTTGCCAGTATGTGTTGACACTCATGAGTGACGGGTCCTGATGATTCTTCTGGCAGCAGTGTAGCTGGGTTGAGTGGAGCAGGGGGTCCCAGCGTTATTCTGTCTTTTTCAAGCAAGAGGCTCTGGTAGTGGTTTATTCTGGAGTTTGATAGCCACCTCTCTGGAGGCTAACAGATCATGCTCTCCAGGGCATGGGGGGATAAAATGGTTAGCTTCTGTCCCAACGTTAATTAATGAGCATCTTTTATTAGAAGGGCTGCCGCTGCTATAGCACTTAAGCAATGGGGCCACCCGCTAGCCACTGGGTCCAGTTTTTTGGATAAATACGCTACTGGCTTTTTCCAAGGTCCAAAAGACTGAGTGAGCACTCCCCGTGCTATTCCTTTCTTTTCCTCGATGTAGAGAGTGAAGGGTTTTCTACATCTGGGAGTGCTAAGGCCGGAGCAGATAGCAGCATCTTTTTTTGACATTATCAAAATCTTGTTGGTGCTCAGGGGTCCATTGGAAGTGGGCATCCCCCTTTATCAGCGGGTATAAAGGGGCAGCCAAAGATGTTAACCCAGGAGTCCATAACCTGCAAAAGCTGGCAGTCCCAAGAAACTCTCTGAGTTTTCTCTTATTAGATTGGGGCAGTATCTGCACAACAGTTTTTTTTCTGGGCTCAGGGAGCCATCGTTTGCCACCCCTGAGAGAATAACCCAGGAAGATTACTTCTTGCTGACAAATTTGGGCCTTTTGGCAGAAGCCTTATATCCAAGCCGAGCAAGCTCGAATAATAGTTTTTGGGTCCCAGACTCATAGGTCTCCTTGGTGTCGGCTGCCAGTAGAAGATCATCCACTATTGGAGTAGGGTGACTTCGGGGTGTGCAGTTTTGAAGTCATTGATGTCTCTGTGGAGGGCTTCATCAAAGAGAGTGGGGGATTTTTTGAACCCCTGTGGGAGTCTAGTCCAGGTTAGTTGGCCAGATGTTCCAGGTTCTGGGTCAATCCACTCTAAAGCTAACAGCAACTGACAGTACTTATGTAGAGGCGAGCAGAAGTAAGCATCTTTTAAGTCCAGCACAGTGTACCATTTCCGCTACGGATTCAGAGTGCTAAGCAAATTATATGGATTGGGTACTGTGGGGTGAATGTCCTGCACTCTGTTGTTGATCTCTCTTAGGTCTTGAACAGGACGGTAGTCCCCAGTTCCTGGCTTTCTTACTGGTACCGGGGGGTGTTCCAGGCTGATTGACAGGGCCTTATGACCCCAAGAGCCAGGTATTTATGAATATGGGGCCTTATCCCATCCTTAGCTTCTTTGCTTAGAGGATATTGTTTAACACTAATTGGAGACGAAGAGGCTTTTAATTCTACTACTATTGGAGGTTGTTGATGGCTAGACCTAACCCAGCAGTTTCTGCCCAGGCATTAGGATAATCTTTTATCCATTTATGGGGTAGTTTGCCTGTTTGATTAGTCCTATGGGGCGCAAAGAGTTGATGTTCATCTTCTACGGACATAGTCAAAGATGTGACTATGGGAGTTTATACTGAACGCTATAGAACCTCCACTTGGGGACCATTAGGTTTAAAGGTTATTCTAGTCCGGAGTTTGGTAAGCAGATTCCTGCCCATCAATGGGGCCGGGCATTCTGGAATTACTAGGAAACAGTGGTGGATCCGAGGTCCATGTTCATCTTAGTTGTCCAAGCCCGATATCTACCTCCATTAGCCCCTTGAACTAGGGACCATTTAATTGATAGGGGGGCCAGTGAAGTCTTAAGGGCTGAGTATACTGCTCCTGTAATCACTTCAAAGTTCACTGTGTTCCCCTCAACTTCAAATGTTACTATGAGCTGGGGAAGGGGATCTGAGCCCCGAATTTTCTAGTCCTCTTCTAGAGTCAGCACGGCGGGCTGGCGTGGCTGCTTCTTTTGGGGGCACTCTTTGGCCCAGTGTTCTTTTTTATTACAGTGGGCACATTGATTTGAGGCCAGGGGCAGCCTTTGGCGTGGGCCCAGGTAACCCTTTATGTATCCCTGCTTTTTAACTTCTGGCCTATTTGCTGCTGTGACCCGAACCTTAGGCAATGCTTTACTCTGCCATTTGCTTCTTTCCTCCTTCTTTTGTTCCCTTTCCTTCTCTCTCTCCTCTATTCCCTTTCCTCCTCAGTTTCTCTCTTATAATATGCTTTCTCAGCTTCTCTGACTAAATCTCTTAAGGTCATATCTTATAATCCATCTAGACGTTGTAACTTTCTCTTAATATCTAGGGCAGTCTGCTCGATAAAGGCCATTGCAACAGATGCCTTTTGGTCTTCTGCCTGAGGATCAAAAGGAGTATATTTCCTATAGGCTTCCATAATTCTCTCCAGAAACATAGAAGGAGACTCATTAGGCCCTTGGATAATCTCTCTTACCTTGGACAAATTAGTCGGCCCTCTGGCGGCCGCTCAGAGACCCAGTATTAGAGAACGGCGATAAGTGGACAGATGCTACCTACATTTAAATGTGTTGGGGTCCCAGTTGGGTCGGTTCATGGGCCCGTAGGGATGGAGAGGGAGCATCACAGGGGCTTCCGAGTTTTCTATTATCCATCTCCTGTGGGTTTTTTTAGGTGGCCCAGCTTCCTTCAGGGGAGCAGGGGCTGCTGCTGCTGCGGGGAAGTCCCCTGGAGGGCTTGGGTCTGGCCCAATTGCCTCTAGCGGCGGAGAGGCTGAGTCAGCGGCGGGAGGATCATCTGGAACATGTTGTGGGTTGGGGAGCGAGGGTAGAGGATAAGGAGAGAGAGGAGTGTCCAGTCTTGTGACTCAGAATGGAGGGAAGAGGGGGAGGAGCAGAATGTTGGAATGATAGGATCGTGGGGCAAGGGGTCTATGGCTGTTGATCTGGGTGGCCACGTGGCCCCGGTGAAAGACAATATCTCTGACTTTTCGGATTAGAGGGAAGTGGAAGGATTCTTCTGGGGGCCATCCGACTCCTAGGATGGGCCATTCTGAAGCACAGAGAGTCTGCCAGGTCCGGCATTTTACTGAAAAAGGAAGATTCTTGGTACTTGAGCGGACATCAGTCCAATGATCAAGGTTAAGGGACAGAGGCATAGAAGTGCTTTGTCCCATAATGTCCCATAATGGGAGTTACTCAAACAGGGACAGTGAATACACAAACATGACACAGACAAAGACAAACAGTAAACGTTTAACATGAGTCCAAGACAAAGATTAGAACTGAGTAACTGGCAAAACATGATGGGTTAGACAATAAAGACAGACAGTAAACTCAACATGAGTTCCTGACAATGAACAAAACTGAGTAGCCAGCAAAACCTGATGGGCTGGAAAACCGAATCGTGAAGCAAAAAATAACCGAGTTGAGGAAACTACTAATCCTCTATTTCCGGAGTCCTCTGGAGTGTCCCCCAGGGACGTGGCCTGTGGCTCTGTGAAACATCTGTCAGCCACCATCGCAAAGAGCTAATGTTCTTCACCGACAGCCATTTTGCCAAGCCCTAACCTGAAACCTGAAACCAGAAAGAGGCACCTTACTTACTCTGAAAGGAGTCCGTTGGGGTCTTTTTTTCGTCACTGCTGGATTTCTCAGCTAGGGCCTCCAGATGAAAAGGTGGGCCGAACGTCGGAAGAAAAGACCACCAAGAGAATTTCTCATGAAACAGCAAAGGGTTTATTGGGGGTGCAGCATGCTGGGGCTCAGAGCTCACTTCAGAGGAGCAAGGAACAAAGAGCCCCGAGAACAACATGAGCAGATTTTATATACATTCTTTAGAGAGGGCAGGGACTTAACATACATCATAGCTTCCTTTAGCAAATCACCGTATACCTTGGGAAAATCAAATAACAACTCTAAAACATGATTTGCACATTCATTGGTGGGAATAGTTCAGGCAGGGTGTTATTGGTTAGCCCTGAGAAGGGGTATACATTTAAAATGATTGGTTGAAGCCCTGAGATGTATATGTGCTGAGCTGCACGGTTTTTGAGAAGAGGTTGTTAAGTAACTAGGTGGTCAGGGAAGATTTCAACACACATCTAAAGGGCGTTCCAGGAATTGTCTTAACTGCCACAGGAATTTCAGGCTCTGAGTGCAGCCTGGATACTTTACAGAACCTGGTTCTTTACGTTTCAATTTCAATTTCTTTTATTCTTTCAGAACCTTACAAAGGAAGGCGAGAGACTTCATCAACAATGACTGCAATTTTGGTCATTTTGGTTTTGGAAGCAGACATGGGATCTTTTTTTAGATCCTTACGGTGCTGGTAATCAAAGCCACAGCCTCACACAGGGCCAAGAGGCTGATTAAGACATATCCCATTCCAAAGCAATTACTTCTCTGAGGTGAGTTACAGAACTCAGTCTCTGAGGGGAATCACATCAGAGTTCAAGCCCAGGTGGACCCAGTCATCTCTTCCAAACTCCACACAAATGACCACAATTAAAACCAAAACACTCGCCCAAGGCCCTCATCTTCTTCCATATATACATTCATCATAACCTCTGGCTGGATGTTTCCATGAATGTCACAGCCTAAGAGAGTTTCCAAAATAAGGTCTCTTTCCCTTCATTTGCCTAACCACAGGGTAGCCTGGACACCCTTTCTGTGATCCAGGATTGATCACATATGTCTGCCGTTAATACTGCTCTGCTTCTCCAATTTGAGGCCTACTGACTGTCAGGTATAGTTTCTTCATGTGATTTGGAGTCATGAGAAAACCCAATCATCTCTGCAGGGTTTGAAAGAACTCATTTGTCCCTAAGGATCCCTATTCTCACTTGATGGAGGTCAGGAACCTAAAAGAGGAAGGTGAGAGACTTCATACACCACGACTGATCTTTTTTGCATTTTGGTTTTGGATGCACACATTGGATTTTTCTTTAGATCCAACTGGTGCTGAGAATCTAAGCCACTACCTCACACAGGGCAAAGAGGCAGATTCAGACACATCCCTTTACAAAGCATTTAAGCAAAGAGCCACAGGTGATGCCCATTCATTACCATTTGAAAACAGTTTTCTTCAGGATTCACAAAGGGCTGGCCTGAGGCAAAGACCTTCCTGATATTCATGGCAACAGGCAAATAGGTTAGCAAAAGGCCCAAAGCAGGGTTTCTCCACTGAGACTTTCCTGATCACACTGATATCTGAGTTTTCTGAGATGCTCGCATTCCCTTCAGCTATCCAGTACATGGTCATGTCACAGAGCTTGGAGGTCGTACATATCTTGGACACAAAACCATGAGCCTATTCTGGAGAGTGGCCAGAATTCAGGAAGAAAACAGGATCTTGGGAAGATAGTAGGTGTTGCCCATCAATAATGAAACCTGCAATCCATTCCTAAAATGGGCAGGATGAATGCTGGGAAGCTTTCTACTAGACAGGACACATCCATTGATGAATTCTTATTTCTAATGTTTTCAACCACGGACACAGTGAGATACACAGACATAGAAACACTCACCTTGTCAAACGACTTTCTAGAAACAGTCCACTCCTAACCAAACATACTGACTTTCCTACCTATTCTGAGAACATGAGACAAATCCACAAACTCACACCCACATTCACAAAGGCCCCTCCTTCCCCCAAGTGAGTCTGTGACTTTCCAGAGTGTCCTCTGACTGGTAGACCATACTATGTTCCCCCGAAATGGCCTGTCCTGTCTCAGATCCGGTCTCCTTGTCCAACTCTGTGAAGTTGTCAGGAGCCTGGGCTGACCACTACCTGCTTTCTCCAGAAAGGCCCGTCTTCAGAGCTCTACTTGCATTTGGCCATCCTCAAATCATTAGGTATCAAGAAAGACAGACTCTGTCCTTGGTAAATCCAAACAAGTGAGCCAACTGGGACTGGGACTGGGACTGGCTCTGTGTGCCTGGCTTCCTGGATAACAAGTTCAGGGAGTTCCATCACCAAAGATGTGACTTAGGTCAATTCCTTCAGGAACGGAATGAGGTCACTGCCTTGGCAACCACTTTGTCCTAACAGTGGCTTCCAAGGGTTCCTTGAGATAGTGGCTGCCCCTACTTCCTCTGGCACTTTCACAAGTTAGAATGGTATATAAACCATAGGGACCGAAGAGAAGCTCTCCACACAGGGCTGGTTTGGTCCATCTTCTTTATATTAAGAAGAGAGAGGCTGATTCAGACACATCGTTTCATCCTGACCAGGTAGTTTGCAATGGAAGATGACTTTTGCTCTCTCAGGTCCTTTATATCTGCCTACATCTTCTCCTGGGATCATTTCTGCATCAACCTTTGAGGTTCTCAGCAATTGGAAGAACACCTACATGCCTGTATTGTAAGACCAACTCTGTCTATGCTCTTCTGTAAAGTTAGATTGAGAGAACAGTGTATGGTTAGGGTTAATAACATATTCTATTTGGGTTAGGCATCATTCTGCGGAATGAATAATGGTATTGGGAACCTGCAATATTCACAAGAATATATCGGTGAAATATAAGTATGAAACCAGAAAATCTAGGTACGATTTGAAGCCCTGAAGGGCATTGGGCCCTTTAGTGGGATACTTAGCTTTGAATTATGTTCTGCACAGATGTCTCAGATAAATCGATATGCAATGGCATAGGACCTTGTACCTTGGATGATTGAATGTAGAAGAGAACATCCAGTCAAAAATGAATAGTCCGTAGGATTAGAAAGATAGTCGGTAGGTTTAGTAAAAAGGGTGAGTATAGGAATCGGACCAAAAGTTCATTAGCAATATTGTTTTATTTAGAAAGTGAATGTAAATATTAGCACATGTGAAAAGTCATTCACAATGATGAACTGGAGAAAATATGTAGGAAAAAGATATCAATAGAGACATTAGAAAATCAGGCAAAGTATAAGGTGAGTGATAGGATTAGACATTTTCAACATGGTTGAAGTTGAATGTATAATCTTAGGAAGAAACAAATATGTAGACACCAATAGGATTGACATTTCAGAGCATTAGGCAATCTGGACATGGTTGATTTTAGTATTCCATGCTCACTTTGCATTTTGCTTTGGTGAAAGGTTAATACAATAGGTACTTGTCACTTCCTGTTTTTCTGTATGCTTAACAAAACACTGTTGAAATCTTGAGAACTGTTTGCTAATTTTGTTCCCAGAATGTGCTGTCCCCAACTGCCAAACTGCAGAATGTACTCCCTCACCTGGTTGCATGCAAACCACCCACTCGCCCTGACCCATCAAAAATTTCCCTCCATGCCCTCTCCAAGAAAAGTATATAAGCTCTCTTTAAGCTGTTCTCAGGGCTCTCTACTCTTTTCATGTGAGCTCTTAGCCCCAGCATGCTGGACCCCCAATAAACCGTTTGCTGTAGCTGAGTGAAAATGGTATACTCTTCTGGAATTAAAAGATGCTTTCTTTTGCTTGACTCTGCATAAAGATAGTCAGTTTCTGTTTGCTTTCGACTGGGTAGACCCAGAAACTGAAACGTCTGGTCAACTAACTTGGACTAAACACCCACAGGGGTTCAAAAATTCCCCCACTCTCTTTGATTCAGCCCTCCACAGAAATCTCAACAACTTCAGAACTACACACCCCAAAGTCACTCTGCTTCAATATGTGGATGTCCTGCTACTGGCTGCCAACACCAAGTAAAACTGTGAGTCTGGGACCCAAGCACAATTATCTGAAATTGCTGAACTCGGGTATAGAGCTTCGGCCAAAAAGGCCCAAATTTGCCAGCAAGAAGTAATCTTCCTGGGGTATTCCATTAGGGGCGGTAAATGATGGATCACTGAGCCCAGAAAACAAACTGTTGTGCAGATACCACTGCCATCTAACAGGGGACAGCACAGAGAGTTTCTTGGGACTGCTGGCTTTTGCAGGTTATGGATACCTGGGTTTGTGTTCTTTGCGGCTCCTTTATACCCTCTGTTAAATGAGGATGCCCAATTCCAATGGACCCTTTAGCACCAGCAAGCTTTTTATAACATTTAAAACACTGACACTGAACTCCTCAACTTCACTGAGCCCAGCCTGCAATTTCAGAAAGCAATACACTACATTAAAAATGTACATCAACTTACTCACCTTGGTTCAAAGAAACTGCAGGCATTCCTGAAGGATCAGGAACAGAGATTTCGACTAACTCACTCACAGTGAAAGGAAATAACTCACAAAAGCCTGTCGGTTCTGTCAATTGGTTAATGCTTACCCTTCCAAGCTTCCTGCAGGAAAGCACCTACGAGGAACCAGACCAGGACAATTCTGGAAAGTGGACTTCACTGAAATTAAGCCAGCAAGGTATGGACTTAAATATCTCTTAGTCTTTGTAAATACAATTTCAGGATGGATTGAATCCTTTCTCACAAAAAAAAGAAAGAAAAAAAAAACAACCGCTGAAACGGTGGTCAAGTACATCCTGAAAGATATTTTTCTAAGACACGGCCTGCCTAAGGTAATAGGGTCTGTTATTTGAACGGTGTTCATGGCCCAGGTGAGTCAGAGCTTAGCCAGGACCCTGGGGATTCATTGGAAGTTACATTGTGCATATAGACCCCAGAGCTCAGGAGAGGAAAAAAAAATAAATAGAACCATTAAAGAGACCTAAACGAAATTAAGCTTAGAGACCGGCATAAAAGATTAGAGTATGTTCCTGCCTTATGCACTGTTTCATGCAAGAAATACTTGCTTGACAGACTAAAAGCTCTTGAAAGAACTCAGCAATACCTGTGGAAACAGCTGGCCACTGCCTACCACCCTGGGGACGAGGGGACTCCACATGGATATCAAGTAAGAGAATTCGTCTACATAAGACGACATCAGGTGTCATCCCTGGAACCCGGCTGAAAAGGACCATACCAGGTGCTACTTATAACACCTACAGTGGTATATGTAGACGGAATCACTTGCTGGATCCATGCCTCTCATCTCAAGCCTGCGCCCTCTCCAGACTCTGGCTGGATACTGGAAAAGAGTGGTAACCCTTTCAAATGGTGTATTCAACAGGTGGATAAGGCTATAGATTCTCCCCTTGGCCACAAGTAGTCATAATGCTCATCAGCCTGTACAGCAGCGATGGCTAATCACAAATCCTACTAGACAAGAAGTATGATCTATCTCGCATACAGCCCCCTTAGGGACCTGGTGGCCATCTCTCCACCCAGATATTTGTCAGCTGGTTATAGGTCGTTCCTATTGGGATATCCCTGAAGAAGAGGATCCCACTAAAATTCCGTTAAATGCCTTCTGTACCATAGATAATGGAAACAAACATTATGGATGTAGGGACACACGAGCCAGATGCAGGTTGGCTAGCCTAGATTACTATGTTTTCCCGGCGGACTATCAAAACCACAAACAGCCATGGCTGTGTGGGGCAAAAGCCGACTTCTTCTGTAAGTCATGGGGATGTGAGCATACAGGGGCTGCCTGGTGGAATCCAAACTCCTCATCAAATTCAGTACACAGCATTGACCATATTACCAATTAGAAAATCAAAACTGATGGCCCCCAGATGGGTCTCTAGATCCTCAAATTCTGTGTGACCTTTTTAACTTCTGCAAGTGCTCAAAAGGGTGAAAGGAGATTCCCCTATGGGCAGGCCAATTCCCTCCTTCTCTCACATCCTGAACTATGCTTCTCCAATAGATCCTCACCCTCTGCCTTCTGCTCCAGAATCTCTGCTGTCACTCCCACCTCAGCAACCTGATTTCTCCCCTCCAATTTCTAGATCAAAACCCAAACCTCGGTTCTCAGACAATTGCCCCCTTGCTGAGGTAGCAGGTAGTGAGGCACCCCTCCACCAACTCACTCCTCTCTTCTTCTGTCAGTGCCCGCACCGGGTCCCACCAGGTCCTCTTACCAGCTATACCAAAGCTCAAACCAGCTGAGGAGAGCCCTCAGAACCCTATCCAAGATGTAATAAAAATGGCTTTTAATGTTGCTTTGTCATCACTGAAAACAGGTTACTAAGAATTTAAAGTCCCTCAGAGACTTTTTGGGATACTCACTCCCGTCTTCCCCTCTGCTCTACCTGTTCTACTGCTCACGATTTTGTTGCTAGGAAAATCCCAAACCCCTTTCTCATTATTCTTTTACATCTCTCCTTTCTCATACACAGATCCATGTAGCTGCTCTCCCCCCCGCCTTCCCCATCTTTCCCCTCTGTAAAAGGCCCACAAAAAAGTCTTAAATGACCTTCTCCAAAATTCTTCACCAAGGCTGACTTTAGGACTTTCAGCAAAAGAGTCCCTATAAAAGAGTTCAATGTAGACAAACTTCCTCTTTTCATGTTGCCTGTTCTACTTGGCAACTGGCTGGAAAAATCAGCACTCCTAAGCTAGACAGCCCCTTACTAATTTTTCACAAAATATGTGAACAAGGCCTCTGGCCTTGAGCTGGGGCTTCACAGGGATGGCTACATTTGTAAGATAAAGAAGTTACCAACTGGACCCCATGGTAACAGCTGGCAGGGAGAAAACAAAAAAGAGAAGAAAAAAGCTCTCCCTCTCCTAGGTGTCCTTAAAAAGTTAACTTGCCCAGAACAGAGGAAAAAAAAAAAAGAAACAAAAACTGCTTTTTGTGGACTTCTGCAGACTGTGAACTTCTGAGCCCCTTCCATTACATATTGGGGACAAAATTCTAAAACTACCTAAACTTGGGGTTCAAGGGATTAATTGATTACAACAGAAGCAATGCCCTCTATATCCGGTTGCAACCAAATAGGACTGTTTCTCTGTTTTCGGTGCTATCTTAGGTGCCTTGCCCTGTCCATACCAACAAGAGTATTATTCTATATACTTAAACATTGTTTATGTTTTCATAAAATTGTCAACTGGTGCAATTAATTATGTAATGGTGCAGATGTTTCCCAGAGTGCTCTATCATGATGCAGGTTCATTAAGATCAAATAGCGGGGGGCATACAACCCGGTTCTGCCGGGAATCTGTATTCCTCACTTTAGCCATCCTATTAGGAATAGAAGTTGCTGCAGGGCTGGGCACAGGAACCACTGCCGTAGTCCATGGAACACAACAAATGACCCAATTAGAAGCAGCAGTAGAACAAAGCTTTAAGATATTAAACCTCCATCACAGCCTTACAGGAATCTTTAAAATCTCTCTCTGAAGTTGTTTTACAGAAAAGGCGAGGGTTGGACCTCCTCTTTATGAGAAAAGGGGGCCATTGTGCTGTATTGAGGGAAGAATGTTGTTTTTATTCCGATCATACTGGTTGTAAAATTATCTATGAGTAAATTGAGAAGACACCTTAAAGCGCATCAACGAGAGAGAGAGGCCCCAAAAGGGTGGTTACAGTCTTCGTTCACACAGTCCCCCTGGTAAACTACGCTTTTATCAGCTTTGGCCGGTCCATTAATAATCATCATATTATTGCTAACTCTAGACCCTGTTTGCTCCACCGTGTAGTTTCATTTCTTCAAGCTCAAATTGGACAAGTTAAATTTTGGTAATCAGACAACAATATACCCCACTAGCAGACATAAAATGTGACACCCCTCAATGATCACTTTTATGATTAAACGTAACCAGAAGAAGAAGTGGGGAATGAAAGATTAATAAAATAGGTATTTGTCACTTCCTGTTTTTCTGTATTCTTAACAAAACACTATTGAAATCTTGAGAATTGTTTGGTAATCTTGTTCCCAGAATGTGCTGTCCCCAAATGCCAAACTTCAGAATGTAATCCCTCACTCAGTTGCACACAAACCGTCCATTCGCCCTGAACCACCAATAAACTTCCTTCCCTTCCCTCTCCAAGTTAAGTATGTAAGCTCTGCTTAAGATGTTCTAAGGGCTCTAGGCTCTATTCAAATTAGGTCTGAGCCCCAGCATTCTGGACCCCGAATAAACCCTTTGCTGTTGCATGAGACAGTCTCTTGGTTGTCTCTTCCTCCAATGCTAGAATGACTTTTACATTGGTACAATCATAAGTATGACCTTTGCTTTTTGTGTCCAAAATATTACTTTGATAAAATGAATATATAGATCAGGAGACATGAGTATTTCTTCCACCATTTCTTGCAGCAATATTTTGAAGACATAAAATTATTATTGGGTGTACAAATAGGTGTACTCTGTGTCTATGAATATAGAGATAATTCATGAGTAGACCATACTGTGAATAAATAATATAACTAGTTCCAACTTTAAATAATGGATCGAATTGATATCTGAAAAAATACAGGAAATCTTATATTGATATACATACATTCATTCCAACGAGTTATACATCTAATAGTAATATTAGGGTTATGGTTTATCATGAAGAGTGTGTGAGTTTTGCTTCAAAAGTGATTATGGAAATCAAAAATAATGTGTTTGGGAAGAAGTCTCATGAAAAGACCAGTCAAGAAACATGGAGGAATACATGTGTTCTGAAGCAGGAAGTGATTGAAAGCGAAACAAATGCGTACAAATTTACTAACTTCTGGATGAAATATATATACTATGATGTGCATAAATTGAAGAAATAGTAATGAACCAGTGTTGAATAAAAACTAACATCAAAATATACATCATGTCCCATAGGAATCTACTTGCATTAATGTTAAACTGGATCAGTTACTGGAGAAATATTAGGATTTGTATGCAACAGTCACTGAAGTTAGTTTTCAGAACTAGGAAAAAAAATATGTATTTCAGGTGAATGAATACTTCTGAGAATAATCTTGTGAAAAGTTTACTATAAATCCACATATATGAACATGAATAAATGTAGGGAGTGAATAATAAGATGCATATATTTCATATTTTAAAAAATCTGGAGAGTATATATATATATATATATATATATATATATATATATATATATATACAAAACACAAACAAAGACATTAAAAAGTAGCAATATATATGCCAATCAAAATTCATCGTGAAATTTATATCATCTACAGATCCAAAAATATTAATTTTACTGAACATGGATTTATGTATAATGTTGTTCAACTAGGAAGCTCACTCACAGTTCGAATTTTCAGTTCCAAAAGCGTTTAGGAGGAGTGATCTCTTCTCACACTTTGTATCTGCCAAGTTAGCCACCTCACAGGAATGTACGTGTGATACCAGGTAAGATTCTATATGTGCATATGAAAATACATGTGCTGAATAGCCTACAGAGAAAGGGAAACAGAAATTCACATATTTGTTAACTTTCCAAACACATGGAGAACTATTTCAACAAAAAATTGACAAGATTTATAACTCCTAACCTATATCATGCAAAAGGCAAAACCAAATATACACCGTGCCTCCTGTGAACTGCTTGTATTTCTATTCTATTTGGGTTATTTTTCTCCATCATATTAGGATTTGTAGTCAGAGTCTAGTATGGAATGGGTTAGTATCAGGGGTTCAGTATTTCGAATGGAAAATTTGAAAATGAATCCAATGTGTATGTAAATATGTGCTACACAAAAATCTTCCCACTCTCATCCAGAACAATGCCTTGAGAATACCTTTGCCCTAAGTAAGACACAATTAGAAGAGAAGAGTTAGAAAATCTGTGAATACATATCTGGAATGGAATATGCTCAGGAGTTCAAAACCTTGGAAGTGGTAGAGGAGTTTCCAAAAGTAAAGGACAGGGTAAACACTCCACAAACATGGAGGTCTACTGGCCTAGAGAATTCTTGAGAATCTGCCTGTGAGGTTGGGCACTTGAAACATATGTTGTTGTCAGGAGCTTTAGCTTCCTTTCTAGTGAGACCATCAAAGCTCTGACTGAATCTATGAGACCTGGAGGACATGGTTTCTTCTTTTTCAATGAACATGAGTCAGCAGTGCTGAATTCTCTCTTTTTAGGTAAACTGTGGCCACTGGGGGCTAAATGTCTACCATGTGGACTGTGAAACCATATGGTCATCCTCCATTTTCATGGTGTTTCTTGCTGTTGCACTGGGAGTTTTGTATTTGCTTCATGATATGCAAGGTTTTCAACTGGGACACAGTGCGGGAGGGAGTTCTGTAACGTGTGGTGGGTCAGGGTCTGCAGGAGAATAAAAGAACAAGACTTCTATCCCACATAGCTTGCCTCCTTGACTATAGCAACCTGATTCTGAACAATGTCCTGAAACTTCTCCATATATCAAGATGCCTTTACATATAAGGGTCTGCTGGCTTCACCATGTCAGTCACAAGCCATTTGGAAGCCAATGGCAGATCCACATGGACACCCCACAGATGTTTTATCATACACCTGCCACCATTGCTCTAGGCCCACTACTCAGCAGGATGCAACTTTCTGGCATCTCTGTTAAAAACCATTTTTATGAAAACCAGTCAATCAAGGCACTGTCTGGTATATTCATTGTTGGGAAAAGTATACACGGCAGCCATAACCCAGAGAAAATTCCCAACATGGCGCCTAAGGACTTTTTCTTCCTACCTTCTTCTTTCCTGCAGTGGCGTGAAAAGTTCCCGCCCGTGTGTACTCCCCCGCCTCCTCCAATTTCAAATCTCGCTGGCGGAGAACCTTAGCCCCAATGAGAACAAGTTCCTGGGCTCCGGAGGTGATATCAGAAAGAACTTGCCAATAAATGGGTTGCCTGCCATTTATCTAAGCCCTTCCATCTCCCCCTTAGTTATATATAAGCACACAGCTTTTTGCAATAAAATTGGAATTTTCTGGTGAAGTGTCTTTGCATGGGGAGTTCTTTCATTCTGGTGCCCCGTGAGAGGATACAGGTGAGCTCTTTCCAACAAGAGCCCCGTCCCCCACTCCGCCAAGACACTCTGCCCTAGTCCGCTCTTTTCAGACGCCAGCTTTCTGCACTCACCACTGATCTGATGTAAGTAATCCTCCCCTGACCCCGGCTCGCCAACTCCCTTCAGGCTGCCACTGGTTTTGTGACAGTGATCCTCAGGCACACTCCAGATGCCTGGTAGGGGAGAGGGAATTCCTCCCACTAAGACCTTTACTAGTTGCAGTGGACCCTCTGGTGTTTCGTTTCTTTTTGGGGCATGAGGCTTCTGAGTTTACACGAGAGGCTTTATGGATTTTCCTGCTCCACTGCCGCTGCTGCTGCCGGCTAGAGTTGCTGTATCCTGTGGGGTTGCTGTGTCTGGCTGAAGCTGCCGCTCTGCTCTGCGAAAACTGAACTCCCGGCCTGGAATTGCATTCTGTCAGAGACAGAGTTTTGTTTTCATTACTGACTTCTTCTGCTGCAGTTGAAAACTTTCCTGACGTCAGGTTGCCCTTGGCTCCAATTCCTTTTGGTTTCACAGATCGCACTTCACTGGTGATGACCAGGTAGTGCCCTCTGTATTTCCTCGTGATGGCTTGTCATTTTGGGAACGCCCACCTGACCCCCGTTTGCCCTGAGCTTCTTGGAAGCCGTTCCAGCCCGGGTTTTCTCTTTGTCTTTCTTGCTTACTCCTATTCTCTCTCTCTCTCTCTCTCTCTCTCTCTCTCTCTCTCTCTCTCTCTATCTCTCCCATCTCTCCCTGTGACTATGGTCACCTCTTAGTCTGCACCTGAAGACTCACCTCTCAAATGTTTAATAAAAAATCTGGCCACACTCTCCCTCACACCAGACATCAAGCCCAAACTTTTAATCAAAATCTGTACCCATGATTAGCCTACATATCCACTGGATAATGGCAATCATTGGCCACCAGAAGGCTCCTTAGATCCAAACCTCTTCCGGGACCTTTTTAACTACTGCCAGCATCTGAAAAAGTGGAGGGAGATTCCCTGCATTTAAGATTTTAGCCTTCACACACAGCACCCTGCTCTCTGCTCCTTTTGCCCTCCCTCTCAGGTCCTCTTTGCTTGAAAACCCCTCTCTTCCCCTACTTCTATTCCTGACTTCACAGATTCTTCCTCATTCGACCAAGCAGATGAACCCCCACCTTATCCCCCAGCCCCATCTGCCCCTTCTCTCCCGCTATACCTTCCTCTTCCTCTGCCTAATTCCATGGATCCTCCGCCTTCCGTTTCATCCCTCTTTCCTCCGCCCTCTTCTGCCTGCTCCACCTCCTCCTCCTCCACAGAGACACTTCCTTCCTCTCCCTCTCCTTCCTGTTCACCGCCTTCCTCTTTCAGTCCTCCTGTTACCAGGTCTAAGGGACTCCTTCCCACCCCCAAGACAATTGCACCCCTTCGTGAGGTAGCTGGTCCCGAGGGTGTCATCAGAGTCCACGTTCCGTTTTCCATGTCGGACATTACTCAGCTAGAGAGGAAGTTAGGCTCTTTCACCACTGACCCCAATACTTACATTCGGGAGTTTCAATGGGTCCTGCAAGTATGTAGCCTCACTCATCATGAAATCTACATGCTCTTGGCCAATACACTTCTCCCCAAGGAAAGGCAATGAGTCTGGGAGCTAGCCCAAGCCCATGCTGATGAAAATCATAGGACCAATCCTACCCACCCCACAGGCCCTCATGCTGTCCCAGAGCAGGATCGCCTATGGGATTACAAGACCCGTGAAGGCTTACAGTTTCGTGACCTTTTTACATCCTGTCTCTTGGCGGGGCTGAAAAAGGCCACCAGCAAGGCTGTTAACTTTCAAAAGGTGCAGGAGGTCATTCAAAGGAAGGAGGAAACACCTTCAGATTTCCAGGATAGACTAACCAAGGCCCTTCAACAGTACACAAAACTCGACCCAGAAACCCCAGATGGCCGTCATGTCTTAATGACATACTCTCACTATTAAAAGTCACCATTCACATATCACCCCACATTATTCTACCTCTCATTTCCTCATGATGTTCCTAGGGGCAAATACACCTCCTTCATGCAGTCTCCCACGACTATCTAAACCAGTTAACCCTGAGGTTTGGGACACAACTACACCCTCTATGGCTAAATGAAGTCCTATTCATATTGTCTTACACGACCCTTCAAGATATATTAGTCAACCACAATATCTACTCACAACCACAGCCTTCCTCGGATTAGAACCCATCATCCAGGATTTATTATGAAAGGGGTATCTTAGGCCTACACAATCTCCTTTCAACACCCCCCATTCTGGCAGTTAAGAAACCTAACGGGTCCTACAGGCTGGTTCAAGACCTTCACCTTGTCAACTCCTCTGTGGTCCCCATCCACCCGCTAGTGCCCAACCCTTACCCCTGCCTCTCTCAGATCCATGCCACTACTACCCACTTCTTGATGCTAGATTTCAAAGATGCATTCTTTTCTATTCCCTTGTCATCAGAATCTCAGGATATCTTTGCTTTTACGTGGACTGTCCCTCACACCCGCCATTCTCGTCAGCTTACCTGGATTGTCCTCCCACAGGGATTCAGGGATAGGCCCCATCTCTTTGGCCACGTTCTTGCCCAGGACCTCACATCCTTTCACCCGACCTGTCCTGACTCTACTCTCCTTCAATATGTCGATGACCTTCTTCTATGTAGTCCCTCTTGGGAACACTCTCAATCCCACACTGCTCAGCTTCTTAATTTCCTAGCATACAAGGGATATAGGGTGTCTCCCCACAAGGCCCATGTTTTCCAGTTTTTTCTCATCTATCTTGTTTTTTGCCTTACACCTAGAAAAAAGGAAATAACACTGGATAGGAGGCAACTCCTTTCTGATCTTCCAGTGCCTCGTACGAAAGCCGAAATACTATCATTCCTAGGACTAGCATTTATTTTAGGGCCTGGATCCCAAATTATTCTCTTCTAGCCAAAAGCCTGTATGACCTAGCAAAGGGACCCCCTAGTGAATCTCTTGCCTCCTCCCCTAACTACCACTTCTGCAGGCTTCAGCAACTCCTCTTAAAGGCACCTGCCTTGCACCTTCCTGATATTTCAAGACCATTTCATCTATATGTCCATGAAAAAGGGGAGCAAGCATTTGGGGTCTTAGGTCAAAACTATGGGCCTACATTTGCACCTCTGGCATATATGTCCAATAAAGTAGACCATACAATCTGTGGGTAGGCCCCTTGCTTAAAAGCTCTGGCTGCTGAACAAATTTTACACAAAGAAGCCTCTAAGCTGACTTTTGGGGCCCCTTGAACTATTCACACCCCACATCACTTGAAGGATCTTTTAGCTTATAAGGGCCTTCAAACCCTTCCTCCATCCAGAGTTCTGTCGCTCCCCACTTCATTTCTGGAAAACCCTAATATTACTTTCCTCCCCTGCTCTGCACTGAACCCTGCCTCACTGCTCCCAATGACTCCCAGGTCTAACATAACAATTCATAATTGCTTGGAAACCTTAGATGATTTCCTTCCCTGTCATTCTTCAATTTCTGAGGGACCACTCACCAAGCCTGACCTTATCTGGTTCACTGACGGCAGTTTCTTTAGGCAGAATGGCACTCATTACTCTGGATACACTGGAGTTTCAGCCACTGAGATTATAGAGGCCAAAGCTCTACCTTCAGGAACTACCAACCAGCAGACTGAACTCATAGCAGCCACTCGTGCCTGCCTTCTAGCACAAGGCAAATCCCTCACCCTTTATACTGACTCAAAATTTGTCTTCCATATCTTATTTTCCCAGGCTGCAATATGAAAGGAGTGAGGCCTACTTACCACCAAAGGTAATGTGATCACTAATTCGGCTCTTATAAGCAATCTGATAGAGGCCTCCCACTTTCCCACCCAGTTGGGAGTTGTCCATTGTAGGTCCCATCAGAAGGACGGCTCTCTTATCACTGAGAGCAATGCCAAAGCTGACCAGGCGGCACGAATGGCTGCCACCACTTCCAGTTATTGCCCCCATTGGGGGACATATAATGGCCACTTTAGACATCTCATCTGAAGCCACTACTTCTTCCAGTAAGAACAAGGATCTTTTCAAGTTCCTTTATACTCTATTCCATTCCGATTCTCAGTCTTTGACCCTCTTTTTACAGAGCTTCTTCTCCCTCACCCCCTCTGACAAAGCCATGCTACAGAATATAGCCTCTAATTGTCAGATCTGTCAGCGGACCAACCCTCATACTTTTTTAAGGCCCAAACCTTTCCCTTCCCACCAAGCCCGGGGACACATTCCCACTGCTGACTGGCAGGTACACTTCACCAACATGCCCAAAGTATGACACACTAAATACCTCCTTGTCTTTGTGGGCACTTTCTCTGGTTGGGTTCAGGCATTTCCCATTTCCAATAAAAGGCTTCCACTGTAGCTTCAATCTTTCTGACAGTCATCATCCCCAGGTTTGGAATGCCCACTTTCCTACAATCTGACAATGGCCCTGAGTTTATTTCTAGGATCACACAAAAGGTCTCTCAAGCCCTCTCCTTCAAG
This sequence comes from Callospermophilus lateralis, assembly GCF_048772815.1. Classification (NCBI taxonomy): domain Eukaryota; kingdom Metazoa; phylum Chordata; class Mammalia; order Rodentia; family Sciuridae; genus Callospermophilus; species Callospermophilus lateralis. The sequence continues at coordinate 4,360,039 of NW_027516909.1, forward strand.
TGACATTTTCACTGTCCATATCACCTTCAGGCTTCAGGGAAAGTGGAAAGGGTAAATCGTACTCTAAAGGAAGTCCTTACCAAATTGACAATGGAATTAAACTTAGACTGGGTCAAACTCCTTCACTTGGATTTGTTTCGAATCAGAGCTCTACCTAAGAAACCATCTTTACTGTCTCCCTTTGAGATAAGGTATTCAAGACCTCTTATCCCCCCTGGGTTGGTCATTTCACAAGGACCTCTCACCTGAGATTTGTCTTTGCCTCTCTTGTTTTATCTTCGCTCGGAACTCTGGAAATATCAGGACTGGCTTCTTCTGGACCCAGTCCCCACTCCAAACACTCCTCCCTTAACAGCTGGGAGTCTAGTCTATTATAATACCCCAGAGGAGAACGGGCCTCTTGCCCCAAAATGGGAAGGCCCCTATCCTGTCATTCTCTGTACCCCCAACTCCACCTAACTCTCCTTATCAGACAACTGTCTCACCCCTTGGATTCACATATCTAGGTTGAAGCCATATCACCAAGAGGCCCACCTGATGACGACAGGACCACCCCAGAGGAACTCCAAGAATCACCTCCTGAACCTCCCCTTTACTCCTTCTCTCCACTCCCATCTCACCCATTTAAGTTGCGGCTAACACGGTGTTCCCCGCAGAAAAATTCCTCTTAAAGAAGGCACAATGAGCTCTCCCAACACCCTAGTCTTCTCTAACTGCTTGTTTTTTGAGCTCTGCTTATTTTCTGTGCTCTGTCAGGACTGGTATCTACCCTCCTCTGCTACAATGTATTTTTTCACTCTTCGGGAATGATACTCAGAACATGGCATGCAGAATGTCCACGCAGTGGATGCAACTGCTTGCTTCATCCACAACTGCACATCTATTTCCCTAAAATTGTCACCTTCAAGGACCTTCGTCCCTGGTAGCTGGAACTGGCCTTTCATTTGCTTCCTTTTTCATCAAACCAAAGACTATTGTCATTGGTGGCCTGAGATATATAATGGGTTCCCCTATAAGTCATGCAGGTTCCATCATGAACATGGTAGCTATTCTTACCACTCACTTGGTTACCATGAAGGGTGGACTTCTAGTTACCTAAAGTGGCATAAAGGCTCTTCATCCAATAACAATGGATGGTATACTTTAGATATACCTGACCCCAAGGCCAAACGTTGGGACTATGTTGAGTTTGCTGTCTATGCTCGGACAACCTCAGCCAGACCCACAATGTGGATGACTGTTGGCCGCACCCTGATTACGCCACCTAAGGCAACCATCCAGGTAGTCGAACACATTAAGGAGTCAGAATCAAAACTTCGAGATCTTATCCATAGCTCATTTAAAGAGGATTCAGAGCCTTCAACCCCCTCAGGTCCCCCTGACACATGGCTCAATTTGCTACACCAAACTCTTTGATTATTAAACTCCACCCCTCTTTCTGTACCTACTTCTCAGTTCTTTCTCTGTGCTTCACTTAGTCGTCCACTTCTAGCAGCGGTCCCATTAGCGGCAGGAAATATTTCAGCAAAAACCTACAATTTCTCTAAGAAAGGAAAACCCCTACATGTGACACGTATCCCACTATGGGAAAGTTGTTCCACCAATACTTTATTTCCTTTCATCTGTTTCCACCTGACAATAATTAATTCTTTACCCATTTGTTCCTTGAGCTTTAGCACCCCATCGAGCCCTGATTTATGAAACCTGGACATTTTCTCTGGTGTAACGGGTCTATAAGTACCTCAACGATCAATGTCTCTGGCATCTGTTTCTTGGTTACGGTAGTTCCTCAGCTGTCTTTGTATACTCCCATCGAATTCTGACAGGTGGCCCTACCTTCCTGCACCCTTAGGGCAGTCTTTCTGCCGGTTCTGGTAGGCCTCACATTAACAACCTCAGCGGCGAGTCTCGAACTCTCTGGTGAAGCTATAGGTCATGCTCTATGGGCATCCAATGACCTGCAACAAAAACTGCAGGAAGCACTTGATAACACTGCTCAGTTTCTGGGCTCCTTGCAGTGACGGTTACTTCATTGGCACAACTGGCTTTACAGAACCGAAGGGCAATTGATCTTCTCATTGCAGAAAAACGGGGAACATGCCTGTTCCTCAGAGAGGAATGTTGTCATTATGTTAATGAATCTGGCCTAATAGAAAAAAATGTTGTTAAATTGCAGGAATTATCAACCCAATTGCTTCCAATCCTTTCTTGCCATGTACTTACTACCAATCTTGGGGCCCCTTATTGGGATGCTCCTTTTTTGTGCTCTCTTGCCCTGCATAATGAAGTGCCTTCAAACCCAACTGAAAAAAAAATTCTAATCAAACATTCAACCAGCTTTTGCTTAGGCACTAGCAGCCTCTGATGACTGATGAACCCCCAACATTTCCAAGAGAACAGTTCACTCAGTGCTGAAGCTCACTACCAGGCACGATGGAATGCAATGGACATCAGACGGCGAGAGACAACGAGCTCGGAGAACCTTTTAATCTGCCATCCTGGATTAATGAGTCTTTATGTCCTTCTAAGTTTCCTCATGGCCCTTGGCCTCTTCTCTGTCAGTCCCCCAACATGGTACTTCTGCCAAAAATTGACCTTTGCTTTAATTTTTACCTTAATTCTGTTTTTGTTCGCTCTGATCTTCTTCAGGTGCTGGTGATGCCATGTCCAGGCACCGCTTCCAGTATTTCCCAGAGTCTCTGAAACAGGACCAGTGACGGATACCAACAAACTCCTCCATCCAGGACTGGTTCAATGCCATCGACAACTTGAGGCTTCAGGGAACTTTCATAGACTTCACCCCTATGGAAGTAGCTGTCTGTAGCCACTGGGTTTTCTTTCTGGCTGCCATGATATCCCCAGACCTGCCCCCCGAGAATTCCTCCACTTCCCATTCTAGGCCCCACAGCGCCCCCAAACAGCAAGAAGCAGCCGGATCTGACCAACGACGCCACACTTTCTAAGAAAACAAAAAGGGAGGAATGTTGGGAAAGTATAAACGGCAGCCATTCCCCAGAGTAAAAACCCCAACATGGTGCCTAAGGACTTTTTCTTCCTACCTTCCTCTTTTCTGCAGTGATGCAAAAAGTTCCCGCCCGTGTGAACTCTCCCGTCGGCGCCAATTTCAAATCTCTCTGGCGGGGAACCTTAGCCCCAATGAGAACTAATTCCTTGGCTCCGGAGCTGATATCTGAAAGAACTTGCCAATAAATTGGTGCCCTGCCATTTATCTAAGCCCTACCATCACCCCTTTAGTTCTATGTAAGCACACAGCTTTTTGCAATAAAATTGGAATTCTCCTAGCGAAGTGTCTTTGTGTGGGGAATTCTTTCACTCATGATCAGCAACAGGATATCCAAAGGTTCTCCAGTGCCACCTGGTCTGGGAATTTCAGAAATTTGATGGTATTTATTTAGCCATTTTTGAAGGATGAAGTTGGAGTTACTGTGGGTTTCAATTCATGCAGGAAACATTATATGGTGAGGAAGCTCATTTCAATGAAATCTCTGGAGAACACTCACAGGCAAGCTTCCCAAAGAGTGGTCAAAAGTTCACATGAAGCCAGGATCACTGAGGTCTACAATGTGAGGTCCATGTGTGTTTAGACTCTCAACTTTGGCTGCCAAGTCTTTAAGAATAAAATCATGTGATATCCTGGCTGAGATTCCCAGTGCCCTGTGGAAAGCCTCCCTGGACCTCTATCTCAGTTTCCAAGGGCGATTCTGATGCGTGGCCTTCTAAAATCCCAACACATTTCATGGCAGTACTTCTCTGAGGTCAGTTCCAGAACTCAGTCTCTAAGAGGAATCACACCAGAGTTCAAGCCCAGGTAGGCCCAGTCATCTCTTCCAACCGCCACAAAAATGACCACAATGAAAACCAAAACACACCCACAGGACCCTCATCTTCTTATATGTAGACACTCATCATAACTTCTGGCTGGAGTTTTCCATGAGGGGTGCAGCCCAAGACGGTGTGAAAAATAAGCTCCCTTGCTGCTCATTTGCCTAAAGTCCGGGTGGCCTGGAAACCCTTCTTGTGAACCAGGAGTGATCAAATAGGCCTGCTGTTAATACTGCTCTGATCTCCAATTTGAGGCCTACTGAATGTCAGGTATAGATTCTTTATATGATTGGGAGTCATGAGACAAACCAAAAACCTCTGGGCTAGCCTCCACAGGGCTTTGAAGAACTCATTTTACCCAAAGGATGCCTATTCTCACTTGATGGGCCTCAGGAACCTTAGAAATGAAGTCAAGAGACTTCATTCACAATAACTGCTCTTTTGGCAATTTTGGTTTTGGATGCACACATGGGATCTGTCTTTGGATTAATCAGGTGCTGAGAATCTAAGCCACAGCCTCACACAGGGCCAAGAGGCTGATTCAGACACATCCTTTTCCAAAGCAATTAAGCAAAGAGCCACAGGTGATGCCCATTCATTTCCATTTGAAAACTGTTTTCTTCAGGGTTCACAAAGGGGTGGCCTGAGGCAAAGACCTTCCTGACATTCAGGGCAACAGAACAATAGGTAAGAAAAAGTCCAAAGCAGGGTTTCTCCACTGAGACTTTCCTGGTCACACTGATATCTGAGTTTTCTGAGATGCTCGCCATTCCCTCCAGCTATCCAGTACATGGACATGTCACAGAGCTTGGAGGTGGTACATATTTTGGACAGAAACCATTAGTCTATTCTGGAGTGTGGCGAGAATTCAGGAAGAAAACAGGAACTTAGGAAGTTAGCAGGTGTTGCCCATTTATAAGGCAAGCTGCAGTCCATTCATAAATTGGGCAGGATGAATGCTGGGAAGCTTTCTAGCATACAGGACACATCAATTGTTGCATTCTCTTTTCTAATGTCTACAACCACGGACACAGTAGCATACACAGACATAGAAACACTCGCCTTGTCAAACGTCTTACTAGAAGCAGTCCACTACAAATCAAAGAAAAAAACGCCTTTCCTACCTATTCTCAGATCATGAGACAAAACCACAAAATCACACCCACACCCACGAAGGCACATCCTTCCCCCATTAAACTCTGTGACTATCCAGAGTTTCCTCTGACTGGTGGGCCACAGTATGTTCCCCCGAAATGACCTGTCTTGTCTCAGATCTGCTCTTCTTTCCCAACTCTGTGAAGTTTTCAGGAGCCAGTGGCCAACCACTACCTGCTTTCTCAGGAAAGGCCCCTATTCAGAGCTCTCCTGGTATTTGGCCATCCTCATATCTTAAGGTACCAAGAAAGACTAACACTCTCCTTTGTAAATCCAAACAAGTTAAACCCCTGGGCCTGAGACTTGAGTGGCTCCGGGTGCCTGGCATCCTGGATCCCAAGTTCAGAGAGTTCCATCACCAAGGAAGTGAGGTAGGTCAATGCTTCAGGAACTGAATGAGGTCACTTCCTTGGCAACCACTTTGTCCTAACAGTTGCTTTCAAGTGTCCCATTATATGGAGGCTGCCCCTACTTCCTATGACATTTTCACAAGTTAGAATGGTATATAAACCATGGGCACCCGGGAACAGCTCTCCACCTAGGACTGGTTTGGACCATCTTCTCTACATTAAGAAGAGAGAGGCTGATGCATACACATCCCTTCATGCTGACCAGGTTGTTTGCCATAGAAGATGACTTTTCTCTCTCAAGTTTTCATAGCTGCCCACATCTTCTCAAGGCATCCTTTCTGCATGGACCTTTGACGTTCTCAATAGGTGGAAGATCGCCTACATTCATGTATTGTAAGACCAACTCTGTCGCTGCTCTTCTGTAAAGTTAGATTGACGGAACAGTGTATGGTTAGGGTTAATAACATGTTCAATTTGGGTTAGGAATCTTTCTGCACGATGAATAATGGTTTTGGGAAACTATAATATTTACAAGAATATATAGGTGAAATATAAGTATAAAAACAGAAATCCAGGGAAGATATGAAGCCCAGAAGGGCATTGCACCCTTAATTGGTATGCTTAGCTTTGAATTATGTTCTGCACAAATGTCTCAGATAAATCGATGTACAATGGCATAGGACCTTGTACCTTTGATGATTGAATGTCAAAGAGAACATCCACTCAAAATGGGATAGTAGGTAGAATTAGGAAGATGGTCGGTAGGTTTAGAAAGAAGAGTGAGTATAGGATTTAGACCAAAACTTCTTAAGCAATAGGGTTTCGGTTAGAGAGTGAATGTAAATTTCAGCACACATGAAGTGTAAGTCACAATGATGAACCGGGGAAATATGTAGGATAGCAGATATAAATAGAGACATTACTAAATCAGGTAAAGTATAAAATGAGTGATAGGATTAGATATTTTCAACAGGCATGAGGTTGAATATATAATCTTAGGAAGAAACAAATATGTAGTCACCAATAGGATTGATATTTGAGAGCATTAGGCAACCTGGACATGGAAGTTTATGTAATCCATGCTCACTTTCCATTTAGGCTTTGGTACAATCTTAAGGGTGACTTTTTTTTTTGTCTAGAATATTACTGTGATAAAATGTATATGTAGATCTGGTGACATGAGTATTTCTTCCACCATTTCTTTTAGGAATATTTTGAAGATGTATAAATTAGTATCTAAGGTAAAATAGGTTTACCCCTTGTCTATGAATAGAGAGATAATGCATTAATAGACCATACAGTTAATAAATAATATAACTGCTTCCACTTTAAATAATGTATTGAATTGATAACTGAAAATATATAAGAAATCATATTTTGATATAGAATCATTCATAACAACTAGTTATACGTCTAATTGTAATATTAGGGTTATGGCTTTTCATGAAGAATGTGTGAGTTTTGCTTCAAAATGATTATGAAAATCAAAAATAATGTGTTTGGAAAGAAGTCTCATGAAAAGACCAGTCAAGAAACATGGAGGAATACATGTTTTCTGAAGCAGGAAGTGATTGAAAGTGAAATAAATGCTTATAAATTTGTGAACTTGTGAATGAAATATATATACTGTAATGTGCATAAACTTAAGAAATAGTAATGTACCAGTGTTGAATTAAAACGAACTCCAAAACACATATCATGTCCCATAAGAATCTACTTGCATTGATGTTAAACTGGGTCAGTTACTGTAGAAATATTAGGAGTTATATGCACCATTCACTGAAGTTAGTTTTCAGTACTAGGAAACAAATATGTATTTCAGGTGAATGAATATTTCTGAGTATAATCGTGTTAAAAGTTGATTATAAATCCACATACATGAACAGAAGTTATTCACTCTAAACCCAACAAACCGCCATTCCTACCTATTCTCAGAACATGAGACAAAATCCGCAAACTCACACCCACACCCTCAAAGTCACCTACTTCCTGCAACTAGGTCTATGACAATCTGGAGTGTCCTCTGACTGGTGGGCCACACTATGTTCCCCTGAAATGACCTGTTCTGTTTCAGAACTGATCTCCTTGTCCAACTCTGTGAAGTTGTCAAGAGTCAGCGGTGAGCCACTACCTGCTTTCTCAGGAAAGACCCCTCTTCAGAGTTTTTCTCACATTTGGCCATCCTCACATCAGTAGGTACCAAGAAAGAGTGAATCTGTCCATGCTAAATCCAAACAAGTGAGACCACTGGGACTGGGACTGGGACTGGGACTGGCTCTGGGTGCCTGGCTTCCTGGATCCCATGTTCAGAGAGTTCCATCAACAAGGAAGTGTGGTGAGGTCACTTTCTTCAGAAACTGAATGAGGCCACTACCTTGGCAACCACTTTGTCCTAATAGTTGCTTCCAATGGTCCCATGAGATGGAGGCTGCCCCTACTTCCTGTGACACTTTCACAAGTTAGAATGCAATATCAACCATAGGCACCCGGGAACAGCTCTCCACACAGGCCTGGTTTTGTCCATCTTCTCTACATTAAGAAAAGAGGGGTTTATTCAGACACTACCCTTTATCCTGACCAGGTTTTTGCCATGAATGATGACTTTTGCTCACTCAGGTCCTTCATATCTGCCTACATCTTCTTCAGGGATCATTTATTCATGGACCTTTGAGGTTCTCAGCTGGAGGAAGACCACCTACATTCCTGTATTTTAAGACCAACTCTGTCCCTGCTCTTCTGTAAAGTTAGATTGAGGGAACTGTGTATGGTTAGGGTTAATAACATTTTTGATTTGGGTAAAGAGTCATTCTGCTGGATGAATTATAATATTGGTAACCTTTAAGATTTATAAAAATATAGAGGTGAAATATATGTATGAAAACAGAAATCTAAGTAAGATTTGAAGCCCAGAAGGGCATTGGGCCCTTGATTGGGATACATTACTTTGAATTACATTCTACTAAGATATCTCAGATAAATCGATATACAATGGCATAGGACCTTGTACCTTGGACGATTGAATGTTGAAGAGAACATCTAGTCAAAAAGGGATAGTAGGTAGGAATAGGAAGATAGTTGGAAGTTTTAGGAAGAAGAGTGTGTATAGGATTTGGAATAAAAGTTCTTTAACAATAGGGTTTTGTTTAGAGAGTGAATGTCAATGTCAGCACATGTGAAGTGTCAGTAACAATGGTGAACTTGGAAAAATATGTAGGAAAGCAGATATCATTAGAGAGATTAGGAAATCAGGTAAGGTATAAAGTCAATCATAGGACTAGACATTTTCAACAGGGTTGAGTTTGAATATATAATCTTAGGAAGCAACAAATATGTAGTCACCAATATGATTGACATTTAAGAGCATTAGGGAACCTGGACATGGATGTTTTTAGTAATCCATGTTCACTTTCCATTTAGGCTTTGATACCATCATATTGTGTATTTTGCATTTTTGTCCAGAATATTTCTGTGATAAAATGTATATGTAGATCATATATTTCATATTTTGAATAGTTTGGAGAGTGTGTGTATATATATATATAAAACCACTGAGACATTAACAATTAGCAATATATATTCCAATCGAAGTTCATCATGAAATATATATCATCCACTGATGAAAAAATATTTATTTTACTGAACATGGATTTATGTATAATCTTGATCTCTTAGGAAGCTCACACATAGGGTGAATTTTCACTTCCAACAGTGTTTCTGCTGAGTGATCTCTTCTCACAACTTGTATTTGCCAAGTCAGCCACCTCACAAATATGTACGTGTTATACCAGGTAGGATTCTATATGTGCATATAAAAATACATGTGCTGAAGAGGGTACAGAGAAAGGGAGACAGAAATTCACATATTTGTTAACTTTAAAACACATGGAGAACTATTTCAATTAAAATTTACTAGATTTTTTACAGCTGCCTTTTATCCTGCAAAAGGCAAGTCCAACTATACTCCATGCCTCTTCTGAAATTTTTTATTTCTATTCTGTTTTGGTGTTTTACTTATCATATTAGGATTAGTAGTCAGAGTCTAGTAGCGTATGGATTAGTGTCAGGGATGCAGTATTTCGAATGGAAAATAGGAAAATGAATCCAATGTGTATGCAAATATGTGCTACAAAACAATCTTCCCACTCTCATCCAGAATAATGCCTTGACATTACTTTTGCCCCAAATAACACACAAATAGAGGAGAAGAGTAAAAAAATCTGTTAACATATATATGGAATGGAAAATGCTCAGGGTTTCACAACATTGGATGTGGTAGAATAGTTTCCAAAAGTAAGGGACAGGGTAAACATTCCACAAACATGGAGCTCTTTCGGCCTAAAGACTTCTTGAGGAACTGCCTCTGAGGTTTGACACTTGAAATATATATTGTTGTCAGGAGCTTTAGATTCTTTTCTAATGAGACCATCAAAGCTGCGTCTGCATCTATGTGACCTGGAGGACATGGTTTCTTCTTTTCCAATGAACATGAGGCAGCAGTGCTGAATTCGCTCTTTGTTGGTAAAATGTGGCCACTGTGGGCTAAGTGTCTCCCCGTGTGGACAGTGAAGCCATTTTTTCGTCCTCCACTTTTCGTGGTTTTTCTTCCTGCTGCATTGGGAATTTCATATTTGCTCCACAAAATACAAGGAGTTCAACTGGGACACAGTGCTGGAGCGGGTTCTGTCACGTGTGTTGGGTCAGGGTCTGCAGGGGAATGCATCAACCAGGCTAATATCCCACAGAGCTTGCCCCCTTATACATAGCAACATGATTCTGAACATTGCCCTGAAATCTCTCCATATAACAAGATGCATTTACAAATAAGCTTCTGTTGGCTACACCATGTCAATCACAAGCCATTTGGAAGCTAATGGCAGATCCACATGGCCCCACAACAGATGTATTATCACACACCTGCACACCACTGCTCTAGGCCCACTAATCAGCAGGCTCCAACTTACTGGCAAATCTGTTCTACACCATTTTCATGAAACCCAGTAAATCAAGGCACTGTCTGGTACACTCATGATCAGCAACAGGACATCCAAAGGTTCTCCAGTGCCACCTGGTCTTGGGAATTTCAAAAATTTCATGGAATTTATCTAGCCGTTTTTCAAGGAAGATGTTGAAGGCACTGTGGGTTACAATTCATTCAGGAACCATTAAATGGTGGGGAAGCTCATTTCAATGAAAACTCTGGAGAACTCTCACAGGCAAGGCTTCCCAAAAAGTGGCCAATAGGTCACATGAAGCCAGGCCTATTGCAGTCTACAATGTGAGGTCCATGTGTGTTTTGACTGTCAACTATGGCTGCCACGTCTTTCAAAATAAAATCATGTGATATTCTGGCTGAGATTCCCAGTGCTCTGTGGAAAGCCACCCTGTTCCTAGATCTCACTTTTCTTTCCAAGGGCGACTCTCATGCGTTGCCTCCTAAAATCCTAACACAATTAATGGCAATATTTTTCTGATGTCAGTTCCAGAACTCAGTCTGTAAGGGGAATCACACCAGAGTTCAAGCCTGGTTTGGTCCATCTTCTATACATTAAGAAGAGAAATGTTGATTCAGACACATCCCTTCATCTGACCAAGTTGTTTGCCATGGAATATGACTTTTGCTTTCACAGGTCCTTCATAGCTGCCTATATCTTCTCCAGGGATCATTTCTTTGTTGACCTTTGAGGTTCTCAGCAGGTGGAGGATCCTCTAAATTCCTGTATTGTAAGACCAACTCTGTCCCTGCTCTTTCGTAAAGTTAGATTGAGGGAACAGTGTATGGTTAGGGTTAATATCATGTTCCATTTGGGTTAGGAATCATTCTACGGGATGAATTATGGTATTGGGAACCTGAAATATTCATAGGAATATAAGTGTAATATAAGTATGAATACAGAAATCTAGGTAAAATTTGAAGCCCAGAAGGTCTTTGGGCCCTTGACTGAGATACTTAGCTTTGAATTATATTCTGCACAGATGTCTCAGATTAATCAATATACAATGGTAGCGTTCCTTATACCTTGGATGATTGAATGTCGAAGAGAACATCCACTCAAAAAGGGATAGTCGGTAGGATTAGGAATTAGTCGGAAGAGTGAATATAGGATTTGGTCCAAAAAATCTTTAGCAATAGGGTTTTGGGTACAGAGTGAGTGTAAATGTGAGCACATGTGAAGAGTCAGTCACAATGATGAACTGGGGAAAATATGAAGGAAAGCAGATAATAATAGAGACATTAGGAAATCAGGCAAAGTATAAACTGAGTGATAGGATTAGACATTTTCAACTGGCTTGATGTTGAATATATAATCTTAGGAAGAAACAAATATGTAGTCACCAATCGGGTTGACATTTGAGAGCATTAGGCAACCTGGACATGGATGTTTTTCGTGATCCATGCTCACTTTCCATTTAGGCTTTGGTACAAACTTAAGTGTGATCTTTGTAATTGTGTCCAGAATATTACTTTGATAAAATGTATATGTACATCAGGTGATATGAGTATTTCTTCCACCATTTCTGGGAGCAATATTTTGAAGATATATAAATAAGTATTGGGGGTATAAAAAGGTGTACCCTGTGTCTATGTATATAGACATAATGCATGAATAGACCATACTGTGAACAAATAATATAACTTTTTCCAACTTTAAATAATGGATTGAATTGATATCTGAAAATATACAGAAAATCTATATTGATGTACAATCCGTCATTCCAACCAGTTATATATCTAATGGTAATATTAGGGTTATGGTTGATCATGACGTGTATGTGAGTTTTGCTTCAAAGGTGATTATGGAACTAGAAAATAATGCGTTTGGAATGAAGTCTCATGAAAAGACTGTGAATCAGGCGGTATAGTGATACCAGACTTCAAACTATACAACAGAGCAATAGTAACAAAATCAGCATGGTACTGTACCAAAACAGGCGGTTGGACAAATGGTACAGAATAGAGGACACAGAAACCAATCCACTAAACTACAACTATCTTATATTTGATAAAGAGGCTGAAAGCACACAATGGAGAAATGATAGCAGCTTCAACAAATGTTGCTGGGAAACCTGGAAATCCATATGCAACAAAATGAAACTGAATCACTTTCTCTTGCCATGAACAAAAGTTAACTCAAAATGGATCAAGGAGCTTGATATCAAATCAGAGACACAGTGTCTGACACAAGAAAAAGTTGGCTATGATCTACATACTGTGCGGTCGGGCTTCAAATTTCTTAATATGACACCCATAGCACAAGAGTTAATAACTAGATTCAACAAATGGGACTTACTCAAACTAAAAAGTTTTTTCTCAGCAAAAGAAACAATAAGAGAAGTAAATAGGTAGCCTACATCTTGGGAACAAATCTTTACTCCTCAAACTTCAGATCGAGCCCTAATATCCAGAGTATACAAAGAACTCAAAAAATTAGACAATTAGATAACAAATAACCCAATCAACAAATGGGCCAAGGACCTGAACAGACACTTCTCAGAGGAGGACATTCAATCAATCAACATGTACATGAATAAATGCTCACCATCTCTAGCAGTCAGAGAAATGCAAATCAAAACCACCCTAAGATATCATCTTGCTCCAGTAAGATTGGCAGCCATTATGAAGTCAAACAACAACAAGTGCTGGTGAGGACGTGAGGAAAAGGGTCCACTTGTACATTGCTGGTGGGAGTGCAAATTGGTGCAGCAAATTTGGAAAGCAGTATGGAGATTTCTTAGAAAGCTGGGAATGGAACCACCGTTTGACCCAGCTGTTAACCTTCTCGGTCTATTCCCTAAAGACCTAAAAAGAGCATGCTACAGGGACACGGCTACATCGATGTTCATAGCAGCACAATTCACAATAGCAAGACTGTGGAACCAGCCTAGATGCCCTTCAATAGACGAATAGATAAAAAAAATGTGGCTTTTATACAAAATGGAGTATTACTCTTCATTAAAAAATGACAAAATCATAGAATTTGCAGGGAAATGGATGGCATTATAGCAGGTTATGCTAAGTGAAGCTAGCCAGTCCTTGAAAAACAAATGCCAAATGTCTTCTTTGATATAAGGAGAGTAACTAATAACAGAGTAGGGACAAAGAGCCTGAGAAGATCAACACTAAACAGGAATGAGAGGTGGGAGGGAAAGGAAGAGAGAAGGGAAATTGCATGGAAATGGAAGGAGACCCTCAGGGTCATACAAAATTGCATACAAGAAGAAGTGAGGGGAAAGAGGAAAAAAAACAAGGGAGAGAAATGAATAACAGTAGAGAGGGTAGAGAGAGAAGAGGGGAGGGGAGGGAAGAAGAGGGAAATAGTAGAGGAGAGGAAAGGCTGCAGAATACAACAGACACTAGTATGGCAATATGTAAATCAATGGATGGGTAACTGATGTTTTTCTGCAATGTGTATGTGGGGTAAAAATTGGAGTTTATAACCCACTTGAATCAAAGTGTGAAATATGATATATCAAAAACTATGTAATATTTTGAACAACCAACAATAAAAATTTTAAAAAAAAGAAACCTGGAGGAATACATGTGTTCTGAAGCAGGAAGTAATTGAAAGTGAAACAAATGTCTATAAATTTATGAACTTGTGGATAAATATATATCTTATGATGTGCATAAACTGAAGAAATAGTAATGTACTAGTGTTGCATAAAAATGAACGTCAAAATACACAATTTGTCACAAAGGAATCTACTTGCATTAATGTTAAACTGGGTCAGATACTGTAGAAATATTAGGATTTGTGTGCACCATTCACTAAAGTTATTTTTCAGTACTAGGAGACAAATATGTATTTCAGGTGGATGAATATTTTTGAGAATAATCTTGTGAAAAGTTTATTATAAATCCACATACATGAACATGAATGAATGTGGGGAGTGTATAATAAGGCATATATATTTAATATTTTGAAAAATCTGGAGAGTGTGTATATATATATATATATATATATATATATATATATACATATACACACACTCACACACAAAACACACACAGGAACATTAAAAATTAGCAATACATATGCCAATCGAAATTCATCATGAAATATATATCTTTCACAGATACAAAAGTATTTATTTTACTGAACTTGTATTTATGTATAATGTTGTTCAACTAGGAAGCAAACACATAGATTGAATTTTCTGTTAAAACAGTGTTTAGGAGGAGTGATCTCTTTTTACGATTTGTATCTGCCAAGTCAGCCACCTCATAAGAATGTATGTGTGATACCATGTAGGATTCTATATGTGAACCTAAAAAATACATGTGCTGAATAGGCTTCAGAGAAAGGGAGACAGGACTTCAAATATTTGTTAACTTTAAAAACACATGGAGAACTATTTCAATTAAAAATTGACTAGATTTATAACACCAACACTTTATCAGGCAAAAGGCACGTCTAACTATACACCATGCCTACTCTGAACTGCTTCTATTTCTATTCTCTTTGGGTTGTTTTTCTCCATCATATTAGAATTAGTAGTCAGAGTCTAGTCTGGTTTGGGTTAGTGTCATGGATTCAGTATTTTGAATGGAAAATTAGATAATGAATCCAATGTGTATGCAAATATGTGCTGCACAAAAATTTTTCCACTCTCATCCAGCACAATACCTTGAAATTATCTTTGCCCCAAGTAAGACACAATTAGAGTAGAAGAGTTAGAAAATCTGTGAATACATATCTGTACTGGAAAATGCTCAGGAGTTCACAACCTTGGAGGTGGTAGAGTAGTTTCCAAAAGTAAGGGACACGGGTTGATAGACCCAACCTGATCTTTTATTAAAATTGGGAACCATCTTGCCACAAAGCCATAAAAAGTTAATTTTGGCTTTACTATAAATAACTGCAAATTCTGAACCTGCTTGGAATGCCTGCCCATGCCTTGAATTCACCCTTGCTTGACTCTCTGACCAGATAGCAGCCCTCGCTGAAACTTTAGTGACACATCATAAATTTTGGCCTTCCCTGGCCAGACAACGACCCTCTCTGAGGCTCTATTTGTCCTCATAATTTCTGATATTGGGGCCACCAAAAAATAAATAAATAAATAAATGAACTACCATTTTTGTGATGCTTGTCAAAGTTCTGTTATCTGTAACCCCCATTTTGTGTAACTTTCTGGGCTATATAGCTGTGCTGTAGGAAAGGCGGGGTTGCTGTCTTGTTCCTGCCGTTTTGGGATGGAGAGGCAGCCCAACCGGTTGACATAATAAGCTTGCCTCAATTTGATTTTAGTTGGAGTCAGTGTTCTTTTTTTGTGTCCTCATCTAATTTTTTTGAGTTCCCCAGCAAGATGACCCTGCCGACCAGATCACAAGACCAGACTGCTGGAAAATCTGAATCTGGCCTTCCCTTCAGGGCTCCGGGCTGGAGAGCCACTCTAGTGGGTGCACATCTTGAGCTGTTCCAAGGTCATGGAGTGAGCGTTAGGTCCCAGGAGCACTGCGGTGAACCACCGCACTAAAACTATTAGCAATCACCTGGTGGAGGAGGCCTCAAAAATTAAGTGGCACCTTTATAACATCTGATATCCATTTAATGGAGATCTGTTCTGATGACATAGAGGTGTCCTGGGGAGGCTCACATATACTCGTTTTCGGTACAGTAATGAGAATCGTTCTGTCCTCTGTTCTGTTCTGTAGGGAATTCATCTGGAATGGTAGAGATGTGATGACTGGCATGTACGTGGTCCTACTTCGGAGCTTTAGCAAGACGTTGCATTGCTCCTATGTTTTTTGTTTCAAGTTCGGGTTTCTGTATTTTGTGTTTTGTTCTGTGTTCTATATGTTTTTCTTGTTTGTTTTGTGTGTTTTGTTCTGTGATTTCTGTGATAAAAACATAAGTATATTGGACGTGAAAATGGGTAACAAAGAAAGTAAGCCTGATATTCTTTCGGACTCTGTTTTAAGGAACTGCAATGAACTTTACCCCCCTTTGTTAAGCAGGATGAGAGAAGCTCCTAGCTGGCTGCCTGGAGTATAACCACTGCAGAGGGCAATGCCTGCTGGGGACCTAAGAACTGAGTATCTCCCAGGTTAACAAGTGAAACTCCATTAAAACCCCTTGTCCCTTCAGATCAAGAGAGTCACAACCTCTGGGCAGGGTTCCCTGTGTTTCTTCTTTGTTACCAAAGCAATAAACCTCCCTTTTTCTTTTTCTAAAAACCTTGTCCTCATTATTAAATTGGCATTAATTGGCTTCAAGGTCAGGAGCCGAACTTTAAGTTACAAATTTTGATAAATCCCTCCCCCACCCCCTGTCCCGGAATATTTTTAGAGCTGACTACTGAAATGTTACTAGATGGAACATGCTTGGGGTGGAACCGAACCAGAGGAGATAATCCTGTAAGTAAAAGGAGGGACTGAGGGACTCCCAGCAGCTGCTGAAGCCCTGTTGCTTCAGGGAATTCCCTCCTTCCTTCCCTGCACTGTAAGGATTATGCCACCACTGTCTTGTTAAAAAAGAGAAAAAGAAAAAGGGGACACTAAATGCATTAAAGTCACCATGGAGACCCTTAATTGTACATTTCAGGTTGCCCCTCTGTTAAAACATCTGCCCCCCTTGTGGACATCTATGGTGCCACTGGTGTAGGAGATTTTTTTTCTTATCTGCTCAGGTTTAAAGGATTCTGTCTGACAGCCATAGTCTGGACCTTCTTTCTGTCTGTCTTGTGTCTTTGTTTCTGGCCCTTTAAGACATGTGCAATAATGTGTTGATATTATAAATTGTTTCTTGGGAATGATCTTAGCTGAATGTGTGTCTAAATGATGATGTTTTCTTGTAACAATCTGGTATTTGAATGGGTTTTTGAAGCATTGCAAAATCTTGCAGTTAAAAGTCGGGTTTAGGTAATGGTTTAGTTTATGATTTCAGATAATTCATGCCAGAGAACTTAAATACTTAGGATGGAAAACTAAAGAACTCTACTTCCAAATTGGCAAGTAACTTCCCAATCATTCAGTCTTTATTTTTCACCAATTTTGAATTGGGTAGCCTGTGAAAATATCACTGTGTGTTCGAGAGCATTAATCTGGACAAGGATTGTAAATCATAGTATGATATCTGTTGACAAAACAAGATGTAAAGATATAAAATTTTGTGAATTGTATCTTAAACTTGTACCATAATTTTCAACATCCGAACCTGAAAATTATGGTTAAAATGCCTTAGGCCTGAGGTGTCTGCTCAGAAAAGCAGTTTTTTCCTGCTCCTTCCAGACCTCAGCCATGACTTATTTTGAAAGGCAAATGAAAGAAGCCTGCAAGCTTACTAGGAGACTGATCTGAGGCCTAAGAGAAAAAAAGGTAAATTGTATGGTATTTACTAATTACTGGCCAGTCATTTTTTCTAGGACTCTTATTTTTTTCCTTAGATACTTTATTTTTTTTTTGAGCTCATGATTTTGATCATACAGACCTAGGTTAATGTTTTTCTGATCAGTACTATCTTTGACCAACTGTGGACTTTTTGAAACATTGCAATGGAGATTTCACCTGCGAAAAGCTACAAGGCCTTTACTATTATTATGTGTGCTCAATTTTGTAATGTGTTGTATGTCTATATATACATATGTCCGTATATTTTATATATGATATACAAATTAATATATATAAGGAGCACTCATTAAAAAAAAGCACTCATAAAAACAAATTTTAAAAAGTGGATCTAAAGATCTTCAATTCACGTGATTTAAATAATTCAATTAAATTTGATAAACAGATAAAAATAAATGTCTTTAAATTTAAGCTTTCAAGTTTTTCTAGGTATTCAAAAATCTGATAAAATATTAATATCTACAAAATGTCTAATATGCCTTGGTTCTAGGACTTTTCCTTCAACATAAAAATGGTTTACACTCTTCAATACATGTGTCTAATATTTTGATAAATAAGTAAAGTAAATTTGATATGGGATTACTCATTCACGAGTACTTTTGTTAGATATCCGATTGACTTACTAACGTCTGTATAAGTTTGACTAAATTCTGTAAAAGATTGTAAAAATCAATCATGTGTTAAAGAGACAAAAATTTCTTAAAACATAAGTTTACCCATAACATTGTGTTTATTAAGTTTTATTTTTTCTTGTGCAAGCAACCATAGAAATTAAACAACTGATTAAATTAGAACTGTTATTTTAGAGCACTGTACTGCCATTTCTTTAAAAGCTAAACTTGGTTAATGTAGAAACATCAATGTAATTGTGATGCTACTAATGTGCTCATATCTTACAGGTATGCAAGTTTGTAAGGTAAAAATTTTAAAAGAGCATTATATCAAGCTGGTGTTCTGAAGTTTTATGGGGATTTATTCACCTGTTATCAATAAGATATGTAAAGTTTAATCTTACTTTTTACATTGGGGAACAATTTAAATGTACTTTATGTTAATGAGAGCCTAATCTATGTAAAGGTTAAAAACTTTCAGCATTTGTTTAATTCATATTTTAAAGTGATTTTATATGGTGTTAGCTAATGTTCATGTGACCTCAAACAATTTATGTAAACTTTTTAAAATAATATTTAAAAAATAAAGATCAGCTTTAGAACTAAAACACTTAAGATTTATAAAGAGCCCTGCCTTACCTGAGATAAGTCTGTGTGTCCCATCTTATTTCATGTGAGAATGAATACAAAAGCAGTAGGTCAGATTTTATTTCTTTAAAGTTATGTTAAAAGTTCTTTTTTAATGTCAAGATTCCTAGGATCTCAAACAGGGGATATAATGAATGACTCAGCCAAAAAATTCAGGGTAGCTATTAAACGAACTAAGTATTTTTACTGTTGTTAAAAAATTTTATTTTGTAATTTTCTTATATGTGATCTAAAGATTCCCTGTTAGTGTTTTAAAGAAGTGTTGCTTTAAGAACAAAACATGGGTTAATTTCAGAGAGTAAGTTATCACCTACAAGACAGACAGAATAATACAGATCCCAATTAATAAAAAGATAAATAATTATAAAGTTATAGACATTAAAGCCTGGTGCTCTTAATATCAGCCTGTTAAAATTTATTTGATAGATGTTTAAGATTAGGATTTTAAATTAAAATTAATTGAAAAGGGCCAAGGAAACCAATATTTGGCTCTTGCCCTCTGAGTCAGTCTGAATCCAGGGAACAGGGGACTTCTCTAAAGAGTTTTGCAACTCTGGGCTATAAAAACTCCCCATCAGGGAGATTAACGAGACCACTGGAGAACAGAAAGCCAATCAGTGCATTTGCTATGAAGAGAAGAGTCATCAGAGAAGAAAGAAATCCCTGATGCTTCCGAGGGAAGCCACATGGTCAAACAAGACCTGGACCCACCTAGCGCAAATGGCTCTAGCAGAACTGAGAAAGTGCTCTCAAGTTTACCCAGTTTATTACTCCCATAAAAGCTCACCTGACTGTTAACAATAGAT
This sequence comes from Callospermophilus lateralis, assembly GCF_048772815.1. Lineage (NCBI taxonomy): Eukaryota > Metazoa > Chordata > Mammalia > Rodentia > Sciuridae > Callospermophilus > Callospermophilus lateralis. The sequence continues at coordinate 4,379,801 of NW_027516909.1, forward strand.
AGAAACAAAAATCAGTTTGAATGCTTCATCTTAAACACTTAGCAAAGACAGTGAAAACCAAAATACAGCCATTCCTGGACATTTTGAATAATAATAATAATAATAATAATCATAATAATAATAATATTTTAAGGTACACACTTTATGTTAGCCTCCCAAAATAAGTAAGACTGGAGGCTACAAAGAAGGATTCTCTGACAGGAATGCCTGATACTTATTAAAAGAGACTATCAAGAAGAGCTGCCAGAGTCAGAAATTTTCAGTTTAAGGCCTAAATATATTCCTAACCTACACAGGTAAGCTTGGTGTTTGCTAGTACGATTATCCAGTCCTGAGTATCAAAACTAAAGGTTTCTCTATTAGACACAGAGGTCATACTGGTAAAAGGATTTTGCAAGATCAGATGACACTAAATTATTAAACTATATCTTATGGGGAGGGACAACTCTAATACTAAAAGTTAAATATTAAATTGACAGTCTTTATAACTGGGGATATTAAAGACTGGAGAGGGAACTTCTATACAGTGACATGTTCCAGCTGCTGCAACATTTATTCAGTACTCATGGTTTTTGTTTCTCTCATGTAATAACCAATCCCCAGATGACTTTACAACCTGTTCTTCCCCAACCAGACTTCAAACCGAACTGACTTCTAAAAGGCAACTCATGTCCCTCAACTACTTCTAAAAGGCAACTCATGTCTCTCACACCATGCCTACTCACGTCATCCTCTCTCAGCTCAGAAGAAGCCAAAATGGGTGACGCCTCTCTTATTACAACAATGGAGCCAAATATAAATAGACAATCAATATAAGTAATTAATTAAGTCAGGTAAAATCAGGGAGACTGGTTTTGGGTGAGTTCTAAAAATTTGGAGACTTTTACCTGAGGGATTAAAATTTCCTCAGTGCTCTACCCCTAATCTATCAAAGATTTGAAAGGGACACAGAGAAAAGGGGGGAATGATAGACCCAACCTGATCTTTTATTAAAATTGGAAGCCATCTTGCCAAAAAGCCATGAAAAGATAATTTTGGCTTTACCATAAATTACTGAAAATTCTGAACCTGCTTGGAATGCCTGCCAGTGTTTGAACTGAGCCATGTCTTGCTCTCCGACCTGATAGCAGCCCTCTCTGAAACTTTAGTGACATATCATAAATATTTGCCCTCCCTGGCCAGACAACAACCCTCTCTGAGGCTCTAATGGTCCTCATAAATTCTGATGTAGGGACAGCAAAAAAAAAAAAAAAATATATATATATATATATATATATATATATATATATATATATATATATATATATATATATAAACTACCATTAGTGTGATGCTTGTCAGAGTTCTGTTAAATGTAATGCCCATTTTGTGTAAATTTCTGGTCCATGAACCTGGGCTGTAGGAAAGCTGGGGTTGCTGTCTTGTTCCCGCCATTTTGGGAGGGAGAGGCAGGATGGCCAGTGGAAATAATAAGCTTAATTTAATTTAATTTTTATTGGTGTCAGTGGTCTTCTCTTGTGTCCAGATCTAACAGGAAAACACTCACAAAACATGGAGCTCTGCTGGCCTAAAGACTTCTTGAGACACTTCCTCTGAGGTTGGGCACTTGAAATATATGTTGTTGTAAGGACCTTTAGCTTCCTTTCTAGTGGGACCATGAAAGCTGGGTCTGCATCTGTGTGACCTGGAGGCCATGGTTTCTTATATTCTAATGAACATGCGGCAGCAGTGCTGAATTTTCTCGTTGTAGGTAAACTGTGGCCACTGGGTCCTAAGTGTCTCCCCGTGTGGACTGTGAAGACATTTTGTCATCCTAAACTTTTAGTGGTGTTTCTTGCTGCTGAACTGCGATTTTGGTATTTGCTTCATGAAATACAATGAGTTCAACTGGGACCCAGTGCTGGAGGGAGTTCTGTCACTTGTGGTGGGTCAGAGTCTGCAGGAGAATGCACCAACCAGGCTTCTATCCCACAGAGCTTGCCCCCTTGTCCATAGCAATCTGACTCTGAAATTTGCCCTGAAACCTCTCCATATAAAAAGATGCCTTTACATAGAAGGGCCTGCTGGCTGCACCATGTCACTCACAAGCCATTTGGAAGGCAATGGCAAATCCTCATGGCCACACCACAGATGTATTATCACACACCTGCCCACCACTGCAATAGGCCCACTACTCTGCAGGCTCCAACTTACTGGCATCTTTGTTCTACACCATTTTCATGAAACCCAGACAATCTAGGCATTCTATGGTACACTCATGATCAGCAACAAGACATCCAAAGGCTCTCCAGTACCACCTGGTTAAGGGAATTTCAAAAATTTCATGGTATTTAACTAGCAATTTTTCATGGATGAAGTTGGAGGCACTGTGGGTTTCAGTTAATTCAGGAACCATAAAATGGTGAAGAAGGTCATTTCAATGAAAGCTGTGGAGTACTCTCACAGGCAAGTCTTCCCATAGAGTGGCCAAAGGCTCATATGCATCCAGACCCATTAAGGTCTACAATGTGACGTCCATGGGTGTTTTGACTCTCAACTATGGATGCCTAATCTTTCAGAAAAAAATCTTGTGATATCCTGGCTGAGATTCTCAGGCTCTGTGGAAAACAAACCTGGTCCTTGATCTCAGTTTCCACGGGCGAATCCCATGCGTGGCCTCCTAAAATCCGAACACAATTCATGGCAATATTTCTCTGAGATCAGTTCCAGAACTCAGACTCTAAAGGAATGACAACAGAGTTCAAACCCAGGTAGAACCAGTTATCACTTCCAACCGCCACACAAATCCCCACAATTAAAACCAAAACACTCCCACAAAGCCCTCATCTTTTTCCATATAGACACTCATCATAACCTGTGGCTGGAGTTTTCCATGAGGGACTCATCCCAAGACAGTGTACAAAATAACCTTCCTAGCCCCTCATTTGCCTAAAGTCAGGGTTGCCTGGACACCCTTCCTGAGAACCAGGAGTGACCATAGGCCTGACGTCAATACTGATCTGCTTCTCCAATTTGAGGCCTACTGACTGTCGGGTTTAGATTTTTTATCTGAATTGGTGTCATGAAAAAACCCAAGCACCTAAAGACTTGCCACTGCAGAGTTTTGAAGAACTCATTTGACACAAAGAATCCCTATTCTCACTAGATGGATGTCAGGAACCTTATAGAAAAAGGCGAGAGACTTCATCCACAAAGAATGCTTTTTGGGCCATTTTGGTTTTGGAAGCACACATGGAATCTTTCTTTAGATCCATCAGGTGCTGAGAATATAAGCCACAGCCTCACACATGGCCAAGAGGCTGATTCACAAACATCCCTTTCCAAAGCAATTAAGCAAAGAGGTACAGGTGATGCCCATTAATTTCCATTTGAAAACTGTTTTCTTCAGGCGTCCCAAAGGGGTGGCCTGAGGCAAAGACCTTCCTGACATTCAGGGCAACAGAACAATAGGTAAGCAAATGGCCCAAAGCAGGGTTTCTCCACTTAGACTTTTTTGGTCACACTGATATCTGAGTTTTCTGATATTCCCCCAATCCCTTAAGCTATCCAGTACATGGCCATATCACAGAGCTTGGAGATGGTACATATATTGGACACAAAACCATGAGCCTATTCTGGAGAGTGGCCCAAATTCAGGAAGAAAACAGGAACTTAGGAAGATAGTAGGTGTTACCCATCCATAAGGCAAGCCAAAGTCCATTCATTAATTGGGCAGGATGAATGCTGTGAAGCTTTCTACTAGACAGGACACATCCATTGATGCATTCTCTTCTCTAATGTCTACAACCACGAACACAGTGGGACATACAGACATAGAAACACTCATCTTGTCAAACGACTTACTAGAAACAGTCCCCTCCAAACCAAACAAACCGCCTTTCCTCCCTATTCTCAGAACATGAGACAAAACCATAAACTCCCACCCACACCCACAAAGTCATGTCCTTCCCCCAAGTAGGTCTGTGACTATTCGGAGTATCCTCTGACTGGTGGGTTTTAGTATGTTTTCCGGAAATGGCCTGTCCTGTCTCAGATCTTGTCTCCTTGGTCAACTCTGTGACGTTGTCAGGTGCCAGTGGTGAGCCACTACCTGCTTTCTGAGGAAAGGGCCCTCTTCAGAGCTCTGCTGGCATTTGGCCATCCTCACATCAGTAGGTACCAAGAAAGACTGACACTGTCCTTGGTAAATCCAAACAAGTGTGCCTACTGGAACTGGGACTGAGAGTGGCTCTGAGTGCCTGGCTTACTGGACCCCAAGTTCAGAGAGTTTTTTTCCCAAGGAAGTGAGGTAGGTCACTTCCTCCAGGAACTGAATGAGGTCACTGCCTTGGCAACCACTTTGTCCTAACAGTTGCTTCCATAGGTCCCATGAGATGGAGGCTGCCCCTACTTCCTGTGACACTTTCACAAGTTCAAATAGTGTATCCACCCTACTCACCTGGCAATAGCTCTCCACACAGGCCTGGTTTGTTCCATCCTCTCTACATTAAGATCAGAGAGGCTGATTCAGACACAACCCTTCATCCTGCCCAGGTTGTTTGCCATGGAAGATGACTTTTGCTCTCTTAGGTCCTTCATAGCTGCCTACATCTTCTCCAGGGATAATTTCTGCATGGACTTTTGAGGTTCCCAGCAGGTGGAAGATTCCCTACATTCCTGTATTGTAAGACCAACTCTGTCCCTGCTCTTCTGTAAAGTTATATTGAGTGAACAGTGTATGGTTAGGGTTAATAACATGTTTGATTTATGTTAGTAACCATTCTGCAGGATGAATAATGGTATTGGGAACCTGCCTTGTTAATAAGAATATAGAGGTGAAATATAAGTATGAAAACAGAAATCTAGGTAAAATTTGAAGCCCAGAAGTGCATTTGGCCCTTGATTGGGATACTTAGCTTTGAATTACGTTCTGCACAGGTGTCTCAGATAATTCAACATACAGCGTCATAGGACCTTGTATCTTGGATGATTGAATGTCGAAGAGAACATCCAGTCCAAAAGCGATAGTCAGTAGGATTAGGAAGATAATTGGTAGGTTTAGAAGGAAGAGTTAGTATAGGATTGATACCAAAAGTTTTTTAGCAATAGGGTTTCGGGTAGAGAGTAAATGTATATGTCAGCCCATGTGAAGAGTCAATCACAATGATGAACTGGGATAAATATGTAGGAAAGCAGAAATCAATAGAGACATTAGGAATTCAGCCAAAGTATAAAGTGAGTGATAGAATTAGATATTTTGAACAGGGTTGAGGTTGAATAGAAAATCTTAGGAAGAAACAAATATGTAGTCACCAATACGATTGATATTTGAGAGCATTAGGCAACCTGGACATGGTTGTTTTTAGTAATCCATGCTCACTTTCCTTTTAGGCTTTGGTGAAAGGTGAATAAAATATGTACTTGTCACTTCCTATTTTTCTGTATGCTTAACAAAACACTGTTGAAATCTTGAGAACTGTTTGCCAATCCTGTTCCCAGAATGTGTTGTCCCCAACTGCCAAACTGCAGAATGTACTCTCTCACCCATTTGCTCACAAACCGACCAGTCGCCCGGACCCATCAATAAACTTCCCTCCCTGTCCTCTCCAAGAAAAGAATATAAGCTCTGCTTAAGCTCTTTCAGGGCTCTCTGCTCTATCCAAGTGAGGTCTGAGCCCCAGCATGCTGTACTCCCTATTAACCCTATACTATTGCATGAGACAGTCTCTTGGTGGTCTCTTCCTCCAATGCTTGCCAGAACTTCACATCTGAAATCCCCAGCAAGATCCATCAGTGGTGTACGAAAGACTCCCAACGAGCTCCTATCAGGATAAGTAAGGTACCACTTTCGTGTTTCAGGTTTCAGGTTAGGGCTTTGCAAAATGGCTATCGGTGATGAGCGTGAGCTCTCTCAGATGCTGGCTGACAGACGTGTCACCGAGCCACAGGTCACGTTCCTGGGGGATGCCCCCAGAGGATTCGGAAAATAGAGGAAAAATAGTATCCTCGACTCAGTGATTTTTTTGTTTCGGATTCGGTTTTGCCAGCACATCAGGTTTTGCTGGCTAATCAGTCCTGGTCTCAGTATTGGACGTCCATTGCCTGTCTTTATTGTCTTGTCTTGTCTGTGTTGTGTGTCATTGCTTTCACTGTTTGTATATCTTTCATAATGGGACAGAGCACTTCAATGCCTCTGTCCCTGACTCTTGTTCAGTGGACCAAAGTCCACTTAAGGGCTCAGAATCTTTCTGTTTCAGTAAAACGCCGGAACTGGCAGACTCTCCGTGCCTCAAAATGACCCACCTTTGGAGTCGGATGGCCCCTAAAGAAACTTTCTACTCCCCACTAATTCAAAAAGTCAGAAATATTGTCTTTCAACTGGGGCCACATAGCCATCCAGATCAAAAGCCATATATCTTAACTTTGCAGGACCTCTGCAAATCTCCTCCTCCATTTGTGAAGCCTTTCCTTTTCCCTGCCCCCGCTCCTCCACCTTCCCCCATGATTCTATCTCTCAAACCCTCTGCTCCTCCTCCTCCACCCTTTGTTCTTCCTAAGTCTCAAGACTCAACTAGACTCTCCGCACCCTCCTTATCCCCTACCCTCTTCCCCCAACACCCAACACCCTCTAAGTGATTCCCTTGCTGCTGACTCAGCCTCTCCACCATTGGAGGAAGCTAGGCCGGCCCAGCGCCCTCCAGATTACTACCCAGCAGCACACAAAGCCACTCCTTCCCTGGACAAAGCTGGCCCCGGTAAAAGAACTCAAAGAACTTGCCGGCGTTGTCACACCTGCCTACTTGGGATGACTGCCAACAACTCCTACAGACTCTCTTCATGACAGAGGAACAAGAGAAAAACCTTCTGGAAGCTAAAAAAAAATATCCTCGGACAAGATGGGTGACCGACACCTCTTCCCACATCATCAAAGCCGGCTTCCCATTGAACCAACCGAACTGGGACACCAACACGTTTGAAGGTAGGTAGCATCCGTCCACTTATTGCCGGGCTCTAATAGCGGGTCTCCAAGCAGCCGCTAAGGTGACCAACTAATTGGGCCAAGGTTAGAGAGATTATTCAAGGGCCTGATAAATCTCCCTCTATGTTTCTAGAGAGATTTATGGAGGCATATAGGAGATATACTCCTTTCGATCCTCAGGCAGAGGATCAAAAGCCATCTGTCATGATGGCCTTCATTGGGCAAGCTGCCCTGGATATTAATAGAGAGTTACAATGCGTAGATGGATTACAAGATATGGCTTTGAGAGATTTAGTCAGAGAAGCCTAAAAAAGTAAACTATAAGAGATAAACTTAGGAAGAGAAGGAACAAAGGAGGAAGAAAGAAAGGGAGCAAAGAGAGGATGCGAGAAGCAAAAGATAGACTAATGCATTGACTAAGGTCCTGGTCACAACAAAAAATAGGACAGAAATTAAGAAACAGGGATACAGGAAGGGATACCTGGGCACACGCCAAAAGAAACCCCTGGCCTCAGATCAATATGCCTACTCAAAAGAAAAAGGACACTGGGCCAAAAAGAGCCCGAGAATGAGACAGCCACACCAGCCAGACATTCTGACTCTGGAGGATGACTAAGAAAGTCGGGGCTCAGATCCTCTTCCCGAGCTCAGGGTAACTTTTGAAGTGGAGGGTACCCCGGTACACTTTGAAGTGGATACAGGGGCAGTATACTCAGCCCTTAAAGCCCCATTGGGCCCTCCATCAAATAAAAGGTCTCTATTTCAAGGGGCTAATGGCAGTAAATATCGGGCATAGACAACTAAGAGGATCATGGACCTGGGGAAAGGAAAAATCCATCACTCCTTTCTAGTAATCCCAAGATGCCCGGCCCTATTAATGGGCCGAGATCTGCTCACCAAGCTCCGGGCCAGAATAACTTTTATCCCTGAAGGCCCCAAAGTGAAAATTATAAATCCTTCAGTAAAAACTCCTATAGTCACAGCTTTAACTGTCAGTAGAAGATGAATATCAACTCTTCACACCACACAAGACTGATCAAACAGGCACGTTACCCCAGAATTGGATAACATATTACCCAGATGCCTGGACAAAAACTGATGGCTTAGGCCTGCCCATTAAAAAACCTCCAATAACAGTAGAGTTAAAAACCTCAGCCTCTCCAATCAATGTCAAAAAATATACTCTGGGCAAAAATCTAAAGATGGGATAAGGCCCCATATTCAGAAATATCTGATCTTAGGGGTCCTAAGGCCCTGTTAATCAGCCTGCAACACTCCCCTGCTACCATTAAAAAATGCCAGTAACCGGGGACTATCACAATGTTAAAGACCTACGAGAGATCAACAACAGAGTGCAGGACATTCACCGCATGGTACCTAATCTGTGCAATCTGCCTAGCACTCTGAACCCTGAGCAGAAATGGTATACTGTTCTGTACTTAAAAGATGCTTTATTTTGATTGCCTCTGCATAAAGATAGTCAGTTGCTGTTTGTTTTCGAGTGGGTAGACCCAGAAACCGGAACGTCTGGTCAACTAACTTGGACTAGACTCGAACAGGGGTTCAAAAACTTCCCCACTCTCTTTGATGAAGCTCTCCACAGAGATCTCAACAACTTCAGAACTATACACCCTGCTTCAACATGTGGATGGCCTGCTACTGGCAGCCAACACTAAGAAAAACTGTGAATCTGGGACCCAAGCACTATTATCTGAGCTTGCTAAACTGGCGTGTAGAGCTTCTGCCAAAAAGGCCCAAATTTGCCAGCATGAAGTAATCTTCCTGGGCTATTCACTTAGGGGCGGTAAAGGATGGCTCACTGAGCAAAGAAAACAAACTGTTGTGCAGATACCACACAGATCTAACAGCAGACAACTCAGAGAGTTTCTTGGGACTGCTGGCTTTTGCAGGTTATGGATACCTGGGTTTGCATCATTAGCTGCTCCTTTATACCCGGTGCTAAAGGGAGATGCCCATTTCCAATGAACCCCTGAGAACCAGGAAGCTTTTGATAACACCTAAAGACTCTGACACTGAACCCTCAACTTCACTGAGCTTAGCCTGCAATTTCAGAAAGCCATACACTAAGTTAAAATGTATATCAACTCACTCACCTTGGTTCAAAGAAATTGCAGGCATTCCTGAAGGATCAAGAACAGAGTTTTCCACTAACCGATTCAAAGAGAAAGGGAAGAACTGAATGGGTAACAAAAGCCTGTCGGGTCTGTCAATTGGTTAATGCTTACACTTCCAAGCTTCTTGCAGGAAAGCACCAATGAGGAACCAGACCAGGACAATTCTGGGAATTGGGAAGTTGACTTTACTGAAATTAAGCCAGCAATGTATGGACTTAAATATCTCCTAGTCTTTGTAGATACATTTTCAGGATGGATTGAAGCATCCCCAACAAAAAAAAAAAAAAAAGAAAAGAAAAGGAAAAAGAAAGAAAAGAAAAGAAAAAAAAAAGAAAAAAAAAAACCGGCCCAAATGGTGGTCAAAAAGATCCTGAAAGATATTTTTCCAAGATTCTGCCTGCCTAAGGTAATATGGGTCTGATAATGGGCCGGCGTTCATGGCCCAGGTAAGACAGGGGTTAGCCAGAATTCTAGGGGTTTATTGGAAGTTACATTGTGCTTATAGACCCCAGAGCTCAGGACAGGTAAAAAAATAAAAAGAACCATTAAAGTGACCTTAACGAAATTAAGCTTAGAAACTGGCATAAAAGATTGGACTATGCTCCTGCCTTCTGCACTGTTTCATGCATGAAATACTCCCTCTGTTTCTTTGTCTAACCTCACCCCCTATGAAATTCTCTATGGTGCCCCTGCTCCAGTAAGGGACCTAACCCCAACTCTAAGACCTAACGATCCCTTCCACACCCCCTTGCCTGACAGACTTAAAGCTCTTGAAAGAACTCAGCGGTACTTGTTGAAACATCTGGCCCCTTCCTACCAACCAGGGTATGATGGGACTCCACATCAATATCAAGTAAGAGACCTCATCTACTAAAGACGACATCAGGTGTCATTCCTGAAACCCCGGTGTAAAGGACCATACCAGGTGCTACTTATAACACCTACAGTGGTAAAGGTAGATGGAATCACTTCCTGGATCAATGCCTCTCATCTCAAGCCTGCGCCATGTCCCCACTCTGGCTGGAAGCTGGAAAAGACTGGTAACCCTTTCAAACTGTGTGTTCACCATGTGGATAAGGCTATAGACTCTCCCCTTGGCCACCAGTATTCCTAAGCATCATCAGCCCGTTCAGCAGCGATGGCTGATCAAAAATCCTACTAGACAACAAGTATGGTCTACCTCGAATACAGTCCACTGAGGGACCTGGTGGCCATCCCTCCACCCAGACATTTGTCAGCTACCTATAGGTCTTTCATATTGGGATAGCCCTGATGAACAGGATTCCACTAAAATTCCATTAAATCACTTTCGTACCATAGGTAATGGAAACCAACATTATGGATGTAGGGACACGTGAGCCAGATGCAGTTTGGCTAGCCTAGATTACTATGTTTGCCCGGCGGACTATCAAATCCACAAACAGCCATGGCTGTGTGGGGAAAAGCCGACTTCTTCTGTAAGTCAGGGCGATCTGAGCATACAGGGGCTGCCTGCTGGAACCCAAACTCCTCATCAAATTCAGTACACAGCATTGGCCATATTACCAATTAGACAACCAAAATCCATGTCCCCCAGAGGGGTCTCTAGATCCTCAAATTCTGCATGGACTTTTTAACTTTGGCAAGTGCTCAAAAGGGTTGAAGGAAATTCCCCTATGTGCAGGCCTTTTTCCTCCTTTGCTCACATCCTGAACTATGCTTCTCTAATAGATCCTCACCCTCAGATTTCTGCTCCAGACTCTCTGCTGTCACTTTCACCTCAGGAATTTGATTTCTCCCCTCCAATTACTAGATCAAAAACCCAAACCTCTACCCTTTCTCAGACCATTGCCCCCTTGCTGAGGTAGCAGGTACTTAGGTACCCCTAAACCCAGACACTCCTCTATTCTTCTGTCAGTGCCCACAATGGGTCCCAACAGGTCCTCTTACCTGCTAACCCAAAGCTCAAACCAGCTGAGAAGAGCCCTCAGACCCCTATCCAAGATGTAATAAAAATTACCTTTAAAGTTGCATTGTCAACACTGAATACAGGTTACTAAGAATTTAAAATCCCTCACAGGCTTTTTGAGATACTCACTCCCATCTTCCCCTCTGCTCTACTTGCTCTACTGCTCAAGTTTTTTTTGCTAGCAAAATCCCAAACCCCTTTCCCAATAGTCTTTTAATCTCTCCTTCCTGATTCTCAGATCCATGGAGCTGCTCTCACCCCCTGCCTTCCACTCTTCCCCCTCTGTACCAAGACCACAGAAAATTCTTAAGTGACCTTCTCCAGAAGTCTTCACCATGACTGACTTTAGGACTTTCAGCAAAATAATCCCTATGAAAGAGTTCAATGTAGATAAACTTCCTCTTTTCTTGTTGCCCTGTTCTAGTTGCCACTGGCTGGAAAAATCAGCACTCCTAAGCTAGACACCCCTTACTAGTTTTTCACAAAATATGTGAACAAGGCCTCTGGCCTTGAGCTGGAGCTTCACAGAGATTGCTACATTTCTAAGATAAAGAAGTTACCAACTGGGCTCCATTTTAACAGCTGGCAGGGAGAAAAAAAAAAAGAGAAGACGAAAGCTCTCCCCCTCCCAGGTGTCCTTAAAAAGTTAACTTGCCAAAATAGAAGAAATAAAACAGAAACAAAAACTGCTTTTTGTGAACTTCTGCAGACTGTGATATTCTGAGCCCATTCCCTTACATGTTGGCTACAAAATTCTGAAACAACCTAAACTTGGGGTTCAGAGGATTAATTGATTACAACAGAAGCAATGCTCTCTACATCCTTTTGCAACCAAATAGGACTGCTTCCCTAGCTTCGGTGCTATCTTAGGTGCCTTTCCTTGTCTGTTCCTTCAACAGTATAATTCTATATACTTAATTATTGTTTATGTGTTCATAAAATGGTCAATAGATGTGATTAGTTATGTAATGGTGCAGATGTTTCCCAGAGTGCTCTATCATGACACAGGTTCATTTAAAGTTCAAATAGGGGGGGCATAAAACCCGGTTCCGCTGGGAACCTGTATCCCTCACTTTAGCCATCCTATTTGGAATAAGAGTTGCTGCAGGTGTGGGCACAGGAACCACTGACCTAGTCCATGGGACACAACAAATGACTCAATGAGAAGCAGCAATAGACCAAAGCTTAAAGATATTAAAAACCTCAATCCCAGCTTTACAGGAATCTTTAACCTCTCTCTCCGAAGTAGTTTCACAGAATAGGCGACAGTTGGACCTCCTCTTCATGAGAGAGGGGGCCTTTGTGCTGCAATGAGGGAAGAATTTTTTTTTTATGCTGACAATACTGGAGTTGTAAAAGAATCTATGAGTAAATTAAGAAAATGCCTTGAAGAGCGTCAACGAGAGACAGAGGCCCAAAAAGCGTGGTTTGAGTCTTGGTTCACACAGTTCCTTGGGTTAACTACGCTTTTATCTGCCTTGGCCAGTCCATTAATAATCCTCATATTATTGCTAACTGTGGGGGCCTGTTTGCTCAACCGTGTAGTTTCCTTTCTCCAAGCTCAAATTGGACAAGTTAAACTTATGGTAATCAGACAACAATATAACTCACTAGCAGACATACAATGTGACACCCCCCAATGATCACTTTTTTGATTAAAAGTAACCAGAACAAGAAGTGGGAAATGAAAGGTTTATTAAATAGGTACTTGTCACTTCCTGTTTTTCTGTATGCTTAACAAAACACTGTTGAAATCTTGAGAACTGTTTGCTAATCTTGTTCCCAGAATGTGTTGTCCCCAACTGCCAAACTGCAGAATGTATTCCCTCACACATTTGCAAGCAAACCGCCCACTCACCCTGACCCATCAATAAACTTCACACCCTGCCTTCTCCAAAGAAAGTACATAAGCTCTGCTTAAGCTATTCTCAGGGCTCTCTGCTAAATTCAAGTGAGCTCTGAGCTGCAGCATGCTGGACCCCCAATACACACTTTGCTGTTGCATGAGACAGTCTCTTGGTGGTCTCTTCCTAAAATGCTCACTCGACCATTCCATTGGTACAATCATTAGTGTGAACTTTGCTTTTTGTGTCCAGAATATTACTGTGATAAAATGTATATGTAGGTCAGGTGACATGAGTATTTCTTCCACCATTTCTGGGAGGAATATTTTCAAGACCTAATAATTAGTATTGGGGTTATAAAGACGTGTACCCTGTGTCTATGGATATAGAGATAATGCATGAATAGACAATACTGTGTTTAAATAATATAACAGGTTCCACTTTAAATAATGTATTGAATTGATATCTGAAAATATATAAGAAATCATTTATTGATATACAATCATTCATTCCAACCAGTTATACATCTAATGGTAATATTATGGTTATGGTTCATTATCTAGGGTGTGTGAGATTTCCTTCAAAAGTAATTATGAAAATCAAAAATAATGTGTTTGGAAAGAATTCTCATGAAAAGACCAGTCAAGAAACATGGAGAAATATATGTGTTCTGAAGTAGAAAGTGATTGAAAGTGAAACAAATGCCAATGAAATTGCAAACTTATGGATGAAATATATATCCAATGATGTGCATGAACTAAAGAAATAGTAATGTACAAGTGTTGAAAAAAATGAACTTCAAAATACACATCATGTCCCATAGGAGTCTACTTGCATTGATGTTAAACTGAGTCAGTTACTGTAGAAATATTAGGATTTGTATACACCATTCACTTAAGTTAGTTTTCAGTGTTGGAAACAAATAGGTATTCCAGGTGGATGAATATTTCTGAAAATAATCTTGTGAAAAGATTATTATAAATCCACATATATGAATATGAATGAATTTAGGAAATGTATAATAAGACACATATATTTCATATTTTGAAAAATCTGGAGAGTATATATATATATATATATATATATATATATATATATATACACACACAGATATTAAAAATTAGCACTATATGCCAATTGAAATTCACCATGAAATATATATTATCCACAGATCAAAAATATTTATTTTACTGAACATGGATTTATATATAATGTTGTTCAGCTAGGAAGCTCACCCATAGGGTGAATGTTCAGTTCCAACAGCGTTTAGGAGGAGTGATCTCTTCTCACAATTTGTATCTGCCTATTCAGGTACCACACAATAGTGTACATGTGGTACCAGGTAGGATTATACATGTGCTTATAAAAATACATGTGCTGAATACGCTACAGCGAAAGGGAGACAGGAATTCATATATTTGTTAACTTTAAAAACACATTGAGAACTATTTCAACAAAAAAATGAGTAGATTTATAACTCCTACTCTATATAATGCAAAAGGCAAGTCCAACTATACACCGTGCCTTTTCTGTACTGCTTGTATTTCAATTCTGTTTGGGTTATTTTTCTCCATCATATTAGGATTAGTAGACAGAGTTTAGTAGGGTATGGGGTAGTGTCAGTGTTTCAGTATTTCAAATGGAAAATTGGAAAATGAATCCAATGTGTATGCAAATATGTGCTACACAAAAATCCACCCACTCTCATCCAGAACAATTACTTGACATTACCTTCGCCCCAATTAAGACACAATTAGAGGAGAAGAGTTATAACATTTGTGAATACATATCTGGAATGGAAATTGCTCAGGAGTTCACAACTTTGGAGGTGCAAGAGGAGTTTTCAAAAGTAAGGGACAGGATAAAACTCCACAATCATGGAGCTCTGTTGGCCTAAAGACTTCTTGAGAAACTTCCTCTGAGGTTGGGCACTTGAAATATATGTTGTTGTCAGGAGCTTTATCTTCCTTTGTAGTGAGACCTTCAAAGCTGGGTCTGCATATATGTGACCTGGAGGACATGGTCTCTTATATTCCAATGAACATTAGGCAGCAGTGCTGAATTCTCTCTTTATAGATATCTGTGGCCACTGGGGGTTAAGTGTCTCTCCGTGAGGACTGTGAAGCTATTTGGTCATCCTTCACTTTTTGTGGTGTTTCTTGCTGCTGCATTGGGAGTTTGGTATTTGCTTCTCGAAAAACAAAAAGTTCAACTGGGACACAGTGCTGGAGGGAGTTCTGTCATGTGTCGTGTGTCAGGGTCTGCAGGAGAATGCACCAAATATGCTTCTATCACACATAGGTTGCCCCCTTGACCATAGCAACCTGATTCTGAACATTGCCCTGAAATTTCTCCATATAACAAGATGCCTTTACATACAAGGTTCTGCTGGCTGCACCATGTCAGTCGCAACCCATTCGGAAGTAAATGGCAGATCCACATGGCCACACCACAGATGTTTTATCACACACATGCACAACACTGTTCTATGACCACTAATCAGGAGGCTCCAACGTACTGACATCTCTGTTCTACACCATTATCATGAAACCCAGTCAATCAAGGCACTGTCTTGTACACTCGAATTAGCAACAAGACATCGAAGGTTCTCCAGTGCCACCTGGTCAAGGGAATTTCAAGAATGTCATGGTATTTATGTAGCCATTTTTCAAGGATGAAGTTGGAGGCACTGTGGGTTTCCATTCATTCAGGAACCATTAAAGGTTGAGGAAGATCATTTCAATGAAAACTCTGGAGAAATTTCACAGGCAAGGCTTCCCAAAGAGTGGGCAAAAGGTTACATGAAGCCAGGCACATAGAGGTCTACAAAGTGAGGTCCATGTGTGTTTTGACTCTCAACTATGGATTCCAAGGCTTTCAGAATAAAATCATATGGTATCATGGCTGAGATTCCCTGTGCTCTGTGGAAAGCCGCCCTTGGTCTAGATCTCAGTTTCCAAGGGCGACTCTCATGCGTGGCCTCCAAAAATGCCAACACAAATCATGGCAATTCTTCTCTGAGGTCAGTTCCACAATGCAGTCTCAAAGGGGAATCACATCAGAGTTTAAACCCCGATGGACCCAGTCATCTTTTCCAACCACCACACTAATGACCACAATTAAAACCAAAACACTTCCACATAGCCCTCATATTCTTCCATATAGATACTAATCATAACCTCTGGCTGGAGGTTTCCATGAGGGGCACATCCAAAGACAGTGTCCAAAATACGTTCTCTTGCCCCTCATTTGCCTAAAGTCATTGTGGCCGGGACACCTTTCCTGTGAACCAGGAGTGATCAAATAGGCCTGCTCTTAATACTGCTCTGATTCTCCAATTTGAGGCCTACTGACAGTCAGGTATAGATTCTTTATGTGATTTGGAGTCATGAGGAAACCCAAGCACCTCTGCAGGGCTTTGAAGTACTAATTTTACCCAAAGGATTCCTATTCTCACTTGATGGATGTCAGGAAACTAATAGAGAAAGGCAAGAAGCTTCATCCACTATAACTGATCTTTTTGCCATTTTGGTTTTGGATGCACACATGGCATCTTTTTTAGATCCATCTGGTTTTGAGAATCTAAGCCACAACCTGACACAGGGCCAAGATACTGATTCAGACACATCCATTTCCAAAGCAATTAAGGAAAGAGCCACAGGTGATGCCCATTCATTTCCATTTGAAAACTATTTTCTTCAGGCTTCACAAAGTGTGACCTGAGGCAAAGACCTTTCTGACATTCAGGGCAACAGAAAAATAGGTAAGTAAAAGGCCCAAAGCAGGGTTTCTCCATTGAGACTTTTCTATTCACACTGATATTTGAGTTTTCTGAGATGATCACATTTCCTTCAGCTATTCAGTACATGGCCATTTCACAGAGCTTGGAGGTGGTACATATCTTGGACACAAAACCATGAGCCTATTCTGGAGAGTTGAGAGAATTCAGGAAGAAAACTGAAACTTAGGAATATAATAGGTGTTGCACATCAATAAGGCTGCCCACTCTCTATTCATACATTGGGCAGGATGAATGCTGGGAGCTTTCTACTAGACACAACACATCCATTGATGCATTCTCTTTTCTATTGTCTACAACCACTGACACAGTAAGATACACAGACATAGAAACACTCGCCTTGCCAAACGACATACAAGAAACAGTCTACCCCAAAACAAACAAACCGACTTTCCTACCTATTCTCAGAACATGAGACAAAACCACATACTCACACCCACACACAAAAAGGCACCTCCTTCCCCCAAGTAGGTCTCTGACTATATGGAGTGTCCTCTGACTGGTGAGCCATACTTCGTTCCCCCGAAATGGCCTGTGCGGTCTCAGATCTTGTCTCCTTTTTCAACTCAGTGAAGTTGCCAGCAGCCAGTGGTGAGCAACTACCTACTTTCCCAGGAAAGGACCCTCTTCATAGCTATTCTGTCATTTGACCATCCTCACATCAGTAGGTACCAAGAAAGACTGACTATGTCCATGGTAAATACAAACAATTGAGCCCACTGGGATGGGGACTGGGACTGGCTCTGGGTGCCTGGCTTCCTGGATACCAAGTTCAGAGAGTTCCATCAACAAGGAAGTTAAGTAGGTCAATTCTTTCAGGAACTGAGTGAGGTCACTGCCGTGACAACCACTTTGTCCTAACAATTGCTTCAGTTGCTTCCAAGTGTCCCATGAGATGGAGGCTGCCCCTACTTCCTGTGACACTTTCACAAGTTAGAATGGTATGTAAACCATAGGCACCCAGGAACAGCTCTCCACACAGGCCTGGTTTGGTCCATCTTCTCTACATTAAGAAGAGAGAGGCTGATTCAGACACATCCCTTCATTCTGACCAGGGTTTTTGCATTGGAAGATGACTTTTGCTCTCTTAGTTCCTCAATAGCTGCCTACATCTTATCCAGGGATCATTTCTGCATGGACATTTTAGGTTCTCAGCAGGTGGAAGATCCCCTACATTCCTGTATTGTAAGACGAACTCTGTACCTGCTCTTCTGTAAAGTGAGATTGAGAAAAGAGTGTATGGTTACGGTTAATAACAGGTTCTATTTGGGTTCGGAATCATTGTGCAAGATGATTAATGGTATTGGGAACCTGCAATATTTTCAAGAATATACAGGGGAAATATAAGTTTGAAAACAGAAATCCAGGTAAGATTTGAAGCCCAGAAAGGCATTAGGCCTTTGAGTGGGATACTTAGCTTTGAATTATATTCTGCACAGATGTCTCAGATCAATCGATATACAATTGCCTTGTACCTTGGATGATTGAATGTCAAAGAGAACATCCAGTCAAAAAGTGATAGTCGGTACGATTAAGACGAAAGTCGGTAGGTTTAGAAAGAAGAGTGAGTATAAGAGTGGGACCAAAAGTTCTTTAGCAATAGGCTTTCGGGTAGACAGTGAATGTAAATGTCAGCACATGTGAAGAGTCAGTCACAATAATGAACTGGGATAATATGTAGGGAAGCAGAAATCAATAGAGACATTAGGAAATCAGGCAAAGTATAAATTGTGTGGTAGGATTAGACATTTTCAACAGGATTGAGGTTGAATATATAATCTTAGGAAGAAACAAATATGTATTCACCAATAGTATTGACATTAGAGAGCATTAGGCAACCTGGACATGGATGTTTTTAGTAACGCATGCTCACTTTCACTTAGGCTTTGGTACAATCATAAGTGTGACATTTTCATAATGTGTCCAGAATATTACTGTGATAAAATGTATATGTAGATCAGGTGACATGAGTATTTCTGACAACATTTCTGGGAGCTACATTTTGAAGATGAATAAATTAGTATTGGGGATACAAATAGATGTACCCTGTGTCTATAAATATAGAAATAATGCATGAATAGACCATACTGTGAATAAATAATAAAAGTGGTTCAAACTTTAAATAATGGATTGAATTGATATCAGAAAACATACAGGGAATCTTATATTGATATACAATCATTCATTCCAATCAGTTACACATATAATGGTAAAATTAGGGTTATGGTATATCATGAAGAATGTGTGAGTTTTGCTTCAAAATGATTATGAAAACCAAAATGAATGTGTTTGGAAATAAGTGTCATGAAAAGACCATTCAGGAAACTAGGAGTAATACATGTGTTCTGAAGCAGGAAATGATTGAAAATGAATCAAATGCGTATAAATTTGTGAACTTGTGGATGAAATATATATCCTATGATGTGAATAAACTGAAGAAATTGTAATGTACCAGTGTTGAACAAAATGAACTTCAAAATACACATCATGTCCGATAGATTTCTACTTGCATTGATGTTAAACTGTGTCAGTCACTGTAGAAATATTAGGATTGTATGCACCATTCACTTAAGTTAGTTTTCAGTACTAGAAAACAAATATGTATTTTAGGTGGATGAATATTTCTGAGAATAATCTTGTGAAAAGTTGATTATAAATCAACATACATGAACATAAATGAATTTAGGGAGTGTATATAAGACACATATATTTCATATTTTGAAAAATCTGAAGAGTGTATATATATACAAAACACACACACAGACAATAAAAAGTAGCAATATATATGCCAAACAAAATTCATCATGAAATATATATCATCCATAGATGCAAAAATATTTATGTTACTGAACATGGATTTATGTAAAATGTTGTTCTACTAGGAAGCTCACCCATAGATTGAATTTTGAGTTCCAACAGCATTTATGGGGAGTGATCTCTTCTCACAATTTGTATCTGCCAAGTCAGCCTCCTCACAAGAATGTACGTGTGATTCCAAGTAGGATTCCATATGTGCAGATAAAAATACATGTGTTGAATAGGCTACAGAGAAATGGAGACAGGAGTTCACATATTTGTTAACTTTAAAAACACATGGAGAACGATTTCAATTAAAAATTAACTAGATTTATAACACCTACCCTATATCATGCAAAAGGCAAGTCCAAATATACACCATGCCTCCTCTGAACTGCTTGTATTTCTATTCTGTTTGGGTTATTTTTCTCCATCATATTAGGATTAGTAGTCAGAGTGTAGTAGGGTATGGGTTAGTGTCAGTTGTCCCGGCCGGCCGCACACATCAATGTGGGCAAGAACCTAGTTGGGGAGGAATGAAGGGACAAGAGACACGAGAGATTACAGCAAGACTGGAGTTCTGATCATGCTGCAAACTTTTATTGTTCTCACATGGGAATTTATATGTTGTGGATGGGAAAGCTCTCTTATCGGCAGTTGCTGGATGTCTTCAGAAAGTTTGATAACCTCAGGATGTTGCAGGAAGACAGATGGCCGCAGGATGTCTCAGGGAGATAGATGACTGCGGGATGTCTCCCAGGCAGGATATCTCCCAGGGGGCTGTTTCTTTTCAGTGTCAGGCTATTCTTTGAAGGAGAACTTCCTTCTAGCCCCTGACCTCTCTTTCTTATATAAAATATTTGACCATAACTTACTGGTCAATGTTTTAGGGGGTGATAGAGGCTCTGTTTCTCTAGCAGGCCTTAGAATATCTCCTGATTCGAGAGAGCATGTTTACTAGGAGATTTCGTGGTGGCCTTGGCATGTTTTGGGAGGAGACGGCTTTGAGGGGGAAGCAGGCTGACCACCATGCACCAGAGCGTGTCACTAAGAGGTCTTCTGTTTTGGGATCCGTGGATACATCCTCCTGCAGTCCATCCTGCACCCTCCGTTATTATGACCTAACGTCCTCACTCCATGGGTGCATCCTCCCCCAAGTGGAGGGGCCCATGGAGGACGAACCCTTATGGCAATGGCAGAAGATGGTTTGTCAGAGCTGTTACTTATAGTTTAATGTAAGAAAGGGAGATCTGTGGGGATGTAAACTTAAGAAATAAGCCTGTGAGAAGGGTAGAACATCCTTTTAAATGTTGGCAGCATGGTCTTCCATCTCCAGGCGATGATAGTGGACCTGTATGGGCTTAGAGGCCAAAATATTAATCTGTTCTATAATAAATTGTACAAGCCTGTTTATAATGCAGGGTCCTATGGACACCATTAAAAGTAAACCCAACAAAGGGCCTAATAGGGGAAGAAGGTAGGGTAGAAATCCATTAAACCCAGTCCAGCGGGGATTTTCAAAAAGTTCTCTTCATCTCTTTTCTAGATCTTCTTGAAGCTGCTTAATTTTAGTGCGTACTATGGCTGATTTATTGGCATTAAAGCAGCATCGTTCCCCTAAGGCCAAGCAAATACCTCCCTGGTTAGCTGTCAGTAAATCTAAGCCTTCTCTGTTTTGAAGGAACACTTCTGCCAGGGAGTCTACTAGGTCCTGCAAATCTTTAATGGTTCCTGATAGAATTTTTACATCATTTATAAGTTGTTGAGACAGGCGACGCTAAGAGTGTATAGCCATGCCTAAGCCAGCTGTACCTGTGGCCACAGTAGCTGTTATTCCAAGGCTGGCAACGAGTGGTAAGGCCTGTATTGCCCGCCTGTGTCTTTTGACTGAGGTGTCTAGACTAGGAATGCATAGAGTTTTGTCTCCTGGGACAATAGTTATATCAGGGAGTAATAAGGCAAGAACACAGCCAACGGTCCAATTCGATGGAAGCCTCGGGAAGGCCGAGTTTCCTCCACACATAAAAACTGTGCCATTGGAGGGACAAAGAGATGGGGTGGATGAGGAATAGTTTTGTACTGTTGAGCAATTTCCAAAGGAAGTAACTAGAACATCAATATCATAGGTATTATTTTGCATCGCGCCTAAAAGACATATTGTAAAAGTGCCTATAGACTGTACTTTTAAATGAATTCTGGGTTGGCATGTATTATCATCGTCTATGATAGAATTAATAGGAACTGCCATAGGCATGATTGCCCCTGTTGTCATGGAGAGCCAGCAATCACCAGCAAAGTTGGGGTTGGAATTATAAAGCAAGGAGAAGGTAGTTTCTAAAATATCTAATGTATTGTTATCTAAACCTGGGAGCTGGCATTTTGGCTATATTAAGGGATGATATGTGAGCTCAGGGATTTGGGGTTTCAAAAGTTTGATTATCTGAGGATGCTTGACAGCATAAGGGAATCCTCCACCATCAGTGACCCCTGTAGGTGCCTTAATGGGGCAGCAGGAGGGTTTACCAACAGGGCCTTGGCACCCAGCTGACTGTAGCTTGGTGTATTTGCCTTCTCCTCCCCGGTCAAAAAGAACGGGGGTATAATGAATAGTGGTCCCTCCTGCTGCATGAGTTTTAGTTAGGGAGGCTTCAAAAAATTCTTCTCCCTGCTTGTTAACACAAATTGAGGCCGACGCATAACAAGTGGCATGCATCGCTTGGGTATGCGTTCAAGTTGCAGAACAATTTTGGAGAGCTTTACTTGTACTAGGGGGAATAATCTTTGGCTTGTTAACACATACCAATTTAGGCTGATGAACTCCTCTGAGTTTATGGTCAACCTCGGCCCGGAGGTAAGCCACCTTAGTCACGCAGTCAGCAGTCTGGGTCAAACTAGTGGGAGCCTGAGTCCAAGATCCTCCCTTGCGTTCACAGGGAGGGCCAAAAAGGTACTCCATGATGTTGGATGGTGGAGGGCCAAAGCCTCCGTGTACAATCCTGTTCAGCAGAAGTGCCTTAAGTAGGATCCTCACACAGATTGTTGGCTGCATCTGAAAAAGAGGAAAACTTGTCCTCAGGGGGAGGGCCTCCATCCCCGTGTTGAGGTAAGCCATTAACCTGTTTAACCAGGCGTTCTGGTAACCATCTTGGGGCTGCTTGCTCTTCGTCCAAAACACAAGCTGAGCCTCGTCCACAGATGAGGACAGGACCTGGGCGTTTCCATTTATTTGTAAGGGGATTGTGCCACATAAAAGGTGGGCGAACAGAATTGGACGAGGATTGCCTGTGTCAGTCTGCAGCCGAATGGCCTTCATTGTCTAGGGAAAGAAAAATAAGGGCAAATAATGCATGATTAAGGCGATGCCTGTGAGTGGTAAATACAAGTGCAGAAGCATTAATGCGGGTTAGCCAAGTCTTTAGGTAAGGTGGGCACGTTCCACAATGCCTGAGGCTTGTATGGAATTCCAGTAGTATGCCAAATTTGCGAGGTAGCACAAAACTGTTTAAATTTGGCACTGGTATATGCAGGACAATTATCTTTTTTTAATATGTATTGGTTTACCCATTACAGAAAACGCTGAAACAAGATGAGAAAGGACATCTTTGATAGCCTCTCCAGAATGTGGTGATGCGAAAATAAGGCCACTGAAGGTATCTACAGAAACGTGTACATATTTGGTTTTTCCAATTTCAGAAAAATGAGTAACATCCATTTGCCAAAACTGATTGGACAGTAATCTTCGGGGGTTAACTCCCAAGTGTTGAATGGGGAGGGAGACAGGGCAACCAGGCCATGCTTTTACTATTTCTAGTGCCTGTTGCCTGGTAATTTTACATAGTTATCGAAGGTTCTGGGAATTTAGATGGTGAAGATTGTGTAACTCCGTGGCCTTTTGAGTGCAGCCAACAAAAATTGGAAAAATGAAACGAGTTGCTGCATCAGCTTTGGCATTACCTTGTGTTAGAGGGCTGGGAAGATCAGAGTGTGCCCTGCTGTGTCCTAAGAAAAATGGGTGTTGTCTGGCCTGAATTAGCTGCTGAAGCTGGTGAAACCGATGGGCGACATTGGAAGAAGCCTTAATGGTGGGTGAAATCTCAAGCAGGCGCACAGAATGAGCAATGTAGGCACTGTATGTATAAATATTAACAGGATTATCAAAAAATGTTTTAAAAACTTGTGTTATTGCAAACAATTACACAAACTGTGCTGAATGATAGACAGTATCAAAGGTGTTAGGCTGGTTATTGACAACAAAGACTGCTCGGCCATTACTGGAACTGTCTGTAAAGACAGTAAGGGCTTGAGGAATGGGAGCCTTTTGAGTAATTTTGGCAAAAATAAATGGATGTAACTGGACAAAATGTAAAAGGGGGTCATTGGGTAGGTGGTTATCAATTGTTCCCAAAAAGCCTGATAAGGCAATATGCCATTCATCCTCCGTCTGTAGTAAAAATTGGATTTGGTCTTTAGTATATGAAATTAAAATATTATCATGGTCTTTGCCAAAATGTTGTCGAGATAGCAAACGACTTTTAAAAATAATAGAAGCTACCTGAGCAAGCAAAACAGTAATAACCTTGGAGAATGTGGTGGGTAAATGGACCCAAAGCAAAGGCAGCCTTTATTTCTAAAATTGTATTTCATTGCCAAAATGTTCCTGTGGGTGTATGAGGAGTGTGTAAAATAACCAGAACCAGAGGAAGGTTATAAGAATGTTCTGTAAAAAACTGTTTGGCAATGGCTTCTGTGACTTGGTTTAATGCCTGTCATGCCTCGGGAGTAAGTTTTTGAGGGGAGGAGGGGTGGGAATCACCTCTCAAAATATCATTAAGGGACAAAATACACAAGGTGGTAATTTTAAATATGTTTTTAGCCATTGAATATTCCTCAGGAATTTTTGAAAATCATTAAGGTTGTGAAGATGGTCCACCCATAGTGGTATCTTAGGAATTTGGATCTGATTATCTTGAAGTTTAAGGCCCAAATAGGTATAACAGTCCTGTGTTTTAACCTTATTAGGAGCTATCTGTTGTCCCAAGGAAGTGAGGATTTTGTAAATGTCCAAGTAACAATTATTAAGGTCATGGTTATTAGGTGCAGCAATTAACAAATCATCCATATAATGTAAAATATAAATTTGTGGCCATAGCTCTCTCACAGGGTCTACTGCTTGAGCAACGTATTTTTGGCAAAGACTAGGGCTGTTGGCCATACCTTGGGGAAGAACCTTCCATTGAAATCTCTGCATAGAGCCCTGAAAATTAATGCGAGGGAGACTAAAGGCAAAATAGGGTCTATCCACAGGATGTAAAGGAATGGTAAAAAACAATCTTTTAACTCAATAATCATTTTACAATAGTTTTTGGGAATAGCCACTGGTGTGGGAATGCCTGGCTTTAGTGCTCTTATTGGGCACATAGCTTTATTAATGGCAAACAAGTATTGTAAAAGGCACCACTTGCCTGATTTTTACTTGATAACAAAAATTGGAGTATTCGATGTTGAGGTTGAGGGCTCTACATGGCCGGCTGCCAGCTGTTCCTGCACTAACATGGAGGCAGCCTCCATATTTTCTTGGGTAAGTGGCCATTGATTCACCCACACAAGAGTCTGAGTTTCCCAAATAATTTTATCTCCATGGGGTACAGGAGAGTCAGAGACCGACACTAAAAATCCGAATACCCAAGTCCATATGTATTTGTTTTTTGTATGGGTTTTATTGGCTCAACCAGTCCTTGTCTCAGTCTCCCAAGGCCTGTACCAGGGACAAAATTTATATGAAGCATTTGATGAGTTACCATCGAATTGGGACTGGCATGAATAACTTCCATTTGACTCAAAATATCTTGGGCCCATAGGTTAACAGGGAGGTCAGGAACAACGAAAAGAGTGACAATTCCCTTATTACCCTCTTTATAAGTCCAGCTAAGAGCCGTAGAGCTGACCAGAGGATTTTTTGACTGTCCTATCCCTTTAAGGTCAGTCAAGGATGAGGTGAGGGTCCAAGCTGATGGCCAATATTTTTGAGAAATAATTGTGTCATCAGCTCCAGTATCTAGAATTCCTTGGAATTCCTTTCCTTCAATAAGTAAGGAAATTGTGGGTCCTTTGTGAGAAACGGGTTGAACCAAATTTACATCAGAGCAGCCCAAGGAGGCAGTCCCCTGCGGTAGGTTTGGGCGGTGGAAGTGCCTCCTGGATTCAAGGGAAGGAGTATTAATTGTGCAAGACTTGTTCATGCTGGGATGGCCACAACTCCATTAATAGCTGTGGCCAGTATTTTTTTTCTCCAGTGAAATCATTATTATTAATGCCATGGAAGACCTGAACACCATGTAAGTTAGTAGAGGCTCTCCCAAAAATAAGGGCACACATATGAGATTGAGGGGGACCCATAATTCCAGTGGGTATTATCTGGGGTCCTTGCATTGAGTCCAATATAGTATCGGTGGTGGCACAGAGGTCCAATCCTGCGCTGCCTGGAGTGGCTAGTTGGAGGGAGGCAATTGTGGAGAAGAATTTTTAGGTAGGTTGGGAGTTTGGGAGGGAACAAATCTTATTGCCCCTGGGTTTGTCCTGGGGGATGTCGTGGCCCGGGGCTGGCCCCGCAGGGAGTTTCCCAAGAAGCAGGAAAAAATAGGCTGTCTGAGGGCATTTGTCTTAGATCTACACTCACTGGCCCAGTGATGACCTTTACCACACCTAGGGCAAAGGATAGCTTTTGGCGGTATAGCCCCAGTTGAAGGAGACTCTATTCCTAGGCTTTTTTTGCCTGTCGGACACTTGCGTGCAAAATGGCCAGGTTGTTTACAAGTAAAGCAAGTACGTGAGCCAGGATTGTGAAAGGTCTTGGTAAAGGTGGCACCTAGGGCAAGACCCATGGCATGGGCTGCACCTACCCCTGCATAGAGTCTAATAAAGTCAGAAAGTTTCCCTTTATCCTTATGTGTTTGAAGAACATCCTGACATGCCGGGTTGGCGTTTTCAAAGGCAAGATGTTTTACAAAAGCGCTTTTGCTTTCGCTTGGTCCAAGCAAGCATTCCACAGCTAGGTTAAGCCGGGGAACAAAGTCGCTATAAGGCTCGTCGGGCCCTTGTCAAATTTTTGCCAGGGAAGTGGTAGCCGAGGCTTTTGAGGGAGGTGTCTCCAAGCATGTAAGCCAGCCATCTGAATCTGCATAAAAAGTCCAGCAGGGAAATGTGCCTGTTTAGTTTTATTGTCAAAAGGCTCATTGCCCACTAGCTTAACATAAGTCCTGGATTTAGAGAAGGCCTTAGTTAAAATTTTTTGAGCAGTTTCCCGACAGTGCTCTTTGAAATCTGCATTCCATAACAGGAAGTCTCTGGCACTGAGGGTAGCTTGGTCTAAAAATTTCCAATCATTGGGAGTAAGTCATTGTGTGCTGTGGCTTTCTAATAAAGCCAACGTGTAGGGTGCAATGGGGCCATAGTGAGCACAAGTCTTTTTAAGTTTTTCAGGAAAATGCAGGCTTAATTTTTTGTAGACTCTGGGTTCCTGCCTGCCTAGGGCTGAACTCCTCATCCTCTGAGTCCTGATCTCCTTAATCCATTTCCCCTCTTCCTCCTCTTTATCCTCGTCTAATTCTTTGACCTCAGCCTGGGCAGGCTCATCTATCAGACTGGTGGTGACTGGGAAGGCGAGCACAGGTCAATGGAGTGGCTTCGCCTTTGTATTAGACCACTGTAGGCCAGTTGCTTTGACTCCATACCTAAGGCTAATGAAGAGAGCTCAGAGTGAAGGGATCTTAATTCTTTTAAAGGTTGGATCTGTTCCTGTGTATGTTGAAAGGATGCTCACAAAGGAGCCAGTTTAGGCAAGGGAAGTGGGGAGAAAATATCGGGAGGGGGCATTTGTTCCCTTAAGGGCCAGAGCACAAAAGGCAGGAGGGATATAGGAGGGAGGTGGATGTGTAAGTCCTATAAGCTGTGGCAGGGTCTTGAGAGGTGGAGGGTCTTCTGAATGGTAGCGAGCTGCTTCCTTCTCCAAGGTAGCCTCCTCTACAGGGGTCAATGAGTCTCCGGTATTTAAAACTGGATAAAGGCAGTTGGTAATCATTGGAGCCTTATTCATTAGGGTGGTATTTTGAGGGGGACCAGGAAGGTTCCCACGGTCCTGGGGAGCCTGAGAAGGGTCTATGTCTATACTAACTGATGGGTATGCCGAGGGGATATGAGAAGTATTTGCATAGTCTCTTTCCCAACCTTGACAACTTTTAAGGTACCATTGTCAAAGGGTGAACTTTTAAGAATTCTATTAATTAAGTTCCAGTAAGAAAAGGTGGGAACAGGCACTTCTTCTGGGCCAAAGGATTCATAATAATCTTTTAAACAGTCTCCTACTCTAAGCCATCTTTTACCATCAATGGTCCTTTCAAGAGGAAACCATGGACACTGCTCTCTTATGTGTGAAAAGAAAAAAAATTTAAGTCTTTTTTCTTAATACGCGCCCCCATGACTGGAAGGACTCCTTGTAGCCTGACAAAAACAAATCATGTGACGAAACTGCTTGCCCCATGGTGGGTCAATCACCGTGTGTCATCCCCACCCTCCTCCTGGATCTGTCTCTCGGTGGTGTCTTCTGCGGTTATTGCAAGCTCCGCTTGACCAAATCTTCCAGGAGGACGGGGTCCGCCTCAATCAAAAGCTAGAGCCCCAGTCAGTGGGCGCCAGATGTCCCGGCCGGCAGGACACATCAACGTGGGCAGCGAACCTAGATAGGGAGGAATGAAGGGACAAGAGACACGAGAGATGACAGCAAGACAGGAGTTCTGATCAAGCTGCAAACTTTTATTGTTCACACAGGGGTATTTGTATGCTGGATGTGGGAAATCTCTCTTATCGGCACTTCCTAGATGTCTTCACAAGGTGAGATAACCTCAGGAAGTTTCAGAAAGACAGATGGGCACAGGATGTCTCAGGGAGACAGATGGCTACAGGATGTCTCCCAGACAGGATGTCTCCTGGTGGCTGTTTCTTGTAAGTGTCAGGCTATTCTTTGAAGGAGAATTCCTTCTACCTCTGACAGTCAGGGATTCAGTATTTCGAATAGAAAATTGGAAAATGAATCCAATGTGTATGCAAATATATGCTACCCAAAAGTCTTCCCACTCTCATTCAGAACAATGCCTTGACATTACCTTCACCCCAAGTAAGACACAATAAGAGGAGAAGAGTTAGAAAATCTTTGAATACACATCTGGAATGGAAAATGCTCAGTAGTTAACAACCTTGGAGGTGGTAGAGGTGTTTCGAAAAGTAAGGTACATGGTAAAAACTCCACAAACATGAAGCTCTCTTGACCTAAAGACTTCTTGAGAAACTGCCTCTGAGGTTGGGCACTTGAAATATATGTTGTTGTCAGGAGTTTAACTTCCTTTGTAGTGAGACCATCAAATCTGGGTCTGCTTCTGTGTGTCCTGGAGCACATGGTTTCTTTTTTTCCAATAAACATGAGGCAACAGGGCTGAATTCTCTCTTTGTAGGTAATTTGTTGCCATTTGGGGGCAAAGTGTCTCCCAGTGTGGACTTTTAAGCCATTTGGTCTTCCTCTACTTTTCATGGTGTTTCTTGCAGCTACACTGGGAGTTTGGTATTTGCTTCATGAAATACGAGGAGGTCAACTAGGACAGAGTGCTGGAGGGAGTTCTGTCACGTGTGTTGGTTAAGGGTCTGCAGGAGAGTGCACCAACCAGGCTTCTATCCCACATAGCTTGCCCCCTTGACAATAGAAATCTCATTCTAAACATTGCCCTGAAACC
This sequence comes from Callospermophilus lateralis, assembly GCF_048772815.1. NCBI lineage: Eukaryota > Metazoa > Chordata > Mammalia > Rodentia > Sciuridae > Callospermophilus > Callospermophilus lateralis. The sequence goes on from NW_027516909.1 coordinate 4,409,060, forward strand.
TCTCCGTATAACAAGATGTCTTTACATACAAGGGTATGGGGGCTGCACCATGTCAGTCACAAACCATTTGGAAGCCAATGACAGATCCACATGACCCCATCACAGATGTTTTAACAAACACCTACACTCCACTGCTCTAGGCCGACTACTCATCGGGCTCCAAATTACTGGCATCTCTGTTCTACACGATTTTCATGAAACCCAGTCAATCAAGGCACTGTCTGGTACACTCATGATCATCTATAAGACATCCAAAGGTTCTCCACTGACACCTGTTCATGAGAATTTCAAAAATTTAATGGTATTTATCTAGCCTTTTTTCAAGGATGAAGTTTGAGGCACTGTGGGGTTTAATTCATTCAGGAACCATTAAATGGAGAGGAAGCTCATTTCAATGAAATCTCTGGAGAATTCTAACAGGCAATGCTTCCCAACGACAGGCTAAAAGGTCACATTAAGCCAGGCGTTTGAGGTCTACAATGTGTGATCCTTTTGTGTTTTGACTTGCAACTATGGCTGCCAATTCTTTAAGAATAAAATCATGTGATATCCTTCCTGAGATTCCCAGTGCTCTGTGGAAAGCCACCCTGGGCCTTGATCTCAGTTTCCAAGGGCGACTCTCATGTGTGGCCTCCTAAAATCCCATCACAATACATGGCAATACTTCTTTGAGGTCAGTTCCATAACTCAGTCTCTAAGGGGAATCACACCAGTGTTCAAGCCCAGGTGGCCTCAGTCATCTCTTCCAACGGCCACAAAAATGACCACAATTAAAACCAAAACACTCCCACATGGCCCTCATCTTCTTCCATATAGACACTAATCATAACCTCAGGCTGTAGGTTTCCATGAGGGTCAAAGCCAAAGACAGTATCCAAAATAAGGTCCCTTTCTCCCATTTGCCTAAAGTCAGTGTGGCAGGGACACCCTTCCTGTGAACCAGGAGTGATCTAAGAGGCCTGCCCTTAATACTGCTCTGATTCTCCATTTTGTGGCCTAATGACTGTGGGGTTTAGATTCCTTATGTTAATTGGGGTCATGAGAAAACCCAAGCACCTATGGCCTAGCCTCTGTAGTGATTTGAAGAACTCATTTGACCCAAAGGATCACTATTCTCAAAGATGGAGGTCAGGAACCTTACAGAGGAAGGTGAGAGACTTCATCCACAATGACTGCTCTTTTGGCTATTTTGGTTTTGGATGCACACATGGGATTTTTTTAGATCCATTAGGTGCTGAGAATCTAAGCCACATCCTCACACAGGGCCAAGAAGCTGATTCAGACACATCCCTTTCCAAAGCAATTAAGCCAAGAGCCAAAGGTGATGCCCATTCACTTCCATTTGAAAACTCTTCAGTCTTCACAAAGGGGTGGCCTGAGGCAAAGACCTTCCTGACATTCAGGGCAATAATACAATAGGTAAGCAAAAGGCCCAAAGCAGGGTTTCTCCACTGGGACTTGCCTGGTCACACTGATATCTGAGTTTTCTGAGATGCTCACCATTGCCTTCAGCTATCCAGTACATGGCCATGTCACAGAGCTTAAAGGTGGTACATATCTTGGACAAAAAACCATGAGCCTATTCTGGAGTTTGGCCAAAATTCAGAAAGAAAATAGGAACTTAGGAAGATATTAGGAGTGGCCGATCCATATGGCAAGCCACAGACCATTCATAAATAGGACAGGATGAATGCTGGTAAGATTTCTACTAGATAGGACATATGTATTGATGCACTCTCTATTCTAATGTCTACAACCACGGACACAGTGGGATACACAGACATAGAAACACTTGCCTTGTCAAAAGACTTACTAGAAACATTTCACACCAAACCAAACAAAACGACTTTCCTACCTATTCTCAGAACATGAGACAAAATGACAAACCCACACCCACACCCACACCCACACCCACACAGACCCCCAAGTAGGTCTGTGAAAATATGGAGTGACCTTTGACTGGTGGGCCATAACATATTCCCCCATAATGGGCTGTCCTGTCTCAGATCTGGTCTCCGTGTCCAACTCTGTGAAGCTGTTAGGAGCCAGCGGTGAGCCAGTACCTTCTTTCTCAGGAAAGGCCCCTCCTCAGACCTTCCTGGCATTAGGCTATCCTCACATCAGTAGGTACCAAGAAAGACTGTCTCTGTCCTTGGAAAATCCAAACAAGTTTGAACACTGGGACATGAACTGGGACTAGCTCTGGGTGCCTGACTTCCTGTATCCCAAGTTCAGAGAGTTCCTTCATCAAGGAAGTGAGGTGAGGTCACTTCCTTCAGGAACTAAATGAGGTCACTGCCTTGACAACAACTTTGTCCTAAAAGTTGCTTCTAAGAGTCCCATGAGATGGAGGATGCACCTACTCGCTCTGACATTTTCACAAGTTAGAATGGTATATCAACCATAGGCACCCGGGAACAGCTCTCCACACAGGCCTGGTTTGGTCCATCTTCTCTACATTAAGATGAAAGAGGCTGATTCAGACACATCCCTTCATCTTGACCAGGTTGTTTACCATGGAAGTTGACTTTTCCTCCCTCAGGTCCTTCATAGCTGCCTACATCTTCTCCATGGATCATTTCTGCATGGACCTTTGAGGTTCTCAGCAGGTGGAAGTTTCCCTACACTCCTGTATTGTAAGGCCAACTCTGTCCCTGCTTTTCTATAAAGTTAGATTGAGGGAACAGTGTATGGTTTGGGTAATAACAGGTTCGATTTTGTTAGGAATCATTCTGAGCGATGAATAATTTTCTTGGGAACCTGCGATATTTATTAAATTATATTGGTAAAATATATGTATGAAAACAGAAATCTAGGATTTGAAGCCCAGAAGGGCATTGGGCCCATGATTGGGATACATAGTGTTGAATTAGGTTCTGCACAGATGTCTCAGATAAATCCATTTACAATGGCATAGGACCTTGTACATTGGATGATTGAATGAGGAAGAGAACATCCAGTCAAAAAGGGATAGTCAGTAGGATTAGGTAGATAGTCGGTAGGTTTAGGAAGAAGAGTGAGTACAGGATTTGGACGGAAATTTCTTTAGCAATAGGGTTTCAGTTAGAGAGTGAATGTAAATGTCAGCACATATGAAAATTCAGTCACAATGATGAACTTTGAAAAATATGTAGAAAAGCAGATAATAATAGAGACTTTAAAAAATCTGGCAAAGTATAAAGTGAGTGATAGGATTAGACATTTTGTACACTGTTGAGTTTGAATATATAATCTTAAGAAGAAACAAATATGCAGTGACCATTAGGATTGACATTTGAGAGCATTAGGAAACCTGGACATGGATGCTTTTAGTAATCCATGTTCACTTTCCTTTTAGGCTTTGGTACAATCATAAGTGTGACCTTTGCATTTTTTGTCCAGAATATTACTGTCATAGAATGTATATGTGGATCAGGTGACATGAGCATTTCTTCAAGCATTTCTGGGAGTAAGGTTTTCAAGAGCTATAAATTAGTATTGGGGGTACAAAGAGGTGTACCCTGTGTCCATGAATATAGACATAATGCATGAATAGACCACATTTTGAATAAATAATTTAACTGTTCCCACTTTAAATAATGCATTGAATTTATATATGAAATATTATAAGAAATCTTGTATTGATATAATATCATTCATTTCAACCAGTAATACATCTAAATGTAATATTAGGGTTATGGATTATCATGAAAGGTGTGTGAGTATTGCTTCAAAAGTGATCCTAGAAATCGAAAATAATGTGTTTGGAAAGAAGTCTCATAAAAAGACCAGTCAAGAAACATGGAGGAATACATGTGATCTGAAGAAGAAAATGATTGAATGTGAAACAAATGCCTACAAACTTGCGAACTTGTGGATGAAATATATATCCCATGATGTGAATAAATTGAAGAAATAGTAATGTACCAGTGTTGAATAAAATGAACATCCAAATACACATCATGTCCCATAGGAATCTACTTGAATTGATGTTAAACTAGGTCAGCTACTGTAGAAATATTAGGATTTGTATGCACCATTCACTAAAGTTAGTTTTCAGTACTAAGAAACAAATATGTATATCAGGAGAATGAATATTTTGAGAATACTCTTGAGAAAATTTGATTATAAATCCACATACTTGAATATGAATGAGTTAAGGGAGTTTATAATAAGACACATATTTCATATTTTGAAAAATCTGGAGAATATATATATATATATATATATAATATATATATATATATATATATATATATATACACATACACACACACAAACACACACGGACATTAAAAATAGCATAATATATGCTATAGGAAATTCACCAGAGATCCAAAAATATTTATTTTATTTAACATGGATTTATGTATAATGTTGTTCAACTAGGAAGCTCACGCATAGGTTGAATTTTCAGTTCTAAAGCGCTTAGGAGGAGTGATCTCTTAAAATTTGTATCTGCCAAGTCAGCCACTTCACAAGAATGTACGTGTGGTATCAGGTAAGATTCTATAATTGCATGTAAAAATACATGTGCTGAATAGGCTACAGAGACAGGGAAACAGGAATTCACATATTTGTTAACTTTAAAACACATGGAGAAATATTTTAACAAATAATTGACTAGATTTATAACTCCTACCCTAAATAATGCAAAAGGCAATTCCACTATACACCATGCCTTCTCTGAACTGCTTGCATTTCTATTTTTTTGGTTTATTTTTCTCCACCTTATTAGGATTAGTTGTCAGAGTCTAGTAGGGTAGGTGTTAGTGTGAGGTATTCAGTATTTTGAAAGGAAAATTGGAAAATGAATCCAATGTGTATGTAAATATGTGATACACAAAAATCTTCCCACTCTCATCCAGAACAATGCCTTGACATTACAATCGCCCAGAGTAAGACACAATTAGAAGAGAAGAGTTAGAAAATCTGTGAATAAATATCTGGAATGGAATATGCTCAGGAGTTCACAACCTTGGAGGAGGTAGAGGAGATTCCAAAAGTAAGGGACAGTGTAATCATTCCAAAAACATGGAGCTCTGCTGGCCTAAAGACTTCTTGAGAAACTGCCTCTGAGGTTGGGCACTTGGAATATATGTTGTTGTCGGGAGCTTCAGCTTCCTTTGTAGTGAGACCATCAAATCAGGGTCTTCATCTATGTGACCTGAAGGACATGGTTTCTTATTTTCCACTGAACATGAGTCAGCAGTGCTGAATACTCTCTTTGTAGGTAAACTGTGGACACGGGGGGCTAAGTGTATCCACATGGGCCTGTGAAGCTATTTGGTCATTCTCCACTTTTCGTGTTGTTTCTTGGTGCTGCACTGGGATTTTGGTATTTGTTTCACGAAATACAAAGAATTCAACTGTTACTCTGTGCGTGAGGGAGTTCTGTCACGTGTGGTGGGTCAGGGTCTGCAGGAGAATGCACCAAACAGGCTTATATCCCACATAGTTGCCCCCTTGACCATAGCAACCTGATTCTTAATATTTCCCTAAAACCTCTGCATATAACAAGATGCCTTTACATTGAAGGGACTGCTGGCTGCACCATATCAGTCACAAGCAATTTGGAAGCCAAAGGCAGATCCACATGACCACACCGCAGATGTTTTATCACACACCTGCCCACCACTGCTCTAGGCCCACTCCTCAGGAGGCTCCAACTTCCTGGCATCTCTGTTCTGCACAATTTTTATGAAAACCAGTCAATCAAGGCACTGACTGTTATTCTCATGATCAGCCACAAGATATTCAAAGAATCTCCAGTGCCAACTTGTCACGGGAATTTTAAAAATTTCATGATATATTGACCTAGCCATTTTTCAAGGATGAAGTTGGAGGCATTCTGGAACTATTAAATGGTGAGGAAGCTCATTTCAATGAAATATCTGGAGATGTCTCACAGGAAAGGCTTCCCAAAGAGTGGCCAAAAGGTCACATGAATCCTTGAAAATTGAGGTCTACAATGTGAGGTCCATGTGTGTTTTGACTCTCAACAATGGATGCCAAGTTTTTCAGAATAAAATCATGTGATATCCTGGCTGAGATTTTCAGTGCTCTGTGAATAGCTACCCTGGGCCTAGATCTCAGTTTCCAAGGGCGACTATCGTGCGTGGCCTCCTAAAATTCCAACACTATTCATGGCAATACTTCTCTGAGTTCAGTACGAGAACTCAGTCTTTATGCGGAATCCCACCAAAGTTCAAGCCAAGGTGAACCATGCCATCTCTACTAACCGCCAAAAAAATGACTACAATTAAAACCAAAACACTCCCACATGGCCCTCATTTTCTTCCATACAGACACTCATCATAACCTCTGGCTGGAGGTTTCCGTGAGGGGTGCAGCCCAAGACAGTGTCCAAAATAAGCTCCCTTGCCCCTCATTTGCCTAAAGTCAGGGTGGCCTGGACACCCTTCCTGTGAACTAAGAGTGATCAAATAGGCCTGCCGTTTATTTTGCTCTGCTTCTTAAATTTGAGGCCTACTGATGGTGGGATTTAGATTCTTCATGTGAATTGGAGTCATGAGAAAACCCAGTCACCTATGGGCTAGAATCTGCAGGGCTTTGAAGAACTTATTTGACCCAAAGGAGCCCTATTCTCACTTGATGGAGGTCAGGAACCTTACCAAGGAAGGAGAGAGACTTCATCCACAATGATTGCTCTTTTGGACATTTTGATTTTGGATGCATACATGGAATCTCTCTTTAGATCCATCAGGTTCAGAGAATCTAAGCCACAGAATTACACAAGGTCAAGGGGCAACAGAACAATAGGTAAGGAAAAGGCCCAAAGCATAGTTTCTCCACTGAGTCTTTACTGGTCACACTGATATCTGAGTTTTCTGAGATGCTCGCCATGCCCTTCATTTAACCAATACATGGCCGTGTCACAGAGCTTGGAGGTGGTACATATCTTGGACACAAAACCATGAGCCTATTCTGGAGAGTGGCCAAAATTCAGGAAGCAAACAGTAACTTAGGAAGATAGCAGGTGTTGCCGATCCATAAGGCAAGACGCAGTCCATTCATAAATTGGGAAGGATGAATGCTGGGAAGCTTTCTACTAGACAAGACTCATCCATTGATGCATTCTCTTTGCTAATGTCTACAACCACGGACACGGTGAGATACACAGACATAGAAACACTCGCCTTTTCATACGACTTTCTGGAAACACTTTACTTCAAACCAAACAAACCGACTTTTGGACATATTCTCAGAGCATGAGAAAAAAACCACAAACCCACACCCACAGCCAGATAAGCACCTCCTTCCTCCAAGTAGGTTTGTGACTATCCGGAGTGTTCTCTGACTGATAGGCCATACTATGTTCCCCCGAAATAGCCTCTCCTATCTCACATCTGGTGTCCATGGGCAATTCTGTGAAGTTGTCAGGAGCCAGCAGTGAGCCACTACCTTCTTTGTCAGGAAAGGCCCCTCTTCAGAGATTTCCTGTCATTTGTCCATCCTCACATCAGTAGATACCAAGAAAGACTGACTCTGTCCTTGTTAAATCAAACAAGTGAGACCACTAGGCCTGGGACTGAGACAGGCTCTAGATGCCTGGCTTCCTGGATCCCAAGTTCAGAAAGTGCCATCACCAAAAAAGTGAGGTGAGGTAACTTCTTTCAGGAACTGAATGAGGTTACTGCCTTGGCAACCAGTTTGTCCTAACACATGCATCCAAGGTTCCCATGACATGTAGGCTGACCGTATTTCTGTGACACTTTCACAAGTTAGAATGGTATATCAACCATAGGCACCCGGGAACAGCTCTCCACACAGGCCTCATTTGGTCCATCTTATCTACATTAAGAAGAGAGAGGCTGATTCAGACAAAAGCCTTCATCCTGACCAGGTTGTTTGCCATGGAAGATGACTTTTGATCTCTCAGGACCTTCATACCTGCCTACATCTTCTCCAGGGATCAATTCTGAATGGACCTTTGAGGTTCTCAGCAGGTGGACAATCCCCTACTTTCCTGTATTGTAAGACCAACTCTGTCCCTGCTCTTTTATAAAGGTAGATTGAGGAAACAGTTTATGGTTAGGGTTAATTACATGTTTGTTTTGGGTTAGGAACCATTTTGCTGGATGAATAATGGTATTGGGAATCTGTGATATATATAAGAATATAGAGTTGAAAAATATGTATGAAAACAGAAATTTAGTAAGATTAAAGTCCATATTGGCATTGGGCCTTTGATTGGGATACTTAGCTTTGAATTACATTCTGCAGTGATGTCTCAGATAAATCGATAATCAATGACATAGGACCTTGTACCTTGGATGATAGATTGTAGAAAAGAACATCCACTCAAACAGGGATAGTCCATAGGATTAGGAAGATAGTCAGTAGGTTTTGCAAGAAGTGTGAGTACAGGATATGGACCAAAAGTTCTTTATCAATAGGGTTTCGGTAATAGAATGAATGTCAATGTCAGCACATGTGAAGAGTCAGTCACATAGGTAAACTGGGGAAAATATGTAGGAAAGGAAACATCAATAGAGACAGTAGGAAATCAGGCAAAGTATAAAGTGAGTGATAGGATTAGACATTTTAACAGGGTTGATATTCACTATATAATCTTCAAAGAAACAAATATGTAGTCACCAATAGGATGGACATTTGAGAGAATTAGGCAACCTAGACATCAATGTTTTTAGTAATCCATGCTCCCATTCAATTTAGGCTTTTGTACAAACATATGTGTGATCTTTGCATTTTGTATCCAAAATAGTACTGTGATAAAATGTATATGTAGATCAGGTGACATAAGTATTTTTTCCACCATTTCAGGGAGCAATATTTTGAAGATGTATAAATTAGTATTGCGGGTACAATGAGGTGTACCCTGTGTCTATGAATATAGAGATAATGCATGAATAGATGATACTGTGGATAAATAATATAACTGATTCCACTTTAAATAATGGATTAAATTGATATCTTAAAATATATAAGAAATCTTATATTGATAGACAGTCATTCATTCCTATCAGTTATACATCTAATGGTAATATTAGGGTTATGGTTTGTCATTAAGGGTGTGTGAGTTTTGCTTCAAAAGTAATTATGGAAATCGAAAATAATGTGTTTGTAAAGAAGTCTCATGAAGAGACTAGTTAAGAAACATGGAGGAATACATGTGTTCTGAAGCAGGAAGTAATTGAAAGTGAAACAAATTGATATAAATTAGCGAACTTGTGGATGAAATATATATCCTATGATGTGCATAAACTGAAGAAATAGTAATGTACCAGTGTTGAAAAAAAATGAACATCAAAATACATGTCATGTCCCATAGGAATCTACTTGCATTGATCTTAAACTTGGTCAGTAACTGTAGAAATATTAGGATTTGTATGCATCATTCACTGAAGTTAGTTTTCAGTACTAGGAAACAAATATGTATTTCAGGTGGATGAATATTTCTGAGAATAATCTTGTGAAAAGTTGATAATAAATCCACATACATTAACATGAATAAATTTAGGGAGTGTATAATAAGACACATATATTTCATTTTTTCAAAAATCTGGAGAGTGTATATATATATATATATATATATATATATATATATATATATATATACACACACACACACACACACACACTCACACAGACATTAAAAAGTAGCAATATATATGCCAATCAAAATTTATCATGAAATATATATAATCCACACATCCCAAAATATACTTTTTACTGAACATGGATTTATATATAATTTTGTTCAGCTAGGAAGGTCACCAATAGTTTGAATTTTCAGTTCCAACAGCATTAAGAGGAGTGATCTCTTTTCACAATTTGCATCTGCCAAGTCAGCAACCTGTCAAGTATGTACATGTGATACCAGGTAGGATTCTATATGTGCATATAAAAACACATGTGCTGAATAGGCCACAGAGAAAGGGAGAGAGGAATTCACATATTTGTTAACTTTAAAAACACATGGAGAACTGTTTTAATTAAAAATTGACTAGATTTATAATTCCTACCCTATATAATGCAAAAGGCAAGTCCAATTATACAACATGACTCCTCTGAACTGCTTGTATTTCTATTCTGTTTTGGTTATTATTCTCCATCATGTTAGGATTAGTAGTCAGAGTCTAGTGGGGTATGTGTTAGTGTCCAAAATAAGCTCTCTTACCCCTAATTTGCCTAAAGTCATGGGGGCCTGGACACCCTGCATTTGAAGCAGGAGTGATAAAATAGGACTGCAGTTAATACTGCTCTGCTTCTCCATTTTGAAGCCTACTGCCTGTCAGGTATAGATTCTTTATGTGATTTGGAATAATGAGAAAACCCAAGCACTTCTTTAGGGCTTTGAAGATTTCATTTGACCCAAAGGATCCCTATTCTCACTTGATGTAGGTCAGGAACCTAACAAAGGAAGGCAAGACACTTCATCTACCATTACGGATCTTTTTGCCATTTTGGTTTGGATGCACACATAGGATCTTTCTTTAGATCCATCAGGTGCTGAGAATCTAAGCCACAACCTCACACAGGTCCAAGAGGCTGATTAAGACACATCCCTTTCCAAAGAAATTAAGCAAAGAGCCACAGGAGATGGCCATTCATTTTCATTTGAAAACTGTTTTCTTCAGGCTTCACAAAGAGGTGGCCTGAGGCAAAGACCTTCCTGATATTCAGGGCAACAGAAACATAGGTAAGAGAATGGCCCAAAGCAGGGTTTCTCCACTGAGAATTTCCTGGTCACACTGATATCTGAGTTTTCTGAGATGTTCCCATTCCTTACCGCTATCCAGTACATGGGCATGTCACAGAGCTTGGAGGTGGTACATATCTTGGACACAAAACCATGAGCCTATTCTGCAGAGTGGCCAGAATTCAGGAAGAAAACAGAAACTTAGGAAGATAGTAGGTGTTGTCCATCCATAAGGCAAGCTGCAGTTCATTCATAAATTGGGCAGGATGAATGCTGGGAAGCTTTCTACTAGACAGGACATATCCATTGATGCATTCTCTTTTCTAATGTCTACAACCACGGACACAGTGGGATACACAGATATAGAATCACTCACCTTGTCAAAAAACTTACTAGAAACAGTCTATTCCAAACCAAACAAACTGTCTTTCCTACCTTTTCTCAGAATATGAGACAAACCACAAACTGACACTCACACTCACAAAGGCATCTCCTTCCTGCAAGTATGTCTCTGACTATCTGGAGTGTCCTCTGTCTGTTGGGCCATATTATGTTCCAATGAAATGTCCTGTCATGTCTCAGATATGTCTCCTTTGCCAACTCTGTGAAGTTCTCAGGAGCCAGCGGTGAGCCACTACCTGCTTTCTCAGGAAAGGCCCCTCTTCAGATCTGTCCTGGCATTTGGCAATCCTCACATCAGTAGATACCAAGAAATACTGACTCTGTCCTTGGTACATCCAAACAAGTGAGCCCACTGGGATTGTGACTGGGACTGGCTCTGGGAGCCTGGCATCTTGGATTCCAAGTTCAGAGAGTTACATCACCAAGGAAGTGAGGTAGGTCACTTTCTTCAGGAACTGCATGAGGTCACTACCTTGGCAATCACTTTGATTTAACATTTGCTTCCAAGGGTCCCATGAGATAGAGGCTGCCCCTACTTTCGGTGACAATTTCACAAGATAGAATGGTATATCAAACATAGGCGCCTGGGAACATCTCCCCACACAGGCCTGGTTTGGTCCATCTTCTCTACATTTAGAATAGAGAGACTGATTCAGACACATCCCTTCATCCTGACAAGGGGGTTTGCCATGCAAGATGACTTTTGCTCTCTCAACTCCTTCATAGCTGCCTACATCTTCTCCAGGGATCATTTCTGCATGGACCTTTGAGGATCTCAGCAGGTTTAAGAACCCCTACATTCCTGTATTGTAAAAGCAACTCTGTCCCTGCTCTTCTGTAAAGTTTGATTGAGGGAAGAGTGTATGGTTACGGTTAATAAAAGTTCGATTTGAATCATTCTGCGGGATGAATAATGGTAATGGGAACCTGTAATATTTACAAGAATGTAAAAGTGAAATATAAGAATGAAAACAGTAATCTAGGTAAGATTTGAAGCCCAGAAGGGCATTGGGCCCTTGATTGGGATACTTAGCTTTGAATTATGTTCTGCAGAAATGTCTCAGATAAATCGATGTTCAATGGCATAGGACTTTGTACCTTGAATGATGGAATGTCAAAGAGAACTTCTAGACAAAAAGGGATAGTCGGTATTATTAGAAAGATAGTCGGTAGGTTTAGAACGAAGAGTGAGTATAGCATTTGGACCAAAAGTTCTTTAGCAATAGGGCTTCTGGTAGAGATTGAATGTAAATGTGAGCACATGTGAAGAGTCAGTCACAGTGATAATCTGGGGAAAATATGTAGGAAAGCAGATATCAATAGAGACATTAGGAAATCAGGCAAATAATAAAGTGAGTGATAAGATTAGACATTTTCAAGGGGCTTGAGGTTGAATATATAATCTTAGGAAGAAAGAAATATGTAGTCAAGAATAGGATTCACATTTGAGAGCATTAGGCAACCTGGACATGGATGTTTTTAGTAATCCATCTTCACTTTCCATTTAGGTTTGGTAAAATCATAAGTGTCACCTTTGCTGTTTGTGTCCAGAATATTACTGTGATAAAATGTATATGTAAATCAGGTGACATGTGCATTTCTTCCACCATTTCTGGGAGCAATATTTTGAAGACGTATAAATTAGTATTGGGGGTACAAAGAGGTGTACCCTGTGTCTATGAATATAGAGATAATGCATGAAAAGCCCATACTGTGAATAAATAATATAACTGGTTCCACTTTAAATAATGGATTTAATTGATATCTGAAACTAAGTAAGAAATCTTATATTGATATACAATCATTCATTCCAGCTAGTTGTACATCTAATGGTAATATTAGGGTTTGGTTTATCATACGGGTGTGTGAGTTTTGCTTCAAATGTGATAATGGAAATCGACAATAATGTGTTTGGAAAGAAGTCTCATGAAAAGAGCAGTCAAGAAACATAAGAAATGCATGTGTTCTGAAGCAGGAAGTGACTGAAAGTGAAACAAATGCGTATAAATTAGCTAACTTGTGGATGAAATATATATCCTATGATGTGCATAAACTGAAGAAATAGTAATGTTCCAGTGTTGAATAAAAATGAATGTCAAAATACACATCATGTCCCATAGGAATCTGCTAGCCTTGATATTAAACTGGGTCAGTTACTATAGAAATATTAGATTTTTTTTGGTGTTATAATAGAATTTATTTTACCACTAGCATGCCACAGAATGTTGAGGAAAGAGCAATGGATTTTTAGTTATTGCACTAATAATCTAACATTTAATGACTCTTTTGGATAGTCTAGAAATTACAAAAGGCTATGTTACATAATTTTTTTTTTTAATTTCACATTCATAGAAGCTTGGAGTTTTCCTAATATTTCTACTTTTATATTTTTTATTTTTTCAGTTGTGATTGACCTTCATTTTGTTTATTTGTATGTGGTGCTTAGAATAGAACCCAGTGTCCCACACATGCTAGAAAAGCATGTTACCACTGAACCACAAACTCAGCCCCTCCACTTTTTTCTTTACATCGAACACGCCTCTCCCTCATCTTTACTCACTTTCTTCCTCATTTTCCCCCTTCTCTCTCTTCCTTTTTCGTCTTCCTTTCATATCTGTTTTTCTCTCATGTCATTACAAACAGTAGTATGCTATGAAATTTAAATTTAAGACTGTTTTTTATAGTCATTGTTTTTATCTTGAGAAAATTTAATAATTATAATCACCTGATAGATATATTAAAATACATTTTTATACATATGTATCTATATTCATGCATATGCATTACATATTATATATATATATATATATATATATATATATATATATATATATATACATATATATTTAAAAGTACTTTGATTAGCCTGTTAAAAATAATATAGACCAAAACTTTCTTAATTCTCAAGCCTTCCAGAATTAACATCTTACAGTGAAAATCAAATAAACATATTTAAATAAACAGGTATCATTCTTTTTTATCAATACTGATAATTTAAGGTTTTATATCACATTAAGCTGTAATACGGCATATTAAATCTTATGAATTAAAAAAAAGTTTTTTGAATTACCTATTATTTAAGGACCATATGCACTGACATTTTAAATGGCTTTCTTGTGATTTTAATTTCTATCAATTGTGTATTAATTGCCAAATCCTTATTTTAGTACTTTTCATATTCATAATTGATATAAAGTCAATTGTTTAATTCTTCTTGTAAGTAATTAATTATTACAGTAGGGACATATTAATAATTCTAAATCTGTATAAGAAAATAGTACAAAGATATTTTCATGCAAAATTAAGAATAATTGCGTGCTCTAAATGTCTGATTGTTGATACATATAACAAAGAGCTTTTGATCAGTCTCTTCCCCAGTAAAACATAAAATGCAAAGATATTGTTGGGTATATACGTACAAATAAAGATAAAGAAAATACACATTATCAGCTAGAAACTATTAAATAAAAGGTGAAAACAACAATCCAACAGATTGTACGAATTTGTCAGATGAGGTAGTATTCTGGAAGAATAGCCTAAGACTAGACCTGGTCCATGACAAAATATTCACGAAAAAAATAAAATTTGAAAAATATATGAAATGCTATGAATTTTTCAAGATGGTAGGTGAATTATCCTTTAATCTCAATTTATGTGCATTTTCAAAAGCCAATTTCCTGGTAAAATAAATTTGTGATAGTTACAACTAAACAAAACAAAGTTTTGCTTAGCAAAATGAATGCATCTCAACCCATTTTTAGCTGATTTCTTCCCACTCAATTTTAAACCGTTATTTATTTATTTATTTCTATTGGTTGTTCCAAACATTACAAAGCTCATGATATATCATCTTTGATACATTTGACTCAATTGGGTTATGAACTCCCATTTTTTCCCCAAATATGAATTGCAGAATCACATTGGTTACACATTCACATTTTTACATAATAGCATATTAGTGACTGTTGTATTCTGCGACCTTTCCTATCCCCCAATATCCCCCCTCCCCTCCCCTCCCATCTTCCTTCTCTACCTCATCTGCTGTTGTTCAATTCTCTCCACTGTTTCCCCCCCATTTCCCCTCAAATCCTCTTATATGTAATTTTGTGTAACATTGAGGGTCTCCTACTATTCCCATATGCTTTCCCTTCTCTCTCCCTTTCTCTCCCCCCACTCGTCTTTGTTTAATGTTAAACTTTTCCTCATGCTCTTCCTCGATGTTCTTTTCTTAGTTGCTCTTTTAATATCAAAGAAGACATTTGGCATTTGTTTTTTAAGGATTGGCTAGCTTCGCCTAGCATAATCTGCTCTAATGCCATCCATTTCCCTGCAAATTCTATGATTTTGTCATTTTTTAATGAAGAGTAATACTCCATTTTGTATAAAAGCCACATTTTTTTTATCCATTCATCTATTGAAGGGCATCTAGGTTGGTTCCACAGTCTAGCTATTGTGAATTGTGCAGCTATGATCATTGATGTGGCAGTATCTCTATAGTACGCTCTTTTAAGATCCTCAGGAAATAGTCCGAGAAGGGTGATAGCTGGGTCAAATGGTGGATCCATTCCCAGCTTTCCCAGGTATCACCATAGTACTTTCCAAATTGGCCTCACCAATTTGCAGTCCCACCAGCAGTGTACAAGTGTACCCTTTTCCCCACATTCTCACCAACACTTATTTTGTTTGACTTCATAATGGCTGCCGATCTTCCTGGAGTGAGATGGTATCTTAGGGTGGTTTTGATTTGCATTTCTCTGACTGCTAGAGATGGTGAGCATTTTTTCATGTACTTGTTCATTGATTGAATGTCCTCCTCTGTAAAGTGTCTGTTCAGGTCCTTGGCCCATTTGTTGATTGGGTTATTTGTTATCTTATTGTTTAATTTTTTGAGTTTTTTGTATATTTTGGATATTAGGGCTCTATCTGAAGTGTGAGGGGTAAAAATTTGTTCCCAGGATGTAGGCTCTCTATTTACCTCTCTTATTGTTTCTCTTGCTGAGAAAAAAAAAACAATTTAGTTTAAGTAAGTCCCATTTGTTTATTCTTGTTATTAACTCTTGGGCTATGGGCATCCTATTAAAGAATGTGGAGCCCGTCCCCACAGTATGTAGATCGTAGCCAACTTTTTCTTCTATTAGACACAGTGTCTCTGATTTGATATCTACCTCCTGGATCCATTTTGAGTTAACTTTTGTGCATGGTGAGAGAAAGGGATTCAGTTTCATTATGTTGCATATGGATTTCCAATTTTCCCAGCACCATTTGTTGAAGATGCTATCTTTCCTCCATTGCATGTTTTTAGCCCCTTTATCAAATATAAGAAAGTTGTAATTTTGTGGATTGGTTTCTGTGTCCTCTATTCTATACCATTGGTCCAGCTGCCTGTTTTGGTACCAGTACCACGATGTTTATATTACTATTGCTTTGTAGTACAGTTGGAACTCTTGTATCGCTATACCTCCAGATTCACACTTCCTGCTTAGAATTGCTTTTGGTATTCAGGGTCTTTTGTTTTTCCATATGAATTTCATGATTGCTTTATCATTTCTACAAGAAATGCTGTTGGGATTTTTATTGGCACCGATTTAAACCTGTAGAGAACTTTGGGTAATATCAACATTTTGATGATGTTAGTTCTGCCTATCCATGAACAGGGTACATTTTTCCATCTTCTAAGATCTTCTTCTATCTCTTTCCTTAGGGTTCTGTAGTTTTCATTATATAAATCTTTCACCTCTTTTGCTAGGATGATACCCAAGTATCTTATTTTCTTTGTGGATATAGTGAATGGAGTGGTTTTCCTCATTTCCATTTCAGAAGTTTTGCTGCTGATATACAGGAATGCCTTTGATTAATACGTGTTGACTTTATATCTTGCCACTTTGATGAATTCATTTATTAACTCTAGCAGTTGCTTTGTAGACCCTTTTGAGTCTGTTAAATATATTATCATGTCATCTGCAAATAGCGATAATTTACGTTCTTCTTTTCCTATTTTTATGTCTTTAATTTCTTTTGTCTGTCTAATTGCTCTGGCTAGTATTTCAAGAACTAAATCGAATAGAAGTGGTGATAGAGGGCATCCCTGTCTTGTTCCAGATTTTAGAGGGAATGCCTTCAGTTTTTCTCCATTTACGATGATGCTAGCCTGAGGTTTAGCATATATAGCTTTTACAATGTTGAGGTAACTCAACATTGTTATCCTAGTTTTTCTAGTGTTTTGAACATAAAGGGAGGCTGAACTTTGTCGAATGTTTTTTCTGCATCTATCAAGATGATCATATGGTTTTTGTCTTTAAGTCTATTGATGTGGTGAATAGCATTTATTGATTTCCGTTTATTGAACTAGGCTTGCTTCCCTAAGATGCAAGTTTTTTTAGTGTTTTGAACATAAAGGGAGGCTGAACTTTGTCGAATGTTTTTTCTGCATCTATCAAGATGATCATATGGTTCTTGTCTTTAAGTCTATTGATGTGGTGAATAGCATTTATTGATTTCCGTATATTGAACTAGCCTTGCTTCCCTGGGATGAATCCTACTTGATCATGGTGCACAAATTTTTGATATGCTTTTGTATTACATTCACCAGGATTTTATTGAGAATGTTTGCATCCTAGTTCATTAGAGACATTGGTCTGTAGTTTTCTTTCTTTGAAGTGTTTTTGTCTGGTTTTGGGATCAGGGTGATTTTGGCCTCATAGAATGAATTTGAAAGAGCACCTTCTTTTTCTATTTCTTGAAATAGCTTGAAAAGTATTGGTATTAATTCTTCTTTTAAGGTTTTGTAGAGCTCCGCTCTATACCCATCCGCTCCAGGGCTTTTTTTGGTTGGTAGTCTTTTGATGGCTTCTTATATTTCTTCCTTTGTTATTGGTCTGTTTAAATTGTGTGTGTCTTCCTGACTCAATCTGGGCACATCGTATGACTTAGGAAATTTATTGATATCTTCACTATCTTCTATTTCATTTGAATATAGGGTTTCAAAATACTTTCTAATTATCTTCTGTATTTCTGTAGTGTCTGTTGTGATAATGCCTTTTTCATGCCGTATGTTAGTAATTTGAATTCTCTTTCTTCTTCTCTTCATTAGCATGACTAAGGGCCTGTCAATCTTATTTATGTTTTCAAAGAACCAACTTTTAGTTTTATCAATTTTTTCAATGTTTTTTTTTGTTTCAATTTCGTTGATTTCTGCTCTAATTTTAATTATTTCTTGTCTTCTACTACATTTGCTTTTGTTTTCGTTTTCTTTTTCTAGGTTTTTGAGGTGTAGTGTGCGTTCATTTATTTGTTTTTTTTTTTGGAGGAAAGAACTCCAAGAAATGAATTTCCCTCTTAAAACTGCTTTCATTGTGTCCTATAGATTCCAGTATGTTGTGTCTGTATAGTCATTTGTCTCTAAGAATTTTTTATATCCTCCTTTATGTCTTCTGTAACCCATTGAACATTCAGTAGTATATTGTTCATTTTTCCATATGATGTAGGATTTTCCTTCCTTCTTTTATCATTGATTTCCAGTTTCATTCCAATATGATCAGATATGGTGCATGGTATTATCTCCACGCCTTTATATTTACTAAGGGTTGCCCTATGGCATAATATATGATCTATCTTTGAATAGGATCCTTGTGCTGCTGAGAAGAACGTGTATCCACGTTCTGCATGTTGGCTATCTTCATAATTCTATGTCTTGGAGTTGGTCTATTATGGTTTTGAATGTTTGAGGTCATGTGGGCTTCAAGGATTTGGCAATCCATTCCATCTTTCATCTCTGGGAAGTTTTCTAGAATTATTTCATTTAATATATTGTCCATTCCTTTGGTTTGAATCTCTATGCCTTCTTCTATCCTAATGACTCTCAAATTTGTTTTTTTATGACATCCCATATCTCTTAAATAGATTGCTCATGGGATATAAGCATCTTTTCTGTGTTGACTATATTCTTTTCAAGTTGATAAACTTTGTATTCATTATCTGATCTTCTGACTTCTACTTGATCTAGTCTATTCACAATATTCTCGTTTGAATTTTTAATGTGGTTTATATTTTTCTGCATTCCTAGGATTACTGTTTGATTTTTTTTAAGATCTCTGTCTTTTGGTGAAGCTCGTTCTTTGCCATTTGAATTTGTTTGTTTAATTCATTTTCAAAATATTCTTTTATTGCTTGGACTTGCTGCCTCATGTCTTCTCTAATATTTCTTTCCATCTGAGTTAGGGATGCATTGAGTTTTTTCCCTATCCCTGTTTCTGATGATTCTAGGTCCTCCTGTAAAATTAAGTTGTCCGGCATTATTTGTACACCTTTTTCCCTTGTTTTTTCATGAAGTTCACATTACTTTCTAGCTCCATTTGATTGCTGTGTTTCTGCTCTCTTCTATATATTTGTTTTGGTTTTATATATCTCTATTGACTCTCCTTTGTGTTGGTAGACTGTGAATGCTAAAGTGGATTCCACTGGGAAGGAATTCCGACGGCCGAGCTCCAGTGATGTCACCTCTCTGCTATGGTGGGCCCCAGGCTCTTTGCCCGGGTGTTCGCATGGGGGTGTGGGACTGTACTGTCTCTGTTTGGTTTCAGCTTCCGGTCGCCGGCGTGCAGGTGGTCACGAGCTGTCCAGTCGCGCAGTCAGCTGGTGGGCTGTCACCGGCGGTTGTGCGATCTCTAGCTACCCATTAGGGCGGGCATATGGCAGGCGATTGGTCGCTGGTGGGCAGGCAGTCTCCAGCCGTTCAGTCGCACCTGCAGCGGGCCGGCTGTTGCCGGCGGGAGAGCGTTCTCCAGGCGCCCAGTCACGCGGGCCTGGCCTCTAGTCCCCTGGTTTCTCCTGCTAGTCCTGGTTTCTCCTGCTAGACCAGATTTCCCCTGAGTAATGCCCTCGGCAGCTCAAACTGTACTCTGGCTTGCTGTTTCTTGGGTGTGGATTGTGTCTATTGGGAACCCCAGCACTCTATTTTTATTATTTTTTCCGTTTGCCCTTTCCCCCATCCCTGGCTAGACAGATTTCGTTTTCACCACTGATGGGAGGGGGAGTTGAAGGTCAGGTGCCTCTAGTTTCCCCCCCCCATCTTTATGCAGGCTCTCTCTGAAAATCCCTCCCCTGGAAAGCTTAGGAGAGATTTTATGCAAATTTCCTACTGTATGGGAGATGAGCGGAAAACACACAACTGTTTTATTGTTGCAATCTATCGGAGAGTGGCGGTGGTTACTTCAGCTCTCCAAGATGGTGGCCATTGGTTTCCTTGGTGGAGTTTCCGTTGTGGGGGATAGAACTGTAGAGCTTCCTTCCCTGACTGAAATCCCGAACTCGGCCTGGGGCTCAGTGCGGTGTCAGCCGGCAGGATTCCACAGAATCTGCAGCAACGTTTCTCCCTGGATGCTAGTCGCTTCTCGGTGGTGCCTCGATGTCTGCAGCCATGGGGCGGGCCACAGGGATCAATAAGCCCGGATCTCCGGTTGCATATTCAGCTCACGTTTGAGACTCAATTAACGGACCTCGTTGGTGGAAATCATTCTTTTAGGTTTCGGTGCACACCCATTTTTCTATAAGATCCTAACAAGATAGTCTTTTGTCATTTTAACTCGTTATTCACCTGCAATGTGGCGTGGTACACTGGGTGTGATGCACTCTATTTGCGGCCAACTTGCAATGTTGAAATATTATGTTTTGTATGCACCATTTACTGAAGATAGTTTTCAGTACTAGGCAACCAATATGTATTTCAGGTTGATGAATATTTCTGAGAATAATCTTTTGAAAAGTTGATAATAAATCCACATACATGAATATGAATGAATTTGGGGAGTGCACAATAAGGCACATATATTTCATATTTTTAAAAATCTGGAGAGTATATATATATATATATATATATATATATATATATATATATATATATACACACACACAGAGAGAGACATTACAATGTAGCATTATGTATGCCAACCGAAATTTATCATGAAATACATATCATCCAAGGATCCAACAATATTAGTTTTACTGAACATGGATTTATGTATAATGTTGTTCAAATAGGAGGCTCACCCATAGGTTGAATTTTCAGTTTCAACAGCGTTTACGAGGAGTGATATCTTCTCACAATTTGTATCTGCCAAGTCAGCCACCTCACAAAAATGTACGTGTGATACCAGGTAGGATTCTATATATGAATATAAAAATACATCTGCTGACTAGGCTACAGAGAAAGGGAGAAATAAATTCACATATTTGTTAACTTTAAAAACACACGGAGAACTATTTCAACAAAAAAATTGACTAGATTTATAACTCCTACCGTATATAATGCAAAAGGCAAGTCCAACAATACCAAACATGCCTCCTCTGAACTGCTTGTATTTCTATTCTGATTGGGTTATTATTCTCCATGATATTACGATTAGTAGTCAGAGTCTAGTAGGGTAGGGGTTAGTGTCAGGGATTCAGTATTTCAAATGGAAAATTGGAAAATGAATCCAATGTGTATGCAAATATGTGCTACACAAAAATGTTCCCACTCCCATCAAGAACTATGGCTTGACATTACTTTTGCCCCAAGTAAGACACAATTAGAGGAGAAGTGTTAGAAAATCTGTGAATACATATCTGGAATGGAATATGCTCAGTAGTTCACAACACTGGAGGTGGTAGAGAAGTTCCCAAAAGTAAGGGACAGGGTAAACACTCCACAAACATGGAGCTCTGCTGGCCTAAAGACTTCTTGAAGAACTGCCTCTGAGGTTGGGCACCTGAAAAATATGTTGTTTTCTGGAGCTTTAGCTTCATTTGTAGTGAGACCATCAAAGCTGGGTCTGCATCTATGTGACCTGGAGGACATGGTTTCTTATTTTCCAGTGAAGATGAGGCAGCAGTGCTGAATTTGCTCTTTGTAGGTAAACTGTGACCACTGGGGTCTAAGTGTCTCTCCATGTGGACTGTGAAGCCATTTGGTCATCCTCCAAATTTCATGGTGTTTCTTGCTGCTGCACTAGGAGTTTGCTATTTGATTCAAAAATACAAGGAGTTTTAGTGGATCACAGTGCTGGAGAGAGTTCTGTCACATGTGGTGGGTCAGTTTCTGCAAGAGAATGCACCAAACATACTTCTAGCCCACATATATTGCCCCATTGACGATAGCAACATGATTCTGAACATTGCCCTGAAATCTCTCAATATTACAAGATGCCTTTACATAGAAGGGACTGCTCGCTGCACCATGTCAGTTCCAAGCCATTTGGAAGCCAATGGAAGATCCACAAGGCCCCACCACAGATGTATTATCACACACCTGACCACCACGGCTCTAGGCCCACTACTCAGCAGGCTCCAACTTATTGGCATCTCTGTTCTACACGATTTTCATAAAACCCAGTCAATCAAAGCACTGTCTGGTATACTCATGACCAGCAACAGGACATCCAAATGTCCTCCATTGCCACCTGGTCATGGGAATTTCAAAAATTTTATGGTATTTTTGTAGCCATTTTTCAATGATGATGTTGGAGGCACTGTGGGTTAAAATTCACTCCAGAACCATTAAATGTAGAGGAAGCACATTTCAATGAAAGCTTTGGAGAATTCTCACAGGCAAGGCTTCTCAAAAAGTGGCCAAATGGTCACATGAAGCCAGGCCCATTGTGGTCTACAATGAGGACCATGTGTGTTTCGACTCTCAACTATGGCTGCCAAGTCTTTCAGAATAAAATCACGTGATATCTTGGCTGTGATTCCCAGTGCTCTGTTGAAAGCCACCCTGGGCCTAGATCTCAGTTTTCAAGGGGGACTCTCATGCATGGCCTCCTAAAATCTTAACACAATTCATGGCAATAATTCTCTGAGTTCAGTTCCAGAACTCAGTCTCTAAGGGGAATCACACCAGAGTTCATGTCAAGGTGGACCCAGTCATCTCTTCCAACCACCAAACAAATGGCCACAATTAAAACCAAAACACTCCCACATGGCCCTCATGATCTTTCTTATAGACACTCATCATAACCTCTGGCTGGATGTTTCCATGAGGGGCGAAGCCCAAGACAGTCTCCAAAATAATCTCCCTTGCCCCTTAATGGCCTAAAATCAGGGTTGCCTGGACACAGTTTCTGTGAACCAGGAGTGATCAAATAGGCCTGCTGTTAATACTTCTCTGCTTCTCTAATTTGAGGCCTACTGACTGTGGGGTTTATTTTTTTATGTGAATTGGAGTCATTAGAAAACCAAGCACTTATCGGCTAGCTTCTGCAGGGTTTGAAGAAATCATTTGACCCAAAGGATCCCTATTCTCACTTGATGGAGGTCAGGAACCTAACAGAAGAAGGGGAGAGACTTCATCCACAATGACTGCTCTTTTGGCCATTTTGGTTTTGGATGCACACATGGGATCATTCTTAAGATACATCAGGTGCTGAGAATCTAAGCCATTGCCTCAAACAGGGCAAAGAGGCGGATTCAGACACATCCCTTTCCAAAGCAATTAAGCAAAGAGGCACAGGTGATGCCCATTCATTTCCATTTGAAACCTGTTTTCTTCAGGTTTCACAAAGGGGTGGACTGAGGCAAAGACCTTCCTGACATTCAGGGCAACAGAACAATAGGTAAGCAAAGCAGGGTTTCTCCACTGAGACTTTATTGGTCACACTGATATTTGAGTTTTCTGAGATGCTCGCCATTCCCTTCAGCTATCCAGTACATGGCCATGTAACAGGGCTTGGAAGTGGTACATATCTTGGACACAAAACCATGAGCCTATTCTGTAGAGTGGCCAGAATTCAGGAAGAATGCAGGAACTTTGGAAAATAGCACGTGTTGCCCATCGATAAGGCAAGCCAAAATCCATTCATCAATTTGGCAGAATAAATGATGGGAAGCTTTCTACTAGACAGGACACATCAATTGATGCATTCTCTTTTCTAATGTCTATAACAATGGACACAGTGGGATACACAGACATAGAAACACTCGCCTTGTCAAATGACTTACTAGAAATAGTTCACTCAAAACCAAACAAACCGCCTTTTCTATCTATTCTCAGAACATGAGACAATCCACAAACACACAGCGACACCCACAGAGGCACCTCCTTCCCCAAAGTAGGTCGGTGACTATCCAGAGTGTCCTCTGACTGGTGGGCCATAGTATGTTCCCCAGAAATGGCCTGTCCTGTCTCAGATCTGGTCTCCTTAACCAACTCTGTGAAGATGTCAGGAGCCAGTGGTGAACCACTATCTGCTTTCCTCAGGAAAGGCCCCTCTTCAGAGCTTTTCTGGAATTTGGCCATTCTCATATCAGTAGGTACCAAGAAAGACTGACTCTGTCCTTGGTATATACAAACAAGTGAGACCACTGTGACTGGGAATGGGACAGGCTCTGGGTGCCTGTCTTCCTGGATAACAAGTTCTTAGAGTTCCATCACCAAGGAAGTGAGGTGAGGTCACTTCCTTCAGGAACTGAATGAGGTCACTGCCTTAGCAATCACTTTGTCCTAACAGTTGCTTCCAAGGGTCCCATGAGATGGAGGGTGCCCCTACGTACTGTGACACTTTCACAAGTTAGAATGTATATCAACCATTGGCACCCAAGACCAGCTCTCCAAACAGGACTGTTTGGGTCCATATTCTAATGGGTGGCACTAGAGCAGATTATGCTTAGTGAAGCTGGCCAATCCCTAAAAAACAAATACCAAATGTCTTCTTTGATACAATGAGAGCAACTAAGAATAGAGCAGGGAGGAAGAGCAGGAAGAAAAGATTAACATTAAACAGAGACATGAGGTGGGAGGGAAAGAGAGAGAAAAGGGGAATTGCATGGAAATGGAGGGAGACCCTCATTGTTATACTAAATTACATATTAGAGGTTGTGAATGGAATGGGAAAATAACAAGGTGAGAAATGAATTACAGTAGATGGGGTAGACAGAGAAGATGGGAGGGGAGGGGAGGGGGGATAGTAGAGGATAGGAACGGTAGCAGAATACAACAATTACTAGTATGGCATTATGTAAAAATGTGGATGTGTAACCGATGTGATTCTTCAATCTGTATCTGGGGTAAAAATGGGAGTTCATAAATCACTTGAAGCTAATGTATGCTAATGTATGAATATGTTATGTCAAAAGATTTGTAAGGTTTTGAACAACCAATAATAAAAAAAAGAACAGAGAGGCTGATTCAGTAACAACCTTTCATACTGACCAGGTTGTTTGCCATGGAAGTTGACTTTTGCTCTCTCAGGTCCTTCAGTGGTGCCTATATCTTCTCCAGGGATCACTTCTGAATGAAACTTTGAGTTTTTCAACAGGTGGAAGATTCCCTACATTCCTCTATTTTAGGACCAACACTGTCCCTGCTCTTCTGTAAAGTTAGATTGAGGGAACAGTGTATGGTTTCGCTTAATAACAGGTTTGATTTGGATTAGGAATCATTCTGCTTGATGAATAATGGTATTGGGAACCTGTGATATTTATAAGAATATATAGGTGAAATATAAGTATGAAAACAGAAATCTAGGTAAGATTGGAATCCCAGAAGGGCATTGCACTCTTGATTGGGATACTTAGCTTTGATACATGTTCTGCAAAGATGTTTCAGATAAATCAATAATCAATGGCATAGGACCTTGTACCTTCGATGATTGAATGTAGAAGTGAGTATCCACTCAAACTGTGATAGTCGGTAGGATTAGGAAGATATTCTGTAGGTTTCAGAAGAAGAGTGAGTACAGGAATTGGACCAAAAGTTCTTTAGCAATAGGGTATCACATAGACAGTGAACGTAAATGTCAGCACATGTGAAGTGTTAGTCAAAATGGTGAACTGGTGAAAATATTTAGGAAAGCAGTCATCAATAGAGACATTAGGAAATCAGGGAAAGTATAAAGTGAGTGATAGGATTAGACATTTGAACAGAGTTGAGGTTGAATATATAGTCTTAGGAAGAAACAAATATGTTGTCATAAATAGGATTGACATTTGAGAGCATTAGGCAACCTGGACATGAATGTTTTTAGTAATCCATGCTCACTTTCCATTTAGGCTTTGGTACAATCATAAGTGTGACCTCTGCTTATTGTGTCCAGAATATTACTGTGATAAATGCATACGTACATCAGGTGACATGAGTATTTCTTCCACCATTTCTGGGAGCAACATTTTGAAGACGAATAAATTAGTATTGGGGTTACAAATAGATGTACCCTTTGTCTATGAATGTAGAGATAATTCATGAATAGACCATACTGTGAATAAATAATATAATTGGTTCCAACTTTAAATAATAGATTGAATTGATATCTGAATATATACAGAAAATCTTATATTGATATACAATTATTCATTCTAACCAGTAATACATCTAATGGTAATATTAGGGTTATGTTTTATCATGAAGAGTGTGTGAGTTTTGCTTCAAAATGATTATGGAAATTGAAAATAATGTGTTTGAAATAAAGTCTCATGAAAAGACCAGTTAAGAAACCTGGAGGAATACATGTGTTCTGAATCAGTAAATGATTGAAAGTGAATCAAATGCCTATAAATTTTTGAACTTATGGATGAAATATATGTCCTATGATGTTCGTAAACTGTAGGAATTGTATTGTACCAGTGTTGAATAAAAGAAACTTCAAAATAAACATCATGTCCCATAGGAATCTACTTGCATTGATGTTAAACAGGGTCAGTTAATGTAGAAATATTAGGATTGTATGCACCATTCACTGAAGTTAGTTTTCAGTAATAGGAAACAAATATGTATTTCAGGTGGATGAATATTTCTGAGAATAATCTTGTGAAATGTTGATTATAAATCCACATACATGAACATGAAAGAATTTAGGTAGTGTATATAAGACACATATATTTTATATTTGGAAAAATTTGAAGATTGTATATATATATATATATATATATATATATATATATATATATATATATTAAGAAAACAAAAACAGACAATACGATGTAGCAATATATATGCCAATCGAAATTCTTCATGAAATGTACATCAGCCACAGATGCAAAAATATTTATTTTACTAAACATGGATTTATGTATGGCTTGTTGTTCTACTAGGAGGCTCACCCATAGGTTGAATTTTCAGTTCCAACAGAGTTTAGGAGGAGTGATCTCTTCTCACAATTTGTATTTGCCAAGTCAGACACCTCAGAAGAATATACGTGTGATACCAGGTAGGATTCTATATGTGCATATAAAAATACATGTGCTGAATTGGCTACAGAGAATGGGAGACAGGTATTCACATATTTGTTAACTTTAAAAACATGTGGAGAACTATTTCAATTATAAATTAGCTAGATTTATAACACCTACCCTATATCATTCAAAAGGCAAGTCCAACTATACACCATGCCTCATCTGTACTGCTTGCATTTCCATTCTGTTGGATTATTTTTCTCCATCATATTAGTATTAGTAGTCAGAGTCTAGTAGGTTATGGTTTAGTGTCAGGTGTCCGGGCCGGCTGGACACTTCAACGTGGGCGTTGAACCTTGTTGGGGAGGAATGAAGGGAAAAGAGTCATGAGAGATGACAGCAAGACAACAGTTCTGATCATGCTGAAAACTTTTATAGTTCTCACAGTGTATTTATATGCTGCGGATGAGAAAGCTCTCTTTTCGGCAGTTGCTGGATGTCTTCACAGGGTGAGATAACCTCAGGATATTTCAGGAAGACGGATGTCTCAGGGTGATAGATGGCTGCGGGATGTCTCCCAGGCAGGATATCTCGCAGGGGGCTATTTCTTGTAAGTGTCAGGCTATTCTTTGAAGGAGAACTTCCTTCTAGCCCCTGACATCTCCTCCCTTTCTTATATAAAATATTTGACCATACCTTACAGGCCAATGTTTTAGGGGTTATAGAGGCTCTGTTTCTCTAGCAGGCCTTAGAATATCTCCTGATCTGATCGAGCATGTTTACTAGATTTCGTGGTGGCCTTGGCATGTTTTTTGAGGAGACGGCTTTGAGGGGGAAGCATGCCAACTGCCATGCACCAGAGCGTGTCACTCAGAAGACTTGGATTTTGGGAACCATGGATCCATCCTCCTGCAGTCCTTCCTGCACCCTCCGTTATTATGCCCTAACGTCCTCACTCCATGGGTGCGTCCTCCCCCAAGTGGAGCGGCCCATGGAGGACGAACCCTTATGGCAAGTGCAGAAGATCGTTGGTCAGAGCTGTTACTTAGAGTTTTATGTAAGAAAGCGAGATCTGTGGGCATGTAAACTTAAGAAATAAGCTTGTGAGGAGGGTAGAACATCCTTTTAAATGTTGGCAGCACGGTCTTCCATATCCAGGCAATGATAGTGGACCTGTATGGGCTTAGAGGCCAAAATATTAATCTGTTCTTTAATAAATTGTACCAGGCTGTTTATAATGCAGGGTTTTAGGGACACCATTAAAAGTAAACCCAACAAAGGGCCTAATAGGGGAAGAAGGTAGGGTAAAAATCCATTAAGCCCAGTCCAGTGGGGATTTTCAAATATTTCCCTTCATCTCTTTTCTAGATCTTCTTGAAGCTGCTTAATTTTAGTGCATACTATGCCAGAATTATTGGCATAAATGCAGCATCGTTCCCCTAAGGCCAAGCAAATACCTCCCTGGTTAGCTGTCAGCAAATTTAAGCCTCGTCTTTTTTGAAGGAACACTTCTGCCAGGGAGTCTATTTGGTCCTGCAAATCTTTAATGGTTCCTGATAGAGTTTTTATCAGTTGTTCCTGATAGAGTTTATAATTTGTTGAGAGAGGCGATGGTAAGAGTGAATAGACGTGCCTAAGCCAGTGTACCTGTGCCCACAGGAACTGTTATTCCAAGGCTGGCAGATTGTTGGCTGCATCTGAAAAAGAGGAAATTTTGTCCTCATGAGGAGTGCCTCTGTCCCTGTTTTGAGGTAAGTCATTAACCTGTTTAACCAGGAGTTCTGGTAACCATCTTGGGGCTGTTTGATCTTGGTCCAAAACACAAGCTGAGCCTCCTCCCCAGATGAGGACAGGATCTGGGCCTTTCCATTTATTTGTAAGTGGATTGTGTCACATAACAGGTGGGCGAACAGAATTGGACGAGGGATGGCAGTGTCTGTCTGCTGCCGAATTGCCTTCATTGTCTAGGGTAAGAAAAATAAGGGCAAATAATGCATTGTTAAGGCGATGCCTTGGTGTGGTAAACACAAGGGAGGAAGCCTTAAGGAGGGATAGCCAAGTTTTTAAGTTAAGGTGGGCAAGTTCCACAATGCCTTGGCCGTGAGGGTTGTATGGAATTCTAGTAGTATGACAAATTTGCAAGGTAGCACAAAACTGTTTAAACTTGGCAATGGTAAATGTAGGATAAATATCTGTTTTAATATGTATTGGTTTACCCATAACAGAAAAGGCTGAAACAAGATGAGAAAGGACATCTTTGGTAGCCTCTCTAGAATGTGGTGATGCAAAAATAAAGCCGCTGAAGGTATCTACAGAAACGTGTATATATTTGGTTATTACAAATTCAAGAAAATGAGTAACATCCATTTGCCAAAACTGATCGGGCAGTAATCCTCAGGGGTTAACTCCCAAGTGTTGAATGGGGAGGGAGACAGCACAACCAGGGCATGCTTTTACTATTTCTCGTGCCTGTTGCTGGTAATTTTACAAAGTAATCAAAGGCTCTGGAAATTTAAATGGTGTATATTGTGTAACTCCATGGCCTTTTGAATGGAGCCAGCAAAAATTGGAAAGATGGAACGATTTGCTGCATCAGCTTGGGCATTACCTTGAATTAGAGGGCTGGGAAGATCATAGTGTGCCCTGATGTGTCCTAAGAAAAATGGGTGTTGTCTGGCCTGAATTAGCTGCTGAAGCTGGTGAAACAGAAAGGCCGCATTGTTAGAAGCCTTAATGGGGGGTGAAATCACCAGCAGGTGCACAGAATGAGCAATGTAGGCACTGTCTTTATAAATATTAACAGGATTATAAAAAAATGTTATAAAAACTTGTGTTATGTCAAACAATTCCACAAACTGTGGTGACTGATAGACAGTATCAAAGGTGGTAGGCTTGTTATTGACAACAAAGACCACTGGGCCATTACAGGAACCGTCTGTAAAGACAGTAAGGGATTGAGGAATGGAAGCCTTTTGAGTAATTTCAGGAAAAGTAAATGTATGTAATTGGACAAAATGTAAAAGGGAGTCTTTGGGGAGGTAGTGATCAATTGTTCCCAAAAGCCTGATAGGGCAATACCACATTCATCCCTTGTCTCTAGTAAAAATTGGGTTTGGTCCTTAGTATATGGAATAAAAATATTATCAGGGTGTTTGCCAAAATGTTGTAGAGAAATCAAATGACCTTTAAAAATAATAGAAGCTACCTGAGCAAGATAAACAGTAATAACCTTCAAGGATGTGGTGGGTAAATGGACCCAAAACAAGGGGCAGTCTTTATTTTTAAAATGTGGATCTCGCTGCCAAAATATTCCTGTGGGTGTATGAGGAGTGTGTAAAATAACCAGAACCAGAGGAAGGTTATAAGAAATTTGTGTAACAAATTGTTGGGCAATGGCTTCTGTTACTTGGTTTAATGCCTGTCATGCCTTGGGAGTAAGATTTTGAGGGGAGGAGGGGTGGAAATTACCTCTCAAAATATCATTCAGGGTCAAAAGTACACAAGTGCATAATTTTAAATATGTTATTAGACATTGAATATCCCTCAGTAATTTCTGAAAATCTTTAAGGGTGTGAAGATGGTCCACACGTCCTTGTATTTTAGAAATTTGGATCTGATTTTCTAGAATTTTAAGGCCCAAACTCTTATAAGAGTCCTGTGTTTGAACCTTATTAGGAGCTATCTGTAGTCCCAAGGTAGTGAGGATTTTATAAAAGTCCAAGTAACAATTATTAAGGTCATGGGTATTAGGTGCAGCAATTAACAAATCATCCATATAATGTAAAATATAAATTTGTGGCCCTCACTCTCTCACAGGGTCTACTGCTTGAGCAACCTATTTTTGGCAAAGAGTAGGGCTGTTGGCCATACCTTGGGGAACCTTCCATTGAAGTCTCTGCATAGGGCCCTGAATATTAATGCAAGAAAGACTAAAGGCAAAATAGGGTCTATCCTCAGGATGTAAAGGAATGATAAAAAAGCAAACTTTTAAGTCCATAACCATTTTACAATAGTTTTTGTGAATAGCCACTGGTGTGGGAATGTCTGGCTGTAGTGCTCCCATCGGGAGTATAACTTTATTAATGGCACACAAATCTTGTAAATGGCACCACTTGCCTGATTTTTTCTTGATAACAAAAATAGGAGTGTACGATGGTGATGTTGAGGGCTCTACATGGCGGGCTGCCACCTGTTCCTTCACTAACATGGAGGCAGCCTCCAAATTTTCATGGGTAAGGGGCCACTGATCCACCCACACAAGAGTCTGAGTCTCCCAAATAATTTTATCTGCATGGGGTACAGGAGGGTCAGGGACCGACACTAAAAATCCAAATATCCAAGTTCGTATGTATTTTTTTTTATGGGTTGTATAAGCCCCACCAGTCCTTGTCTCAGCCTCCCAAGGCCTGTACCAGGGACAAAATTCATACGGAGCATTTGATGAGTCACCATGGAATTGGGACTGGCAAGAATAACTTCCATTTGACTCAAAATATCTCGGGCCCATAGGTAAACAGGGAGGTCAGGAACAATGAAAGAAGTGACAGTTCCCTTATTACCCTCTTTATCAGTCCAGCTAAGAGCAGTAGAGCTGACCAGAGGATTTTTTGACTTTCCTATCCCTTTAAGGTCAGTCAAGGATGGGGTGAGGGGCCAACCTGATCGCCAGTATTTTTGAGAAATAATTGTCGCATCAACTCCAGTAACTAAAATTGCTTGGAATTCCTTTCCTTCAATAAGTAAGGTAAGGGTGTGTTTATTATGAGAAATGGGATGAACCCAATATACCTCAGAGGAGCCCAAGGAGGCAGTCCCCCACAGTAGGTTTGGGTGGTGGAAGTGCCCCTTAATCTAATGGAAGGAGTATTAATTGTGCAAGACTTTTTCCTCCTGGGATGGCCGCAACTCTATTAATAACTGTGGCCAGTATTTTTATTTCTCCAGTGAAATCATTATCATTAATGCCAGGGAAGACCTGAACACCTTCTAAGGTAGTAGAGGCTCTTCCAAGAAGAAGGGCACACGTATGAGATGGAGGGGGACCCATAATTCCAGTTGGTATTATCTGGGGCCCTTGCATTGAGTCTAATGTTGTATCAGTGGTGGTACAGAGGTCCAATCCTGCACTGCCTGGAGTGGGTAGTTGGAGGGAGCCAATTGTGGAGAAGGATTTTGAGGTAGGTTGGGAGTTTGGAAGGGAACAAACCTTATTGCCCCAGGGAGTTTCCTGAGAAGCAGGAAGAAATAGGCTGTCTGAGGGCATTTGTCATTGATCTACACTCACTGGCCCAGTGATGAACTTTACCATATCAAGGACAAAGTGTAGCTGGGGGAGGTTTAGCTCCAGTTTGAGGAGACGCTATTCTTACTCTTTGTTTGCCTGTCGGACACTTGCGTGCAAAATGGCCTGGTTGTTTACAAGTAAAGCAAATACGTGAGCCAGGATTGTAAAAGGCCTTGGTAAAGGGAGCACTAAAGTGAGACCCATGGCATGGGCTGCACCCACCCCTGCACAGACTCTAATAAAGTCAGAAAGTTTCCCTTTATCCTTATGATGTCGAAGAACATCCTGACATGCTGGGTTGGCGTTTTCAAAGGCAAGATGTTTTACAAAGGTGCTTTCGCTTTCGCTTGGTCCAAGCAAGCATTCCGCAGCTAGGTTAAGCCGGGGAACAAAGTCGCTATAAGGCTCGTCGGGCCCTTGTCGAATTCTGGCCAGGGAAGTGATAGCCGAGGCCCTTTCAGGGAGGCGTCTCCAAGTATGTAAGCCAGCCATCTAAATCTGCGCAAAAAGTCCAGCAGGGAAACGTGCCTGTTTAGTTTTAGTGTCAAAAGTTGCATTGCCCACTAGCTTAACATAAGTCCAGGATTTAGAGGAGGCCTTTGTTAAATTATTTTTGAGCAGTTTCTGACAGGGCTCTTTGAAATCTGCATTCCATAGTAGGAAGTCTCCGGCACTAAGGGCAGCTCGGTCTAAAAATTTCCAATCATTGGGAGTAAGAAATTGTGTGTTGTGGCTTTCTAATAAAGCCAACGTGTAGGGCACAGTGGGGCCATAGTGAGCACAAGCCTTTTTAAGTTTTTCAAGAAAATGGAGGCTAAATTTTTTGTAGACACTCTGGGTCCCTTCCTGCCTAGGGGTGAACTTCTCATCCTCTATGTCCTGATCTCCTTGATCCATTTCCTCCGCTTCCTCCTCTTGATCCTCTTGTAAGTATTTGACCTCAGCCTGAGCAGGCTTATCTATCTGACTGTTGGTGACTGGGAAGGCGAGCACAGGCCGATGGAGCGGCTTCGCCTTTGTATTAGACCACTGTGGGTCAGCTTGTGTTGACTCCATTCCTAAGGCTAATGGAGAGAGCTCAGAGTCAAGGGATCTTTATTCTTTTAAAAATTGGATCTGTTCCCATCCATGTTGGAGAGACTCTCTCAAGGGAGCCGGATTAGGCAAGGGAAGTGGGGAAAAAATATCTGGGGGGACATTTGGCCCCTGAAGGGCCAGAGCACAAAAGGCAGGAGGGATATAGGAGGGAGGGGAATGTGTAAGTCCTATAGGCTGTGGCAGGGTCCTGAGAGGTGGCGGGTCTTCTGAATGGTAGCGAGCTGCTTCCTTCTCCAAGGTAGCCTCCTCCCCAGGGGTCAATGTTTCTCTGGGATTTAAAACTGCATAAAGGCTGTTGGAAACCATTGGAGCCTTATTCATTAGGGTGGGATTTTGAGGAAGATCAGGAAGGTTCCCAGGGTCCTGGGGAGAATAAGAAGGGTCTATGTCTATACTAACTGATGGGCATGCCGAGAAGGGATGAGAGGTCTTTTGCATAGTCTCTTCCCCAATCCTGACAAGTATTAAGGTACCATTGTCAAAGGGTGAACTTTTAAGAATTTCACTAATTTATTTCCAGAAAGAAAAGGTAGGAACTGACACTTTTTCTGGGCCAAAGGATTCATAATAATCTTTTAAAATGTCTCCTACTCTAAGCCATCTTTTACCATCAATGGTCCCTTCAAGGGGAAACCATGGAAACAATTTTTCAATGTATGAAAAGAAAAATTTTAAGTCAATTTTCTTAACACGTGCCCCCATGTATTTAAGGATTCCTTTTGGCCTGACAAAAACAAATCATGTGACGAAATTGCTTTTCCCATGGTGGGTCACTCACTGTGCGTCATCCCCACTCTCCTCCTGGATCTGTCTCTCAGTGGTGTCTGCTGAGGCAATCATGAGCTCCACTTGTCCAAATCTTCCAGGAGGACGGGGTTCCCCCTCAGTCAAAGGCTCGAGCCCCAGTCGTTGGGCGCCAGTTGTCCCAGCCTGCAGGACACATCAACGTGGGTAGCGAACCTAGATGGGGAGGAATGAAGGGACAAGAGACATGAGAGATGACAGCAAGACAAAAGTTCTGATCAAGCTGCAAACTTTTATTGTTCACACAGAGGAATTTATATGCTGGAGATTTGAAAGCTCTCTTATCGGCAGTTCCTGGATGTCTTCACAAGGTGAGATAACCTCAGAATATTTCAGGAAGACAGATGGCCACAGGATGTCTCAGGAACACAGATGACTACAGGATGTCTCCCAGACAGGATGTCTCCCTGGGGGCTGTTTCTTGTAAGTGTCAGGCTATTCTTTGAAAAAGAATTCCTTCTACCCCTTACAGTCAGGGATTCAGTATTTCAAATGAAAAATTGGAGAAAGAATCCAATGTGTATGCAAATATGTGCTACCCAAAAATCTTCACACTCTCATTCAGAACAATGCCTTGACATTACCTTCACCCCAACTAAGACACAATTAGAGGAGAAGAGTTAGAAAATCTGTGAATACACATCAAGAATGGAAAATGCTCAGGAGTTCACAACTTTGGAGGTGGTAGAGGAGTTTCCAAATGTAAGGGAGAGGGTAAAACTCCACAAACATGGAGCTCTGCTGGACTAAAGACTTCTTGAGAAACTGCCTCTGAGGTTGGGCACTTAAAATATATGTTGTTGTCAGGAGCTTTAGCTCCCTTTGTAGTGAGACCATTAAGCTGGGTCTGCATGTATGTTACCTGGAGGACATGGTTTCTTATTTTCCAAAGGACATGAGGCAGCACTGCTGAATTCTCTTTATGTAGGTAAACTGTTGTCACTGGGGGCTAAGTGTCTTCCAGTTTGGAAGCCATTTGCTCATCCTCCAATTTTGTTGTGTTTCTTGCAGCTGCACTGGAAGTTTGGTATTTGCTTCATGAAATACGAAGAGTTCAACTGGGACACAGTACTGAAAAGAGTTCTGTCACATGTGGTGGGTAAGGGTCTGCAGGAGAATGCACCAATCAGGCTTCTATCACACATAGCTTGCCCCCTTCACCTTAGCAATCTGATTCTAAACATTGCACTGAAACCTCTCCATATAACAACATGCCTTTACATACAAGGGTCTGGGGGCTGCACCATGTCAGGCACAAACCATTTGAAAGCCAATGGCAGATCCACATCACCCAACCACAGATGTTTTAACACACACCTTCACACCACTTTTCTAGGCCAACTACTCAGCAGGCTCCAAATTACTGCCATCTCTGTTCTACACCATTTTCATGAAACCCAGTCAATCAGGCACTGTCTGGTACACTCGTGATCATCAATAGGACATCCAAAGATTCTACAGTGCGAAGTGGTCATGGGAATTTCAAAAATTTCATGTTTTTTATCAGGCATTTGTCAAGGATGAAGTTGGAGGCACTGTGGGTTTCAATTCATTCAGGAACCATTAAATGGAGAGGAAGCTCATTTCAATAAAAGCTCTGGAGAATTCTAACAGGCAAGGCTTCCCAAAGACAGGCAAAAAGGTCACATTAAGCCAGGCGTTTGAGGTCTACAATGTGTGGTCCATTTGTGTTTTGACTTGCAACTATGGCTGCCAATTCTTTAAGAATAAAATCATGTGATATTCTTCCTGAGATTCCCAGTGCTCTGTGGAAAGCCACCCTGGGCCTAGATCTCAGTTTCCAAGGGCAACTCTCATGCGTGGCATCCTAAAATCCCAAAACAATACATGGCAATACTTCTTTGAGGTCCATTCCATACCTCAGTCTCTAAGGGGAATCACACCAGTGTTCAAGACCAGGTGGACCCATCATCTTTTCCAACAGCCACAAAAATGACCACAATTAAAAGCAAAACACTTCCACATGGCCCTCATCTTCTTTCATATAGACACTCATCATAACCTCAGGCTGTAGTTTTTCATGAGGGGCACAGCCAAAGACAGTATCCAAAATAAGGTCCCTTGCCCCCATTTGCCTAAAGTCAGTGTGGCTGGGACACCATTCCTGTACACCAGGAGTGATCAAAGAGGCCTGCCCTTAATACTGCTCTGATTCTCCAATTTGAGGCCTAATGACTGTGGGGTTTAGATTCTTTATGTTAATTGGAGTCATGAGAAACCTATGAACGTATGGTCTAGTCTCTGCAGGGCTTTGAAGAACTCATTGGACCCAAAGGATCCCTATTCTCATAGATGGACGTCAGGAACCTTACAGAGGAAGGTGAGAGACTTCATCCACAATGACTGCTCTTTTGGCTTTTTTGGTTTTGGATGCAAACGTGGGATGTTTCTTTAGATCCATTAGGTGCTGAGAATCTAAGCCATAGCCTCACACAGGGCCAAGAGGCTGATTCAGACACATCCCTTTCCAAAGCAATTAAGCAAGGAGCCACAGATGATGCCCATTCATTTCCATTTGAAAACTCTTTTCTTCAGGCCTCCCAAAGGGGTGGCCTGAGGCAAAAAACTTCCTGACATTCAGAGCAACAGAACAATAGGTAATTAAAGGTACCAAAGCAGGGTTTCTTCACTGAGACTTGTCAGAAGCCAGTGGTGAGCCACTATCTCTTTTCTCATACAAGCCCCCTCTTCAGAGCTTTCCTGGCATATGGCCATTCTCACATCTGTAGGTACCAAGATAGACTGACTCTGTCCTTGGTAATTCAAAACTAGTGACACCACTGGGAGTGGGACTGGGACAGGCTCTGTGTGCTTGGCTTCCTGGATGTCAATTTCCATCACCGAGGAAGTGAGGTGAGGTTACTTCCTTCAGGATCTGAATGAAGTCACTGCCTTGGCAACCACTTTGTCCTAACAGTTGCTTCCAAGGGTCCCATGAGATGGAGGCTTCCCCTACTTAATGTGACAATTTCACAAGTTAAAATGGTATATCAACCATAGGCACCTGGAAACAGCTCTCCATACAGGCCTGATTTGGTCCATCTTCTCTACATTAAGAAGAGAGAGGCTGATTAAGACACAACCCTTCATCCTGACCAGGTTGTTTGCCATGGAAGATGACTTGTGCTCTCTCAGGTCCTTCATAACTGCCTACATATTCTCCAGGGATCCTTTCAGCATGGATCTTTGAAGTTCTCAGCAGGTAGAGGATCCCTACATTCCAGTATTATAAGACCACCTCTGTCCCTGCTCTTCTGTAAAGTAAGATTGAGGGAACAATGTATGTTTAGGGTTAATAACAGGTTCAATTTGGGTTAGGAATCATTTTGTGGATGAATAATGGTATTGGCAACCTGCGAAATTTATAAGAATATAGAGGTGAACAGTGTGTATGAAAACAGAAATCCAAGTAAGATTGGAAGCCCAGAAGGGCATTGGGCCCTTGATTGTTATACTTAGCATTGAATTACATTCTGCACAGATGTCTCAGATAAATCAATATACAATGGCATGGGACCTTGTACCTTGGATGATTGAATGTAGAAGGGAACATCCAGTCAAAAAGGGATAGTCAGTAGGAATAGGAAGATAGTAGGTAGGTATAGAAAAAAGGGTGAGTGTATGATTTGGAACAAAATTTCTTTAGCAATAGGGTTTCGGTTAGAAAATGAATTTAAATGTCAGCACATGTGAAGAGTCTGTCACAATGATGAAGTGGGAAAAATATGTAGGTAAGCAGATATCAATAGGGACATTATGAAATCAGGCAAAGTAAAAAGTGAGAGATCGGCTTAGACATTTTCAAAGGGTTGAGTTTGAATATGCAATCTTAGGAAGAAACAAATATGTAGTCATCAATAGGATTGACATTTGAGAGCATAAGTAATCTTGGACATGGATGATTTTAGTAATCCATGTTAATTTTCCATTTTGGCTTTGGTACAATCATAAATGTGAACTTTGAATTTAGTGTCCAGTATATTTCTGTGAATAAATGTATATGAAGATCAGGTGACATGAGTATTTCTTCCACCATTTCTGGGAGCAATATTGACTGACTACTTCTGATTGATAGGTACAGATTCTTTATGTGAATTGGAATCATGAGAAACCCAAGCACCTCTTTAGGGATTGAAGAACTCATATGACCCAAAAAATCCCTATTCTCAATTGATGGAGGTCAGGAATCTAATAGAGGAAGGGAAGATACTTCATCCAAAATGAGTGAACTTTTTGCCATTTTGGTTTTGGATGCACACATGGGATCTTTCT
This sequence comes from Callospermophilus lateralis, assembly GCF_048772815.1. NCBI lineage: Eukaryota > Metazoa > Chordata > Mammalia > Rodentia > Sciuridae > Callospermophilus > Callospermophilus lateralis. The sequence continues at coordinate 4,447,747 of NW_027516909.1, forward strand.
TTAGATCCATCAGGTGCTGAGAATCTAAGTCACAGCCTCACACAGGGCCAAGAGGCTGATTCAGACACATCCCTTTCCAAAGAAATTAAGCAAAGAGCCATAGGTGATGCCCATTCATTTCCATTTGAAAACTGTTTTCTTCAGGCTTTACAAAGGGTTAGCCTGAGGTAAAGAACTTCCTGACATTCAGGGCAACAGAAAAATAGGTAAGCAAATGGCCCAAAGCAGGGTTTCTCCACTGAGACTTTCCTGGTCACACTGTCCCTGCTCTTCTGTAAAGTTAGATTGAGGAAACAGTGTATGGTTAGGGTTAATAACACGTTCGATTTGGGTTAGGAATCATTCTGCAGGATGAATATTCGTTCTGGGAATCTGCACTATTTACAAGAATATATAGGTAAAATAAAAGTATGAAAACAGAAATCTAGGCAGGATTTGAAGCTCAGATGGGCATTGGGCCATTGAGTGGGTTACTTATCTTTGAATTATGTTCTGCACAGATGTCTCAGATAAATCGATATACAATGACATAGGACCTTGTACCTTGGATGATTGAAAGTTGAAGAGAACATCCAGTCACAAAGGGAAAGTCCGTAGGTTTAGGACGATATTATCTAGGTTTAGAAACAACAATGAGTATAGGATTTGGACCAAAAATTTAGCAATTGGTTTTCAATAAGAGAGTGAATGTAAATATCAGCACATGTGAAGAGTGAGACACAATGATGAAATGGGGAAAATATGTAGGAAAGCAGATATCAATAGAGACATTAAGAAATCAGGCAACATATAAAGTGAGGGATAGGATTAGACATTTTGAACAGGGTTGAGTTTGAATATATAATCTTAGAAAGAAACAAATACATAGGATTTATCAATAGGATTTACATTTTAAAGCATTAAGAAACCGGGACATGGATATTTTTAGTAATCCATGCTCACTTTTCTTTTAGGCTTTGCTACAATCATAAGAGTGACTTTTGCTTTCTGTGTCCAGAATATTACTGTGTTAAAATTTATATGTAGATCAGGTGACATGAGCATTTCTTCCACCATTACTGGGGGCAATATTTTGAAGACATATAAATATTGGGGGAAAAAAGTGGAGTACCCTGTGTCAATGGATATAGAAATAATGTATGAATAGACCATTCTGTGAATAAATAATATAACTGGTTCCAACTTTAAATAGTGGATTGATTTGATATCTGAAAATATAATGGAAATCTTAAATTGATATTCATACATTCATTACAACCAGTTATACATCTAACGGTAATATTAGGGTTATGGTTTATCATGAAGAGTGTGTGAGTTTTGCTTCAAATATGATTATGAAAATCAAAAATAATGTGTTTGGAAAGAAGTCTCATGACAAGACCAGTCAAGAACCCTGGAGGAATATATGTGTTCTGAAGCAGGAGGTGATTGAAATTGAAACAAATGCCTATAAATTTGTGAACTTGTGGATGAAATATATATCATATGATGTGCATAAACTGAAGAAATAGTAATGTACCACTGTTTAATAAAAATGAACTGCAAAATACACATCATGTCCCATAGGAAAATGCTTGCATTGATGTTGAACTAGGTTTTACTGTAGAAATATTAGGATTTGTGTGCACCATTCACTGAAGTTATTCTTCAGTACTAGGAAACAAATCTGTATTTAAGGTGGATGAATATTTCTGAGAACAATCTTGTGAATAGTTGATCATAAATCCACATACATAAATATGAATGATTTTAAGGAGTGTATAATAAGATTCATATATTTCATATTTTGAAAAATTTGGAGATTATATATATATATATATATATATATATATATATATATATATATATATATACACACACACACACACACACACACACACACACACAGACATTAAAACTAGCAATATATTTGCCAATCGAAATTCATCATGAAATATGTATCATCCACAGGTGCAAAAATATTGATTTCACTGAAAATGGATCTATATATAATGTTGTTCTACTAGCAAGCTCACCCATAGGTTGAATTTTCAATTCCAACAGTATTTAAGAGGAGTGATCTCTTCTCATAACTTGTATCTGCCTAGTCAGCAACCTCACAAAAATGTACGTGTGATAACAGGTAGGATTCTATATGTGCATATAAAAATACATGTGCTGAATAGTCTACAGAGAAAGGAGACACCAATTTGTTGAAAGCCACAGCTTAAGGGGCCCCATTAAACTTCCAGCTACCAGCAACATTCCCCTGCCAGATGATTATTGGCTCACAGCGGCCCCAGCAACATCTAGCTGATTGGCTCCTCTGCGGTGATGCTCATTGGGCAGTTTCCCTGCCCTTTCAGACCACAGAGCTGCTCATTGTGGGACTTTTTTGGCTCCACCCACCTGACCCAGCTAAATAGCCTCAAGAGCAGGAGGATTGTGGGAGGTGGAGAGGCTTGTGGGTGTGACAGAAACTTTGCAAGGAAGCCAGTGGTGGCAGTTGGGCTCTGAGGGTTTTTCCTGATGAGCTGTTTTGTTTGGCATGTGTGGTTCTAAAAATAAAGTTTGTTTCTTTTGAAAAGTGGCTCTTGAATCGTGCCCAGCCAGACTGCAGCATTTTTATGGCTTGCACGGGGAGCCACTGAAGGTAAGTGATAAGGTAAACTGCTCGCCCCTGAGCGATGGGCGAGAGGATGGGTAGCCATTTAAGATTCCTCTTTTGTTTTGCTTCACTTTTGTTGCCTCTCCATGGAGATGAGTGAGATGGATGAAAAACCGCTCACATCTGAGAAAAAATTATTTACTTCTGAGGAACAGATAGGGAGAAAGGACGGATGCACATGTCAGTAGGATATAAAGGCTATAATGACTTTTTGTTGTTCCCTTTTTATTTTATTCTGTCTCGGTTTTGTTTGGCATCGTCTTGTTGGGTTGTATTATAGTAGAAATATGGGATCAGAAATTAGTAAAAAAAAACAAACTGAAAGAGTGTTAAGTAAATTGTTAGAGGAAGGAGGCATCTCAGTAAAGTCAAGAACAGTCAGGGCATACGTTGATACAATACAAAAATGTAGCCCATGGATTTTTAAGGAGTTGTTAAATATACCATAATGGAACCATCATGGTAAAGATTTAAAAGGGGGTAAAAGAACAGCCCAGGGACTCTGCCAGTTGGCACATTGCCATTGAGGACGTTCATATCTGGTTTGCTTAGTCCAAAGACTTCAGTTCAGACAAAGATAGAAGAACAAAGCTTAGGGCAGAAAAAGCCATCAGGGGCAAAGTTACAAAAGGAGACTGCTACTAACAACTTTCTATCACTAGAGGGCGTAAATGTCCAACCAACAGTGCCTCCTCTACAGGAGACTGTTACTAACACCTTTCTATCACCAGAGGATGTAAATGTCCAAATAACAAGGCCACCTCCATATGCTGGGAGGCCCCCAAACCCCACAGTTGATAGTTCGGATCCTGAGACAGGATCTCAAGTATGAACATGCCCTGATTTTGAGGTAGGAGGGCAGCGAATTCCCCATGCTTTAAATTTCAAAATAGTGAACAGCTAAAAGGGGCTGTAACAACCTAAGGTCCTCAAGCACCCTTCATTGTAAGCTTGGTCGAATCCATTAACAAATTGAATATGACGCCAGTAGATTGGGCTAATATGTGTAAAGCTGTGCTAAATGGAGGTCAATACCTTTTATGGAAGGTTGCCAATGAGGAATTTTGCAAGGAGACGGCTAGGCATAATGCAGAAACTGGTTATCCTCAGAGAAATCTAGATATGTTGTTAGAAAGGGACCTTATGAGGATCAGCAGCAACCAATTGCATATGATCCTGGCGTATACGCAAAAATTGCTGCAGAGGCAGTTAGGGCATGGAAGACTTTACAACGACATGGAGGTTTACAAGGTCAATTATCTAAGGTAATACAAGGAGCTAATGAATCTTACACTGAATTTGTAGATAGGCTTATTCAAACAGCTACCAGAGTTTTGGGGAATACAGAACAAGCAATGCCATTAATAAAAAACTGGCTTATGACCAAGCGAATCGTTGGTGCAGAGATATCACTAGACCATGGAAACATGAAGATTTAAACACATATATTAAATTATGTAAAGACATTAATGAATAAGAGAAAGTCATGGCAGCTGCAGTAAAACAGGCTTTAGATGCCAGAGACATCAATGAACAAGGGCAATTTGTGGCAGCTGCAGTAAAACAGGCTTTAGATGCCAGACCAGGAACATGCTACAATTGTGAACAAACAGGACATTTTAAAAGGAATTGCTCCATAGGAAGAGGGTTTAACAAAACTAGGTACCAAAGGAGTAGAATACGTGGGTATTTGCCCACGATGCCATAGAGGGAGACATTGGGCTAATGAATGCCGTTCTCAAACCACCATAGAGGGTACTTCATTATCAAAAATGAACAAGGACTAGCTGTTTATCCACGATATCATGGAGAAAGGCATCGGGCTCCATTGCCAAAAAAATGGACAGGGGAGCCCAATGCTCTGGGGCCCAAAACCACAAATATACAGAGCACTGGAGGAACCCAGCAACCCCATCAGTGTAGTGCCCAGGACACATTGTCCATCAGACGCCTCATCAGACAAATCAGAGGGAGCGCAGGGTTAGATATCTGCACCTCCGTCAGATCAGTACTAACTGTAGAGATGGGGGTTCAAATCATTCACACAGGGTGAGAGGACCTCTTCTCAAAGGAACGGTAGGCTTATTATTGGGACGCAGCTCTTCTAATCTAAAAGGACTTATGATAAGTCCTTGGGTAATTGATCCCGATTATGAAGGTGAAATAAAATTTATAGCCAGTTCTCCAAAGGACATATCAGTAATTTCACCAGGAGATAGAATAGCACAGTTACTAATAATAATCAGTCTGCATGATCAATTTTCCAGTCGTGCTGTAGAAAGAGGTTCCAAGGGATTAGGCTCCACAGGTGTAGATTTGGTTATGCTTTCTTTAAATTTAGATTCTCGCCCCAGGCTAAAACTAAATATTCAAGGACATGAATTTAATGGGCTACTTGATACAGGTGCAGATGTTAGCATCATCTCTCATCAAGAATGGCCAAAACATTGGCCATTACAACAGTACACTAAAATACTTTGAGACCTAGGAGTGGCAACTAATCCCCATAGAAGTGCAATGGCATTGGATTGGAAGGATCCTGAAGAATGTGAAAGAACTATACAGCCATATGTATTGGATCATCTTCCCGTAAATTTATGGGGATGAGATGTCCTAGATCAATTAGGTTTGACATTAACAAATAACATCAATCAAAATGCACCCACTATTATGGCTAGAGAAGGTTTTAGGAAAGGAAAAAGATTAGAAAAACAAGATCAAGGTATATCAGCACCAATACAAATAGACCAAGCAACAGACAGACATGGGTTGGATTTTCAGAAAGGGCCACTGAGACAATAAAAATTACTTGGAAATCAGAAAGACCAGTATGGGTTCTTCAGTGGACCCTGACTAAAGAAAAGATACAAGCAGCCCAGTTCCTGGTCAAACAACAATTAGCAGAAGAACATATACAACCTTCTGTATCTCCCCATTATACTTTCATTTTTGTCATCAAAAAGAAATCTGGTAAATGGAGATTATTGGAAGATTTCAGAGCCATTAATAATGAGATGGTTATTTTGGGACCTGCTCAATCAAGGATTCCTCAATTGTCTGCTTTGCCAAAAACTTGGTATGTTTTAGTTATACATATTAAAGATTGTTTTTTTTTTTTCATTTCCAGTTCTTCCTGAGGATAGTCCAAGTTTTGCATTTACTATCCCTGCACTGAATCATGAAGGTCCTGATCAGAGGTATGAGTGGAAAGTATTCCCTCAAGGGATGGATAACAGCCCAACTATTTGTCAAATTTATGTTAACAAAGTAATCCAGCCACTTAGAAATCAAAATCCTGAACTACAAATATTTCACAATATGGATGATGTGTTATTAGCACACAAGTTAAAAACCCATTGCTAGAATGTTATGCCACACTTACAAACTTATTAAAAAATTATAATCTAGGGATATCAATTGATAAAGTACAATTAAATTTTCCAATTAATTATTTAGGAGTTCTATTATCCTCAACCATGGTCAGTCCACCAAAAATTCAAATACGAGTAGATCAATTCAAATCAATTAATGACTTTCAAAAGTTATTAGGAGACATTAATTAAATAAGGCCTTATCTAGGTATACCAACAGGAGAGTTGGGACCTATATTTGATATCTTAAAAGGTCCATCTGATCCAAATTCACCCAGAATGTTAATGCCTGAAGCAAGAAAGGCATTAAAAATCATTGAAACATATATGGGAAATATGCATTTGGATAGATTTGATAAAATAATGCCTCTATTATTCATTGTGCTACCAACAAAAAAATAGTCCTACAGGAGTATTTTGGCAAGAAGGTCCATTATTATGGATACATTTATCTTATTCTTCTAACACTATTATTACTAGGTATCCTGAGGCTTAGGGACAATTAATACTAATAGGAATAAAAGCAGCAAAGGGAGTGTTTGGAATTTCTCCCAATAAAATTATTACTCCATACACTATGAATCAAATTGATGAATTAGCTAATGAGTTAAATACTTGGGCAATAATCCTGTGTAAATCTAATGTTTCATTTGATAACCACTTACCATCTAATCTTTTATTGTCTTTTGGGTCATTGCATCCTGTAATTTTTCCAAAAATTACAAGAAAACACCTATCATGAATGCTCCAAATATATTCACTGATGGGTCAAATAATGGTACAGCAGCAATAGTTACACCTGATCAAATTTTTACATTTTTAGCACCCCAACAATCAGCTCAAAAGGTAGAGCTTAATGCAGTATTATAAGCTTTTGTGATGTTTAAAGATTCTCTGTTTAATTTATTTTCCAATAGTCAGTATATAGTTAATGCTATAGTATCCCTTGAAGATGCTGGTAGGATTTCCCCTTCCTCTACTGTTTTCTCTTTGCTTTCCAGTATACAAAGTCTAATCTGGGACAGAAAAGATCCATTCTTAATAGGACATATCTTGGCACATACAGGATTGCCTGGAGCCCTTAGTTTGGGCAATGATTTAGCAGGTAAAACTACACATGACATACATACATATTTTCTCTACACTAGAAGAAGCTATAAATTTTCATGAAAAGTTCCATATCAATGCTAATACTTTACAAAAGCATTTTAAAATAACTAAGGAGCAAGCTAGACAAATAATAAAACAATGTCAAAATTGTGTGACCATTTTACCACATTTTAATCTTAGAGTCAATCCTAGAGGATTGATACCTTACCATATATGGCAGATGGAAGTCACACACTTGCCAGAATTTGGAAAAGTAAAATATTTGCATGTTACAGTTGATACTTCTTCTGGATTTTTGATGGGCTCCCTTCATTGGGGAAAAAAAACTAAAGATGTTATAGCTCATTGCTTACAAAATTTTGCCACTGTGGTCATTCCAAAACAGTAAAAAACAGATAATGCCCCCGGTTATACTTCTACCTCTTTTAAACCATTTTGCTCATCATTTGGCATTACTCATATAACAGGAAACCCATACAATCCACAGGGACAAGCCATAGTTGAAAGAGCACATCACACTATTAAAATGTACTCATTAAAGTAAGAAGACAGAATTGGGAAGGAATATAAATTCCCCAAAGATAAAATTAAAATAACCCTTTTTAATCTAAACTTTTTAAATTTGGATTTTCAGGACTTAGTGCTGCAGAAAGGCATAAGTGTCCAAAAAATGTGTATAAGCCCGAGGTACTTTGGAAGGATATTCTAACAGGAAAATGGAAAGGTCCTGACCCATTAATTTTCTGGAGTTGGAGGTCTGTTTTTTGGTTTCCACAGGAAGAACAGCAGCCGATTTGGATTCCAGAGAGATTAACTAAGGTCCCGACCCAGTGATTGCCTGGAGTCGGGGGTCTGTTTATGTGTTTCCACAAGGAGAACAGCAGCCGATTTGGATTCCAGAGAGATTAACTGAAGCGCCTTCAATAGACCAAAATAAGATGATTTGGCTCAAATCCATAACAGCTGATATCGAAAACTCCAGTTTGGCTATCCTTACATCTGCGACAGAACAGGGATGCTTTTTTCAATATCTATTTTATTATTGCCCTTTCCCACATCATGAATTTCTCTTTTGATTTTTTGAGCTCATACAGACCTAGGATAATGTTTTGCTTATCAGTTCTATTTTTTGACTATAGAGTTTTTAAACATTGCAATGATGATTTCACATGTAAAAAGTTATAAGGCCTTTACTATTATATTATGTGTTGTATGTATTTATTATGTGTGCACACTTGTGTTTTGTGTTATATATTTGAATGTGCGTATGTCCATATATCACATATGATGAGTGCTAATGAAATAATATATCCATTTTTTTTTATTCACGTGAATTAAATTGTTTAATTTAAATTGGGAAAACAACTGTTCAGGATTGTCTTAATATGTGAAAAAATAGGAGGTTAACAGACGTGCTTGTTTACTTTCACTTTTCCTTTTCATTATATTTAATTATTCTCTTCAAGATAATGTAAATTGTTAAGAAAATTGTTTTCTTTTAGTGCCCTCAGGAATGTTACATAATTTTTTCTTTAGCCATTACTGCCAGAATTCCTATTTTCATCCCAGTGCCAGTGAAGACAAAGATAAAACCAATCTACAGATTCTGCAATAGCCATCACTGAACTGCTTGCAGAACTTGCCTGGATTATGTATCACTTGTATGCATTGTGAACTCACTTGTATGCATTGTGAACTATCTGCTGCTGCAGCGAATTGTTGTAGTGTTGGGGTACTTATGCTGATGCTGTCATCAGTGATAGAATTTTTCCAATAGGAGCCATCAATTGACTTGGTGTATCTTTCCTATTCTCACTTGATAGAGGTCAAAAAACTTACAGAGGGAGGTGAAAGACTTCATCAGCAATGACTGCTCTTTTGGCAATTTTGGTTTTGGATGCACACATGGGATTTTTCTTTAGATCTATCAGGTTCTGAGAATCAAAGCCACAACCTCACACAGGGCCAAGAGGCTGATTCAGACACATCCCTTTCCAAAGTAATTAAGCAAGGAGCCACAGGTGATGCCCATTCATTTCAATTTGAAAACTGTTTTCTTCAGGCTCCACAAAGGGGTGGCCTGAGGCAAAGACATTCCTAACATTCAGGGCAAGGGAACCATAGGTAAGCAAATTGCCCAAAGCAGGGTTTCTCCACTGAGACTTTTCTGGTTACACTGATCTCTGAGGTTTCTGAGATGTTCCCATTCCATTCAGCTATCCAGTACATGGCTATGTCACAGAGTTTGGAGGTGGTACATATCTTGGACACAAAACCATGAGCCTATTCTGGAGAGAGGCCAGAAATCAGGAGGTGAACAGGAACTTGGGAAGATAGTAGGTGTTGTCTATCCATAAGGCAAGCTGCAGTCCATTCATAAAAAGGGCAGAATAAATGCCTGGAAGCTTCCTACTAGTCAGGACACCTCCATTGATGTATTGGCTTTTCTAATAACTACAACCACGGACACAGTGGATACACAGACATAGAAAAACTCGCCTTCTCAAACAACTTACTAGAAACAGTCGACTCCAAACCAAACAAACCACCTTTGCTACCTATTTTCAGAACATGAGACAAAAGCACGAACTCACACCCACACCCACTAAGGCACCTCATTCCCACAACTAGGTCTGTGACTATCCGGAGTGTCCTCTGACTGGTGGACCATACTATGTTCCCCCCCAAATGGCCTGTCCTGTATCAGATCAGGTCCCTTTTGCCAACTCTGTTAAGTTGTCAGGAGCCAGCAATGAGCCACTACCTGCTTTCTCAGGAAAGGCCCCTCTTCAGAGTTCTCCTGGCATTTGGTCATCCTCACATCAGGAGGTACCAAGAAAGACTGACTCTGTCCTTGGAAAATTCAAACAAGTGTGCCCACTGGGAATGGGACTGGCACTGGCTCTGGGTGCCTGGCTTCCTGGATCCCAAGTTCAGAGAGTTCTATCACCAAGGAAGTGAGGTAGGTCACTTCCTTCAGGAATTGAATGAGGTCAATACCTTGGCAACCACTTTGTCCTAACAGTTGTTTACAAAGGTCCCATGAGATGGAGACTGCCCCTACTTTCTCTGACTCAGTCATAAGTTAGAATGGTATATCAACCACAGGCACCATGGAACAGCTCTCCACACAGGCCTGGTTTTGTCCATCTTCTCTACATTAAGAACAGAGCGACTGATTCAGACACAATACTTCATCCTGACCGGTTTTTTTGCCATGGAAGATGATTTTGCGCTCTCAGGTCCTTCATAGCTGCCTAAGTCTTCTCCAGGGATCATTTCTGCATGGACCTTTGAGGTTTCAGCAGGTGGAAGATACCCTAAATTGCTGTATTGTAAGACCAACTCTGTCCCTGCTCTATTGTAAAGATAGATTGATGGAACAGTGTATTCTTAGGGTTAATAACAGGTTTGATTTGGGTTAGGAATCATTCTGTGCGATGAATAATGGTTTTGGGAACCTGCGATATTTACAAGAATATATAGGTGAAATATAAGTATGAACACAGAAATCTAGGTAAGATTTGAAACCCAGAAGTGCATTGGGCCCTTGATTGGGATACTCAGCTTTGAATTATATTCTGCACAGATGTCTCAGATAAATTGATATACAATGGCATAGGACCTTGTACCTTGGATGATTGAATGTCGAAAAGAACATCCAGTCAAAAGGATAGTCAGTAGGATTAGGAAGATATTCAGTAGGTTTAGAAAGCAGAGTGAGTATAGGATTTGAACCAAACGTTCTTTAACAGTAGGGTTTCGGGTAGAGAATGAATGTAAATATCAGTACATGTGAAGAGCCAGTCACATTGATGAACTCTGGAAAATATGTAGGAAACCATATATCAATAGAGACATTAGGAAATCAGGCAAAGTATAAAGTAAGTGATAGGATCAGGCATTTTCAACAGTGTTGAGGTTGAATATATAATCTTAGGAAGAAACAAATATGTAGTCACCAATAGGATTGACATTTGATAGCATTAGGCAACCTGGACATAGATGTTTTTAGTAATCCATACTCACTTTCCATTTAGACTTCGGTACAAACATAAGTGTGACCTTTGCATTTTGTGAAAGAAGTCTCATGAAAAGACCAGTCAAGAAACCCTGTGGAAAACATGTTTTCTGAATTAGGAAGTGATGGAAAGTAAGACAAAATGCCTATAAATTTCTGAACTAGTGGATTAAATATATATCCTACCATGTGCATTAACTGAAGAAAAAGTAATGTACCAGTATTGAATAAAAATGAAAGACAAAATACACATCACGTCCCATAGGAATCTACTTGCATTGATATAAATCTGTGTCAGTTACTGCAGAGATATTAGGATTTGTATGCACCATTTACTGTTAGTTTTCAGTACTAGGAATCAAATATGTAGTTCAGGTGGATGAATATTTCTCAGAATAATCTTGTGAAAAGTTGATTATTTATCCACATACATGAATATGAATGAATTTACGGAGTGTATAATAAGACACATATATTTCATATTTTGAAAAATCTGTAGAGTGTGTTTGTATATATATATATAAACACACACACACACACACACACATACACACACACACACACAGGCACGCACACAAACAGACATTAAAAAGTAGCAATATAAGCCAATTGAAATTCACCACGAAATATATGTCATCCACAGATCCAGATAAATTCGTTTTACTGAACATGGATTCATGTATAATTTTATTGTACTAGGAAGCTCATAAATAGTTTGAATTTTCAGTTTCAACAGCGTTTAGTAGGAGTGATCTCTTTTCACAATTTGTGTCTGCCAAGTGAGCCACCTCACAAGAATGTACGTGTGGTACCAGGTAGGATTCTATATGTGCAAATAAAAATACATGCGCTAAATAGGATACAGAGAAAGGTAGACAGGAATTCACATATTTGTTAACTTGAAAAACACATGGAGAACCATTTCAACAAAAAATTGACTAGATTTATAACTCCTACCCTATATAAAGCAAAAGGCAATTCCAATGATACACCATTCGTCCTCTGAACTGCTTGTATTTCTATTCTGTTTGGGTTAATTTTCTCCATCATATTAGAATTAGTAGTCAGAGTCTAGTTGGCATGGGTTTGTGTCAGGGATTCAGTATTTCGAATGAAAATTTGGAAAATGATTCCAATGTTTATGCAAATATATGCTACAAAAGTATCTTCCCACTCTCATGCATAACAATGCCTTGAGATTACCTTGGCCCTAAGTTAGACACAATTAGAGGAGAAGAGTTAGAAAATCTGGGAATACATATCTGGAATCAAATATGCTCACGAGTTCACAAACTTGCAGGTGGTAGAGGAGATTCCAAAAGTAAGGGACAGGGTAAACACTCCACAAACATGGAGCTCTGCTGGACTAAAGACTTCTTGAGGAACTGCCTCTGAGGTTGGGCACTTGAAATATGTGTTGTAGTCAGGAGATTTAGCTTCCTTTGTAGTGAGACAATCAAATCTGGGTATGCTTCTATGTGACCTGGAATACATGATTTCTTATTTTCCAATAAACATGAGGAAGCTGTCTTTAATTTTCTGTTTGTAGGTAAACTGTGGCCACTGGGGACTAATTGTCTACTCTTGTGGACTCTGAAGCCATTTGGTCATCATCCAGTTTTCCTGGTGTTTCTTGCTACTGCACTGGGAGTTTCGTATTTGCTTCAAGAAATACAAGGAATTCACCTGGGACACAGTGCTGGAGGGAGTTCTGTCACCTGTGGTGGGTCAGGGCCTGCAGAAAAATGTACCAACCAGGCTTCTCTTCCACATAGCTTGCCTCCTTGACCATAGCAACCGGATTCTGAACATTGGCCTGAAACCTCTCCATATAAAAAGATACCTTTACATAGAAGCGTCTGCTGGCTGCACCATGTCAGTCACAAGCCAATTGGAAGACAATGGCAGATCCACATGGCCCCACCACAGATTTTTTTTTATCACACACCTGCCCTTCACTGCACTAGGCCCACTACTCTGCAGGGTCCAACTTCCTGGAATCTCTGTTATACACCATTTTCATGAAACTCAGTCAATCAAGTCACTGTCCTGAATAATCATGTTCAGCAACAGGACAACCAAAGTTTCTCCAGTGCCATCTGGTCATGGGAATTTCAAAAATTTCATGGTATTTATCTAGCAATTTTTCAAGGATGAAGTTGGCAGCATGTGGGTTTCAATTCATTCAGGGACTGTTAAATGTTGTGGAAGTTCATTTCAAATGAAGTTCTGGAGAACTCTCACTGGCAAGGTTTCCCAAAGATTGGCCAAAGTGTCACATAAATCCAGGCCCATTGAGGTCTACAATGTAACGTCCATGTGTGTTTTGACTCTCAACTAAGACTGCCAAGTCGTTAAGAATAAAATCATGTGATATCAAGCCTGAGATTCCCAGTGGTCTCTGGAAAGCCACCCTGGGCCTAGATCTCAGTTTCCAAGGGTGACTCTCATGCTTGGTCTTCTAAAATCCCAACACAATTCATGGCAATACTTCTCTAAGTTCAGTTCCTGTACTCAGCCTCTAAGGGGAATCACACCAGAGTTCAAACCCAGGTGGACTCAGTCATCCCTTCCAACTGCCACAAAAATAACCACAATTAAATCCAAAACACTCCCACATGGCCCTCATCTTCTTCCATATAGACACTCATCATAACCTCTGACTGGAGATTTTCATGAGGAATGCAGCCCAAGAGAGTGTCCAAAATATGCTTTCTTGCCCCTCATTTACCTAAATTCTGCGTGACCTGGACACCCTTCCTGTGAACCAGGAGTGATCAAATAGGCCTGCCGTTAATACTGATCCACTTCTCAAATTTGAGAACTACTGTCTGTGGGGTTTAAATTCTTTATATGAATTGGAGTCATGAGAAAACCCAACCACCTATGGGCTAGCCTCTGCAGGGAACTGAAGAACTCATTTGACCTAAAGGATCCCTATTCTCACTTGGTTGATGTCAGAAACCTTACAGAGGAAGGCGAAAGACTTCATCCACAATGACTGCTCTTTTGCTATTTTGGTTTTGGATGCACACATGGGATCTTTCTTTAGATCCATCAGTTGCTGAGAATCTAAGCTACAGCCTAACACAGGGCCAAGACGCTGATTCATACACATCTTTTTGCAAAGCAATTAAGCAAAGAGCCACAGCTGATGCCCATTCTTTTTTATTTGAAAAAGGTTTTCTTTGGACTTCGCAAAGCGTTGTCCTGAGGCAAAGACCTTCCTGACATTCAGGGAAACAGAACAATAGGTAAGCAAAAGGCCCAAAGCAGGGTTTCTCCAATGAGACTTTACAGGTTAAACAGGTATGTGAGTTTTCTGAGATGCTCGCAATTCACTTCAGTTATTCAGTACATGGCCATGTCACAGAGCATGGAGGTGGTACATATGTTGGATACAAAACCATGAGCCTATTATGGAGAGTGGCCAGATTTCAGGAAGAAAACAGGAACTAAGGAAGATCGTAGGTGTTGCCCATCATTATGGCAAGCCGCATTCCATTTATAAATTGGGCAGCATGAATGCTGGTAAGCTTTCTAAAAGACAGGACACATCCATTGATGCTTTCTCTTTTCTAATATCTACAATAACGGACACAGCAGGATACAGCGACACAGAAACACTCGCATTGTCAAATGACTTACTAGAAACAATTCACCCCAAACCAAACAAACCTCATTTCCTACCTCTTCTCAGAACATGAGCCAAAACCACAAACCCACACCCACACCCACAAAGGCACCTCTTTCCTCCAAGTAGGTTGTGACTATTTGGAGTGTCCTCTGACTGTGGGCCATTCTACGTTCCCCCGAAATGGTCTGTCCTGTCTCAGATTTTGTGTCCTTTGCCAACTCTCTGAAGTTGTCAGGAGCCAGCGGTGAGCCACTACCTGTTTTCTCAGGAAAGGCCCCTCTTCAGAGTTTTCCTGCCATTTGGCCATCCTAACATTAGTAGGTACCAAGAAAGACTGACTCTGTCGTTGGGAAATTCAAAAAGTATAACCACTGAGACTGGGACCGGGACTATCAATGTTTGACTGGCTTCCTGGATCGCAAGTTCACAGAGTTCCATCACCAAGGAAGTGAGGTGAGGTCACTTCCGTCAGAAACTGAATGAGTTCACTGCCTTGGCAACCAATCTGTCCTAAGAGTTGCTTCCAAGCTTCCCATGAGATGGAGGCTGCCCCTGCTTCCTGTGACACTTTCACAAGTTAGAATGGTATATCACCCATAGGCACCCAGGAGCAGCTCTCCACACAGGTCTCATTTGGTTCATCTTCTCTACATTAAGAATGGAGAGGCTGATTCAGACAGAACACTTCACCCTGACCAGGTTGTTTTCCATGGAAGATGACTTTTGCACTCTCAGGTCTTTCAGAGTTGCCTACATCTTCTCCAGAGATTATATCTGCATGGACCTTTGAGGTTATCAGCAGGTGGAAGATTCCCTATATTCCTGTATTGTAAGACCAACTCTGTCCCTGCTCTTCTGTAAAGTTAGATTGAGGGAACCATGTATGGTTAGGGTTAATAACATGTTTGATTTGGGTTAGGAATCATTATGCTGAATAAATAATGGTATTGGGAACCTGCAATATATATAAAAATATATAGGTGAAATATATGTATAAAAACAGAAATCTAAGTAACATTTGAAGCCCAGAAGGGCACTGGGCCCTTGATTGGGATACTTAGCTTTGAATAAATTGATATACAATGGCATAAGACCTTGTACTTTGGATCATAGAATGTAGAAGAGAACATTCAGTCAAAAAGGATAGTCGGTAGTGAAAGGTTAATAAAATAGGTACTTGTCACTTCCTGTTTTTCTGTATGCTTAACAAAACACTGTTAAAATCTTGAGAACTGTTTGCTAATCTTGTTCCCAGAATGTGCTGTCCCCAAGTGCCAAAGTGTAGAATGTACTCCCTCACCCGGTTGCACGCAAACCGACCACTCGCCCTGAACCATCAGTAAACTTCCCTCCCTGCCCTCTCCAAGGAAAAAATATATGTTCTGCTTAAACTGTTCTCAGGGCTCTCTGATCTATTCAAGTGAGCTCCGAGCCCCAGCATGCTGGACCCAGAATAAACCCTTTGCTGTTGGATAAGACAGTCTGTTAGTGGTCTCTTCCTTCCATGCTCGCCCGACCTTTACATATGGAGATTCCACCGAGTTTTGGCAGCGGTGGACAAAAGACCCTAACGGGTTCCTCTCGGGTTAAGTAAGGCCCCTCTTTCTTGTTTCAGTGTTAAGGTTAGGGCTTGGCAAAATGGCTGTCGATGAAGGGCGTGAGTTCTCTCCGATGGTGGCTGACAGACGTGTCACAGAGCCGCAGGCCACGTCCCTGGGGGACTTCCCAAAGACTCGGGACATCGAGGAACAATAGTCTCCTCGACTCAGTAATATTTTGTATCGGATTTGGAATTGCCAGGCCATTGGGTTTTGCTGGCTACTCAGTCCTGGTCTCAGTTTTGGATGTCCATTGAATGTCTTTATTGTCTTGTCTTGTCTGTGTCGTGTGTCTTGCATTCACTCTTTGTGTATCTTTCATTATGGGACACAGCACTTCAATGCCCCTGTCCCTGACCCTTGATCACTGGACCAAAGTCCGCTTAAGGGCTCAGAATCTTTCTTTTTTAGTAAAACGTTGGACCTTTCGGAATCTCTGTGCCTCAGAATGGCCCACCTTTGAATTTGGATGGCCCCTAGAAGGATCTTTCTATTTCCCACTAATTTAAGAAGTCAGAGATATTGTCTTTCACCCAGGCACACATAGCCATCCGGATCAACAGCCATATATCTTAACTTTGCAGGACCTCTGCAAATCTCCTCCTCAATGGGTGAAGCCTTTCTTTGTCCCTTCCCCTGCTCCTACTCCTTCCCCCATGATCTCTCAAACCCTCTGCTCCTCCTCCTCCTCCACCCTTTGTAATCTCTGAGTCACAAGATTTGACTCTACTGTACTCTCTTCCCCCTTATTATACCCTGCCCTCGTCCCCCAACCACCAACACCCTCTAAGTGATTCTCCTGCAGCTGACTCAGCCTCTCTACCATTGGAGGAATCTAAGCTGGCCCAGCGCCCTCCAGATAACTCCCCCGCAGCACACACAGCCCCTCCTCCGCAGGAGGAAGCTAGCCCAGCTAAGGGAACTTGATGGTGGCGAATGATTGAAAACCCTGGACCTCCTGTGATGCTCCCCCTATGTCCCTACGGACCATTGATTGACGAAGGCCATGGGGGGAAAATGCAAGCCTACAAATATTGGCCTTTCTCCTCTTCCGACCTATATAACTGGAAAAATTACAATCCTCCTTTTTCCGAGGACCCCATCGGGCTCACAGGTCTGGTTGAGTCATTGATGTTTTCACACCTGCCTACTTGGGATGACTGTCAACAATTCCTAGGGACTCTCTTCACGACAGAGGAACAAAAGAGAATCTTCCTGATAGCTATAAAAAAATGTCCTCCGACCAGATTGGAGACGGACACATCTTCCCAACTTAATCAAAGCTGGTTTTCCCTTGAAACAACCCAACTGGGACACCAACAACATTGAAGTTAGAAAGCATCTGTCCACTTATCGCCAGGTTCTAATAGTGGGCCTCCAAGTGGCCACTAGGCGGCCAACTAATTTGGCCAAGGTAATAGAGATTATTCAAAGGCCTGATGAATCTCCCTCTATGTTTCTAGAGAGAATTATGGAGGCATGTAGGAGATATACTCCTTTCGATCCACAGGCAGAGGATCAAAAGGCATCTGTCATGATGGCCTTTATTGGGCAAGCTGCCCTGGATATTAAAAGAAAGTCACAATGCTTAGATGGATTACAAGATATGACTTTGAGAGATATAGTCAGAGAAGCCAAGAAAATATACCTTAAGAGAGAAACTGAGGAAGAGAAAGAAGCAAAGTGAGGATAAAAGAAACAAAAGACAGACTAAGGCGTTGACTAAGGTCCTGGTCACAACAACAAAAGGGCCAGAAATTAAGAAACAGGGAAACAGGAAGGGATACCTGGTCCCAAGCCAGAGGCCACCCCTGGCCTCAGACCAATGTACCAACTGTAAAAAAAAAAGGACACTGGGGGAAAGAGTGCCCTAGAAAGGGACAGCCACGCCAGTCAGCCATTCTGACTCTGGAGGATGAGTATGGAAGTCGGGGCTCAGATCCCCTCCCCGAGTTCAGGGTAACTTTTGAAGTGGAGGGGACCCCAGTAATCTTTGAAGTGGATAAAGGGGCAATATACTCACCCCTAATGTCACATTGGGCCGTCTATCAAATAAAAGGTCTCTAGTTCAAGGGGATAATGACAGTAAATATCGGGCTTGGACAACTAAGAGGATCATGGAACTGGGGAAAGGAAAAATCCATCACTCCTTCCTAGTAATCCCAGAATTCCTAGCCCCATTGATGGGCAGAGATCTGCTCACCAAGTTCCGGTCCAAAATAACTTTTAACCCTGAAGGCCCCCAAGTGGAATTTCTAAATCCTTCAGTAAAAACTCCTATAGTCACAGCTCTAAATACGTCAGTAGAAAATGCACATCAACTCACTCACCTTGGTTCAAAGAAACTGCAGGTATTTCTGAAGTATCAAGAACAGAGTTTTCCACTAACTGACTCACAGCAAAAAGAAATAACTGAATGGGTAAAAAAAGCCTGTCGAGTCCATCAATTGGTAAATTCTTACCCTTCCAAGCTTCCTGCAGGAAAGCACCTACGAGGAACCAGACCAGGACAATTCTGGGAAGTTGACTTTACTGAAATTAAGCCAGCAAGGTATGAACATAAATATCTTCTAGTCTTTGTAGATACATTTTTAGGATGGATTGAAGCCTTCCCCACTAAAAGAAAAAAAAAAGAAACAGTGCTAATGGTGGTCAAGCAGATCCTGAAAGACATTTTTCAAAGATACGGCCTGCCAAAGGTAATACGGTCTGATAATGCACCGGCGTTCATGGCCCAAGTAATTCAGGGGTTAGCCAGGAACCTGGGGATTCATTGGAAGTTTAATTGTGCTTACAGACCATAGAGTTCAGGACAGGTAGAAAGAATAAATAGAACCATTAAAGAGACCTCAACGAAATTAAGCTTAGAGACCAGCATAAATGATTGGACTATGCTCATGCCTTATACAATGTTTCGTGCAAGAAATATGCCCTCTGTTTCTTTGAGTAACCACACCCCCTGTGAATATCTAGGGTGCCTCTCTTCCAGTAACGGACCAAAGCCCAACTCTAAGACCTAACGATCCCTTTCACACCCCCTTGTTTGACAGACTTAAAGCTCTTGAAAGGTCTCAGTGATACCTGTGGAAACAGCTGGCCACTCCCTACCAAACTGGGGACGAGGGGACTCCACATCGATATCAAGTAAGAGACTTCATCTACATAAGATGATATCAGGTGTCATCCCTGGAACCCCACTGGAAAGGACCATACCAGGTGCTACTTATAACATCTATAGTGGTAAAGGTAAACGGAATCACTTCCTGGATCCATGCCTCTCATCTCAAGCCTGCGCCCTGTCCACACTCTGGCTGGAAACTGGAAAAGACTGGTAACACTTTCAAATTGCATATTCACCGTGTGGATAAGCCTATAGACTCTCCCCTTGGCCACAAGTAGTCCTAACCCTCATCAGCCCGTTCAGCAGCGATGGCTGATCACAAATTCTACTGGAAAAGAAGTATAATCTATCTTGCATGCAGCCCACTTAGGGACCTGGTGACCATCTCTCCACCCAGACATTTGTCAGCTGGCTATAGGTCTTTCCTAATGGGATATCCCTGATGAAGAGGATCCCACTAAAATTCCATTAAATCCCTTCCTTACCAGAGATAATGGAAACAAATATTATGGATGTAGGGACACACGAGCCAGATGCAGGTTGGCTAGCCTAGATTACTGTGTTTACCCGGCCGACTGTCAAAGCCAAAAACAGCCATGGCTGTGTGGGGGAAAAGCCGACTTCTTCTGTAAGTTATGGGGATGTTAGCGTACAGGGGCTGCCTGATGGAACCCAAACCCTGCATTAAATTCAGTAGACAGCATTGGCCATATTACGAATTAGATAACAAAAACTGATGGCCACCAGAGGGGATTCTAGATCCTCAAATCCTGCATGACCTTTTGAACATCTGCTAGTGCTCAAAAGGGTGAAAGGAGATTCCACTATGTGGAGGCCTTTTCCCTTCTTCGCTCACATCCTGAACTATGCTTATCCAATAGATCCTCACCTTCAGCCTTCTGTTCCAGAGTCTCTGCTGTCACTCCCGCCTCAGCAACCTGATTTCTCCACTACAATTATTAGATCAAAAACCCAAACCTCTGCTGGTTCTCAGACCATTGCCCCCTTGCTGAGGTAGCAGGTACTGAGGTACCCCTCCACCCACTCACTCCTCTCTTCTGTTGACAGTGCCCGCACTGGGTCCCACCAGGTCCTCTTACCAACTAACCCAAAGCTCAAACCAGCTGAGGAGAGCCCTCAGACCTCTATCCAAGATGTAATGAAAATGGCCTTTAAAGTTGCTTTGTCATCACTGAAAACAGTTTACTACAAATTTAAAGTCCCTCTGCGTTTTGGGATACTCACTACCATCTTCCCCTCTGCTTGACCTGTTCTACTGCTCAAATATTTGTTGCTAGGAAAATTCCAAACCACTTTCCCATTATTTTTTACATCTCTCTTTTCTCATTCTCAGATCCTCGGAGCTGCTCTCAGCCCCACCTTCTCCGTCTTTCCCCTCTATACCAGGCCCACAGAAAAGTCTTTAACTGACCTTCTCCAGAAGTCTTCACCATGGCTGACTTTAGGACTTTCAGCAAAAGAGTCCCTATAAAAAAGTTCAATGTAGTTAAACTTCCTATTTTCATGTTGCCCTGTTCTACTTGGCCACTGGCTAAAAAAATCAGCACTCCTAATCCAGACACCCCCTTACTAGTTTTTCACAAAAATATGTGAACAAAGCCTCTGGCCTTGACGTGGGGCTTCACAGAGATGGCTACATTTCTAAGTTAACGAAGTTAGCAACTGGGCTCCGTAGTAACAGCTGGCAATGGGAAAATAAGAAAGGGAAGAAAAAGCTCTTTCCCTCCCAGGTGTCCTTGAAAAGTTAACTTGCCCAGAACCGAGGAAAAAACAGAAACAACAACGCCTTTTTTGAACTTCTGCAGACTGTGAACTTCTGAGCCCCTTCCCTTACATGTTGGGTACAAAATTCTGAAACTACCTAAACTTGGGTTTCAGAGGATTAGTTGATTACAACAGAATCAATGCCCTCTGAATCTGGTTGCAACCAAATAGGACTGTTTCCCTGTCTTCAGTGCTATCTTAGGTGTGTTGCCTTGTCCTTCCCTACTACAGCATGATTCTATGTACTTAAACATTGTTAATGTTTTCATGAAATGGTCAACAGATGTGATTAATTGTGTAATGTGCAGATGTTTCCCACAGTGCTCTATCACGACGCAGATTCATTTGAAGATCAAATAGGGGGGCATTCAACCCGGTTCCACTGAAAATATATATCTCTCAATGTAGCCATCCTATTAGGAATAGAAATTGCTGCACTGGTGGCCACGGGAACCACTGCCTTTGTCCAAGGGACTCAACAAATGACCCAACAAATGACAGCAATAGACCAAAACTAAGATATTAGAAACCTCCATCAGAGCTTTGCATGAGTCTTTTACCTCTCTCTCTGAAGTTGTTTTTCAGACCACTCGAGGGTTGGACCTCCTCGTCATGAGAGAAGGGGGCTTTGTGCTACATTGAGAAAAGAAAGTTGTTTGTATGCCGAGCATACTGGACTTGTAATAAAATCTAAGAGTAAATTAAAAACATGCCTTGAAAAGCATCAACGAGACAGAGAGGCCCAAAAAAGGTGGTTTGAGTCTTGGTTCACACAGTCTTCCTGGTTAACTACGTTTTTATCAACCCTGGCCGGTCCAATAGTAATCCTCATGTTATTGCTAACTATTAAACCCTGTTTTCTCATCCGTGTAATTTCTTTTCTCCAGGCTCAAATTGGATGAGTTAAACTTATGGTAATACCCTACTAGTATACATAGAATGTGACACCCCCCTAATGATCATTTTTATGATTAAAAGTAGCCAGAAGAAGAAGTGGGGAATAAAAGGTTAGTAAAATAGGTACTTGTCACTTCCTGTTTTTCTGTATGCTTAACAAAACACTGTTGAAATCTTGAGAAATGCTTGCAAATCTTGTTCCCAGTATGTGCTGTCCCCATCTGCCCAACTGCAGAATGTGCTCCCTCACCCAGTTGCACGCAAATCGCCCACTCACCCCGATCCATCAATAAACTTCCCTCCCTGCCCTCTCCAGGTAATGTATATAAGCTCTACTTAAGCTATTCTCAGGGCTATCTGCTCTATTCAAGTGAGCTCTGAGCACCAGCATGCTGGACACTCAATAAACCCTTTGCTGTTGCATGAGATAGTCTGTTGGTGGTTTCCTCCTGTGAAGCTCCCCGGACATTTACTATAATGATTGAATGTAGAAGAGAACATCCAGTCAAAAAGGGATAGTTGATAGAAATAGGAAGATAGTACGTTTAGGAAGAAGTGTGAGTATACCATTTGGAACAAAAGTTCTTTAACAATAGGGTTTCGGTTACAGAGTGATTGTTAAAGTCAGCACATATGAAGAGTCAGTCACTATGATGAGCTGGAAAAAAATGTAGAAAAGCAGATATCAATAGAGACATTACGAAATCAGGCAAAGTATAAAGTGAGTGATAGGATTAGACATTTTCAACAGGGTTGAGTTTGAATACATAATATTAGGAAGAAAAAAATATGTAGTCACCAATAGGATTGACATTTGAGAGCATTAGGCAACCTGGACATAGATGTTTTTAGTAATCCATGTTCACTTTCCATTTAGTCCTTCGTGCAATCATAACAGTGACCATTACATTATTTGTCCAGAATACTACTGTGATAAAATGTATATGTAGATCAGGTGACATGAGTATTTCTTCCACCATTTCTGGAAGCAATATATTCAAGACATAAAATTAGTATTGGGATTACAAAGAGGTGCACCCTGTGTCTATGAATTTAGAAATAAAGTACGAATAGACAATACAGTGAATAAATAATATAACTTGTTCCAACTTTAAATAATGGATTGAACTGATATCTTAAAAATTACAGGAAATCTTATATTGATATACAATCATTCATTCCCACCAATTATACATCTAATGGTAATATTAGTGTTTTGGTTTATCATGAACAGTGTGTGAGTTTTGTTTCAAAAGTGATTATGGAAATCGAAAATAATATGTTTGGAAAGAAGTCTCATGAATAGACCAGTCAGGAAACCTGGAGGAATGCATATGTTGTAAAGCAGGAAGCGACTGAAATTGAATCAAATGCCTATAAATTTGCTAATTTGTGGATGAAATATATATCCTATGATGTGCATAAACTCATGAAATAGTAATGTACCATTGTTGAATAAAAATGAACGTCAAAATACACATCATGTCCCATAGGAATCTACTGGCATTGATTTTAAACTGGGTCAGTTACTGTAGAAATATTAGGATTCTCGTGCATTATTCACCGAATTTAGTTATCTTTTTTTTTAATTTTTATATATGGTTGCTCAAAACATTACATAGTTCTTGATAAATAATATTTCACACTTTGATTTATGTGGGTTATGAACTCCCATTTTTGCCCCGTTTACAGATTGCAGAATCACATCAGTTACACATCCATTGATTCATATATTGCCATACTAGTGTCTGTTGTATTCTGCTGCCTTTCCTATCCTCTACTATCCCCCCTCCCGTCCCCTCTCCTCCTCTCTTCTCTCTCTACACCCTCTACAGTAATAAATTTCTCCCCCTTGTATTATTTTTCCCTTTCCCCTCACTTCCTCTTGTATGTAATTTTGTATGACCCTGAGGTTCTCCTTCCATTTCCATGCAGTTTCCCTTCTCTCTCCCTTTCCCTTCCACCTCTCATCCCTGTTTAATGTTAATCTTCTTCTCATGCTCCTCGTCCCTACTCTGTTCTTAGTTACTCTCCTTATATCAAAGAAGACATTTGGCATTTGTTTTTTTAGGGATTGGCTAGCTTCACTTAGCATAATCTGTTCTAATGCCATCCATGTCCCTGCAAATTCTATGATTTTGTCATTTTTTAATGCACAGTAATACTCCATTGTGTATAAATGCCACATTTTTTTTATTCATTCTTCTATTGAAGGGCATCTAGGTTGGTTCCACAGACTTGCTATTGTGAATTGTGCTGCTATGAACATCGATGTAGCAGTGTCCCTGTAGCATGCTCTTTTTAGGTCTTTAGGTTTTAGACCGAGAAGGGGAATAACTGGGTCAAATGGTGGTTCCGTTCCCAGCTTTCCAAGAAATCTCCATACTGCTTTCCCATTTGGCTGCACCAATTTGCAGTCCCACCAGCAATGTACAAGTGTACCTGTTTCCCCAGATCCTCGCCAGCACTTGTTGTTGTTTGACTTCATAATGGCTGCCAAACTTACTGGAGTGAGATGGTATCTTAGGGTGGTTTGGATTCACATTTCTCTGACTGCTGGAGATGGTGAGAATTTTTTCATGTACTTGTTGATTGATTGTATGTCCTCCTCTGAGAAGTGTCTGTTCATTTTCTTGGCGGATTTGTTGATTGGGTTATTTGTTATCTTATTGACTAATTTTTTGAGTTCTTTGTATACTCTGGATATTAGTGCTCTATCTGAAGTGTGAGGAGGAAAGATTTGTTCCAAGGATGTAGGCTCCCAATTTACCCCTCTTACTGTTTCTTCTGCTGAGAAAAAACTTTTTAGTTTGAGTAAGTCCCATGTGTTGATTCTAGTTATTAACGCTTGTGCTATGGGTGTCCTATTGAGGAATTTGGAGGCGACCCCAAAGTATGTAGATTGTAGACAACTTTGTCTTCTATCAAACACCATGTCTTGATTTGATATCAAGCTCCTTGTTCCATTTTGATTTAACTTTTGTGCATGGCAAGAGAAAGGGATTCAGTTTCTTTTTGTTACATATGGATTTCCAGTTTTCCCAGCACCATTTGTTGAAGATGCTATCATTCATCCATTGCATGCTTTTAGCTCCTTTATCAAATATAAGAGAGTTGTATTTTTTTGGATTGGTTTCTGTGTCCTTTATTCTTTACCATTGGTCCACCCACCTGTTTTGGTACCAGTACCATGCTATTTTTTTTACTATTGTTCTGTAGTATAGTTTGAAGTCTGGTATCTCTATACGGCCTGATTCTCAGTTCCTGCTTAGTGTTGTTTTTGCTATTCTGGGTCTTTTATTTTTCCATATGAATTTCATGATTGCTTTCTCTATTTCTACAAGAAATGCCGTTGGGATTTTGAATTGCATTGCATTACACATATAGAGAACTTTTGGTAATATCGCCATTTTGATGATGTTAGTTCTGTCTATCTATGAACAGGGTACATTTTTACATCTTCTAAGATCTTCCTCTATTTTTCTCTTTAGGGTTCTGTAGTTTTCCTTGTATAAAACTTGCACCTCTTTTGTTAGGTTGATTCCCAATTATTTTTTTTTTTTTTAGTATATTGTGAATGGAGTGGTTGTCCTCATTTCCGTTTCAGAGGATTTGTCACTGATATTCAGGAATGTCTTTGATTTATGAGTGTTGATTTTATATCCTGCCACTTTGCTGAATTCATTTATTAGCTCTATTAGTTTCTTTGTAGACCCTTTTGGGTCTGCTAGGTATGGAATCATGTCATCTGCAATAGTGATAATATAAGTTGTTCTTTTCCTATTTATATGCCTTTAATTTCTTTTGTCTGTCTAATTGCTCTGGCCAGTGTTTCGAGAACTATGTTGAACAGAAGTGGTGAAAGAGGGCATCCCTGTCTTGTTCCATATTTTAGGGGGAATGCCTTCAATTTTTCTCTATTCAGAATGAAGCTAGCCTGAGACTTAGCATAGATTGCTTTTAAAATATTGAGGTATGTTCCTGTTATCCCTAGTTTTTCTAGAGTTTTGAACATAAAGGAATGCTGTACTTTGTTGAATGCTTTTTCTGCATCTATCGAGATGATTATATGGTTCTTATTTTTAAGTCTATTGATGTGATGAATAACATTTATTGATTTCCGTATATTGAACCAGCCTTGCATCCCACGGATGAATCCTACTTGATCATGGTGCACAATTTTTTTGAAATGCTTTTGTATCTGATTTGCCAGAATTTAATTGAGGATTTTTGCCTCTAGGTTCATTAGAGATATTGGTCTGTAGTTTTCTTTCTTTGAAGTGTCTTTGTCTGGTGTAGGAATCAGAGTGATGTTGACCTCATAGAATGAATTTGGAAGAATTCCCTCTTTTTCAATTTCCTGAAATAACTTGAAAAGTATTGGTATTAGTTCCTCTTTAAATGTTTTGTAAAACTCTGCTATATATCCATCAGGTCCTGGGCTTTTCTTACTTGGTAGTGTTTTGATGTTTTTTTCTATTTCCTCAATTGATATTGGTCTGTTTAGGTTGTCTATATCCTCCTGACTCAATCTGGGCAGATCATATGACTTAAGAAATTTATCGATGCCTTCACCGTCTTCTATTTTATTAGAGTACAAAGATTCAAAATAATTTCGGATTATCTTCTGTATATCTGAAATATCTGTTATGATGTTGTCTTTTTCATCCCATATGCTAGTAATTTGAGTTCTCTCTCTTCTTGTCTTCTTAGCATGGCTAATGTTCTGTCGATTTTTTTTATTTTTTCAAAGAACCAAATGGGTTGACGTGTCTGCCGCGCTTGCAGGCCGCTGGGCCTGTTCCGCCTGTCGGTTGCAGGTCTGCCTACCTTGCGGGAGCGGGTGGTGGCTCTGCTCTGGCCCTACTGCCATTGGGGTGTCGTGACTACCATGCTGGCAGATCGCTGGGCCTGTTCTGGGTGCGGGCAAAGGCTCTGCTCTGCCCCTACTCCAATTGGGTTGACGTGACTACCACGCCGGTTGGCCGTTGTGCTTGTACTGGGTGCGGGAGAAAGCTCTGCTCTGCCACTACTCCAATTGGGGTGTCATGTCTACCATGGTAGCAGGCCGCTGTGCCTGTTCCGCAGGTCAGTCACAGGTCTGCTTTTGTTGCGGGCGTGGGCGGAGGCCTGCTTGGCCCCTACTACAATTTGGGTGACGTGACTACCACACCAGCTGGTGACTGGGCCTTATCCAGGCACGGGCAGCGGCACTGCTATTTCCCTACTCCATTTGGGGTGACGTGGCTACCACGCCTGCGGGCCTGATGAATCTTCCTCTATGTTTCTAGAGAGAATTACGGAGGCATATAGGAGATATACTCCTTTCGTTCCTCATGCAGAGGATCAAAAGGCATCTGTCACAATGGCCTTTATTGGGCATGCTGCCTTGGATATTTAAAGAAAGTTACAATGCTTAGATGGATTACAAGATATGACTTTGAGAGATTTAGTCAGAGAAGCCGAGAAAGTATACTATAAGAGAGAAACTGAGGAAGAGAAGGGAGCAAAAGGATGATAAAAGAAACAAAAGACAGACTAAGGAGTTGACTAAGGTCCCGGTCACAACAACAAAAGGGCCAGAAATTAAGAAACAGGGAGACAGGAAGTGATACCTGGTCCCACGCCAGAGGCCACCCCTGACCTCAGATCAATGTGCCTACTGTAAAGAAAGAGGACACTGGGTTCAAGAGTGCCCTAGAAAGAGGCAGCCAAGCCAGCCAGACATTCTGACTCTTCAGCATGACTACGAAAGTCGGGGCTCAGATCCCCTCCCTGAGCTCAGTGTATCTTTTGAAGTGGAGGAGATCCCAGTAAACTTTGAAGGGGATACAGGGGCAATAAACTCAGCGCTTAAGGCCCCATTGGGCCCTCTATCAAATAAAAGGTCTCTAGTTCAACGGGCTAATGGCAGTAAATATCGGACTTGTACAACTAAGAGGATCATGGACCTGGGGAAAGGAAAAATCCATCACTCCTTTTTAGTAATTCCAGAATGCCTGGCCGACTTTTTCTGTACGTCATGGGGATGTGAGCATACAGGGGCTGCCTGATGGAACACAAACTCCTCATCAAATTCAGTACACAGCATTGGCCATATTACCAATTAGATAACCAAAACCGATGGCCCCCAGAGGGGTCTCTAGATCCTAAAATTTGGCGTGACCATTTTTTTTTAAAGAGAGAGGCGAGAGACAGAGAGACAGAGAGAATTTTTAATATTTATTTTTTAGTTTTTGGCGGACACGACATCTTTGTTTGTATGTGGTGCTGAGGATCAAACCCGGGCCGCACGCATGCCAAGAGAGCGTGCTACAATTGAGCCACATCCCCAGCCCTGTGTGACCTTTTTAACTTCTGCAAGTGCTCAAAAGGGTGAAAGTAGATTCCGCTATGGGCAGGCCTTTTCCATCCTTCACTCATATCCTGAACTATGCTTATCCAATAGATCCTCACCTTCAGCCTTCTGCTCCAGAGTCTCTGCTGTCACTCTCACCTCAGCAACCTGATTTCTCCCCTCCAATTATTAGATCAAAAACCCAAACCTCTCCCGGTTCTCAGACCATCGCCCCCTTGCTGAGTTAGCAGGTACTCAGATTCTCATCCACCGACTCACTCCTCTCTTCTCCTGTCCGTGCCCGCACCGGGTCCCACCAGGTCCTCTTACCAGCTAACACAAAGCTGAAACTAGCAGAGGAGAGCCCTCAGACTCCTATCAAAGATGTAATGAAAATGGCCTTTAAAGTTGCTTTGTCATCACTGAAAACAGTTTACTAAAAATTTAAAGTCCCTCACATGCATTTTGGGATACTCACTCTTGTCTTCCCCTCTGCTCTACCTGTTCTGCAGCTCAAGTTTTTGTTACTAGGAAAATACCAAACCCCTTTCCCATTATTCTTTTACATCTCTCCTTCCTTATTCTCAGATCCTCGGAGCTGCTGTCAGCCCCACCTTCCCTGTCTTCCCCTTCTGTAACAGGCCTACAGAAAATTCTTAACTGACTTTCTACAGAAGTCTTCACCATGGCTGACTTTAGGACTTTCAGCAAAAGAGTCCCTATAAAAGAGTTCAATGTAGATAAACTTCCTCTTTTAGTGTTGCCTTGTTCTACTTGGCCACTGGCTAAAAAAATAAGCACTTCTATGCTAGACACCCCATTACTTGTTTTCCACAAAATATATGAACAAGGCCTCTGGCCGTGAGCTGGGGCTTTACAGAGATGGCTATATTTCTAAGATAAAGAAGTTACCATCAGGGCTCCATGGTAACAGCTGTCAGGGGCGAAAAATAAGAAAGGTAGGAAAAAGCTCTTTCCCTCCCAGGTGTCCTTGAAAAGTTAACTTGCCCAGAACCGAGGAAAAAACAGAAACAACAACGGCTTTTTTGAACTTCTGCAGACTGTGAACTTCTGAGCCCCTTCCCTTACATGTTGGGTACAAAATTCTGAAACTACCTATACTTGAGTTTCAGGAGAATAATTGATTACAACAGAAGCAATGCCCTCTGAATATGGTTGCAACCAAATAGGACGGTTTCGCTGTCTTTGTTGCTATCTTAGGTGCTTTGCCTTGTCCGTCCCTACAACAGCATAATTGTATATAATTAAACATTGTTTATGTTTTCATGAAATGGTCAACAGATGTGATTAATTGTGTAATGGTGCAGATGTTTCCCAGAGTGCTCTATCATGATGCAGGTTCATTTGAAGATCAAATAGGGGGGCATACAACCCGTTTCAACTGGGAACATATATCCCTCACTTTAGCCATCCTATTCGGAATAGGAGTTGCTGCAGGGGTGGGCACAGGAACCACTGCCCTCGTCCATGGGACACAACAAATGACCCAATTAGAAGAAGCAATAGACCAAAACTAAGATATTAGATACCTCCATCAGAGCTTTGCATGAATTTTTAACCTCTCTCTCTGAAGTTGTTTTACAGAACAGGTGAGTGACACAAAACACACACACACACAGAAAAAAAAATAGCAACATATATGTCAATCAAAATTCATCATAAAATATATATCATCCACAGATCCAAAAATATTCATTTTACTGAACATGGAAGCTCACCCATTGGTTGAATATTCAGTTCCAACATGGTTTAGTAGGAGTGATCTCTTCTCACAATTTGTATCTGCCAACTCATCCACCTCACAAGAATGTATGTGTGGTACCAGGTATGATTCTATATATCCATATAAAAATATATGTGCTGAATGGGCTACAGAGAAAGGGAGACAGGAATTCACAATTTGTTAACTTTAAAAACACATGGAGAACTATTTCAACAAAAAATTGACTAGATTTAACTCCTACTCTGTATCATGCAAAAGGCAAGTCCAAATATACACCATGACTCCTCTAAACTGCTTGTATTTCTATTCTGTTTGGGTTATTTTTCTCCATCCTATTAGAAATAGTATTCAGAGTCTGATAGGGTATGTGTTAGTGTCAGGGATTCAGTATTTCGAATAGAAAATAGGAAATTGAATCCAATGTGTATGCAAATATATGCTACACAAAAATCTTCCCACTCTCATCCAGAACAATGCTTTAACATTACTTTCGCCTCAAGTAAGACACAATTATAGGAGAAGAGTTAGAAAATCTATGAATACTTATCTGGAATGGAAAATGCTCCAGATTTCACATCTTTGGTGGAGGTAGAGGACTTTCTAAAAGTAAGGGACAGGGTAAACACTCCACAAACATGGAGCTCTTCTGGCCTAAGGACTTTTTGAGAATCTCACTCTGAGGTTGGGCACTTGAAAGTTAGGTTGTTTTCAGGAGCTTTATCTTCTTTTGTAGTGAGAACATCAAAGGTGGGTCTCCATCACTTTGACCTGAAGGACATGGGTTCTTATTTTCCAATTAACATGAAGCAGGAGGCCTGAATCCTCTCTTTGTTGGTAAACAGTGACCACTGGTGACTAAATGTCTCCCCATGTGAACTGTGAAGCCATTTTGTCCTCCTCCACTTTTTGTGGTGTTTTTCCTGCTGCACTGAGAGTTTAGTATTTGCTTCATAAAATACAAGGAGCCCAACTGCGACACAGTGCTGGAGGGAGTTATGTCACGTGTGGTGGGTCAGGGTGTGCAGGAGAATGCACCAACCAGGCTTCTATCCCTCATAGCTTGCCCCATTGCCCCCTTGTCCATATGACCCTTATTCTGAACATTGCCCTGAAACCTCTCCATATAAAAAGATGACTTTACAAATAGGGATCTGCTGGCTGCACCATGTCAGTCACAAGCCATTTGGAATCCAATGGTAGATCCTCATGGCCCTACTACTGATGTTTTTTCACACACCTGCCCACCAGTGCTCTAGGCCCACTACTCAGCAGACTCAAACGTACTGGCATCTCTTTTCTACAACATTTTCATGAAATCCAGTCAATCAAGGCACTGTCTGGTAGACTCATGATCAGCAAGAGGACATTCAAAGGTTCTCCAGTGCCACCTGGTCATGGAAATTTTAATAACTACATGGTATTCATCTAGCCATTGTTAAGGATGAAGTTGGAGGCACTGTGGGTTTCAATTCATTCAGAAACCATTAAATAATGAGGAAGCTCATTTTCAATGAAAGCTCTGGAGAACTCTCACAGGCAAGGCTTCCCAAAGAGTGGCCAAAAGGTCACATGAAGATAGGTAAATTGAGGTCTACAATGTGAGGTCCATGTGTGTTTTGACACTCAACTATGGCTGCCAAGTCTTTCAGAATAAAATCATGTGTTATCCTGCCTGAGATTCTCAGTGCTCTGTGGAAAGCCACCCTGGGCCTAGATCTCAGTTTCCACGGGCGACTCTCATGTGTCGCCTCCTAATATCCCAACACAATTCATGGCAATACTTCTCTGAGTTAAGTTCCAGAACGCAGTCTCTAAGGGGAATCCAACCAGAGTTCAAGCCCAGGTGGACCAAGATATTTCTTACAACCACCACACAAATGACCACAATTAAAACCAAAACACTCAAACAAGGTCCTCATCTTCTTCCATATAGTCACTCATCGTAACCTCTGGCTGAAGGTCTCCATGAATGGCTCACCCAAAGACAGTGTCCAAATAAACTCCCTTGCCCCTCATTTGCCTAAAGTCATGTTGGCCTGGACACCCTTCCTGTGAACCAGGAGTGATCAAATAAGCCTCCCGTTAATACTGCTCTGTTTCTCCAATTTGTGGCCTACTGACTTTCAATTATAGATTCTTTATGTGATTTGGAGTCATGCAAAAACCTAAGCACCTCTGCAGTGATTTGAAGAACTCATTTGACCCAAGGAATACCAATTCTCACTTGATGGAAGTCAGGAACCTAACAGAGGAAGACGAGAGACTTCATCCACAATGACTGATCTTTTGGCAATTATGGTTTTGGATGCACACATGGGATCATTCTTTAGATCCATCAGCTGCTGAGAATCAAAGTCACAGCCACATACAAGGCCAAGAGGCTAATTCAGACACATCCCTTTCCAAAGCAATTAAGAAAGAGCCACAAGTGATGCCCATTCATTTCCATTTGAAAACTGTTTTCTTCAGGCTTCACAAAGGGGTGGCCTGAGGCAAAGACCTTCCTGATATTCAGGGCAACAGAACAATATGTAAGCAAAAGGCCAAAAGCAGGGTATATCCACTGAGACTTTCCTGGTCACATTGATATCTGAGTTTTCTGAGATGCTGGCCATTCCCTTCAGCTATCCTGTACATGGCCATGTCACAGACCTTGGAGTTGTTACATATCTTGGACACAAAACCATGAGCCTATTCTGGAGAGTGGCCAGAATTCAGAAGAAAACAGAGACTTAGGAAGGTAGTAGGTATTGCCCATCCATAAGGCAAGCTGCACTCTATTCATAAATTAGGCAGGATGCATAATGGGAAGCTTTCTACTAGACAGGACACATCCATTGTTGCATTCTCTTTTCTCATGTCTACAACCGCGGACACAGTGGGATACACAGACATAGAAACACTCATCTTGTCAAACGACTTACTAGAAACAGTTCACTTCAAATCAAACAAACCGCCTTTCGTACCTATTCTCTGAACATGAGACAAAACAACAAACCCACACTCACAAATGCACCTCCTTCCCTCAAGTAGGTCTGTGACTCTCCGGAGTTAACTCTGACTGGTGGGCCATATTATGTTCCCCCAAAATGGCGTGTCCTCTATCAGATCTGGTTTCCTTGACCAACTCTGTGAAGTTGTCAGGAAAAAGTGGCCAGCTACTACCTGCTTTCGCAGGAAAAGTATCTCTTCAGAGCTCTCCTGGTATTTGGCTATACTCATATCAGGAGGTACCAAGAAAGACTGACTCTGTCCTTGGAAAATCCAATCAAGTGAGCCCACAGGGACATGGACTGGGATTGCCTCTCGGTGTCTTGGTTCTTGGATAGCAAGTTCAGAGTGTTCCATCACCAAGGAAATGAGGTATGTCACTTTCTTTGGAACTGAATGAGGCCACTGCCTTGGCAACCACTTTGTCCTAACACTTGCTTCCAAGGGTCCCATGAGATGGAGGCTGCTCCTACTTCCTGGAACACTTTCACAAGTTAGAATGGTATATCAACCATAGACACCTGGGAACAGCTCTCCACACAGGTCTGGTTTAGTCCATTTCTCTAAAATAAGTAGAGAGATGCTGATTCGGACACATCACTTTATCCTGACCAGGTTGTTTGACTTGGAATAGGACTTTTGCTCTCTCAGGTATTTCATACCTCCCTACAACTTCTCCAGGTATCATTTCTGCATGGACCTTTGAGGTTTTCAGCAGGTGGAAGGTCCCCTAATTCCCTGTATTTTAAGAACAACTCTGTTGCTGCTCTTCTGTAAAATGAGATTTAGGGAACAGTGTATGTTTAGGGTTAATAACAGGTTCAATTTGGGTTAGGAATCATTCTGGGCGATGAATAATGGTATTGAGAACGTGCGATAATTACAAGAATATAGAGGTGAAATATCAGTATGGAAACAGAAATCTAGGTATGATTTGAAGCACAGGACCTTGTACCTTGGTAGATTTAATGTAGAAGAGAACATCCAGTCAAAATGGATAGTCGGTAGGATTAGGAAGATAGTCGGTAGGTTTAGGAAGAAGAGTGAGTATAGGATTGGGACCAAAAGTTCTTTAGCAATAGGGTTTCTGTTAGAGAATGAATGAAAATTTCAGCACATGTGAAGAGTCAGTCACAACGATGAACTGGGGAAAATAAGTAGGAAAGCAGGTATCAATAGAGACATTATGAAATCAGGCAAAATATAAAGTGAGTTATAGGATTAGACATTTTCAACAGGGTTTAGTTTGAATATATAATCATTGGAAAAAACAAATATGTTGTCACCAATAGGATTGACATTTGAGAGCATTAGGCAACCTTCACATGGATGTTTTTAGTTATCCATGTTCACTTTCCTTTTAGACTTCGGTACAATCATAAGTGTGACCTTTACATTTTTTGTTCAGAATTTTACTGTGATAAAATATATATGTGGATCAGGTGACATGAGTATTTCTTCCACCATTTCTGGGAGCAATATTTTGAAGACATATACATTAGTGTTAGGGGTACACAGAGTTGTACCCTGTGTCTATGAATATAGAGATAATGCATGAATAGACCATCCTGTGAATAAATAATTTAACTGGTTCCACTTTAAATAATGAATTGAATTGATATCTAAAAATATATAAGAAATCTTATATTGATATATAATCATTCATTCAAACCAGTTATACATCTAATGGAAATTTTAGGATTATGGTTTATCATGAAGGGTGTTTGAGTTTTGCTTCATAAGAGATAATGAAAAATGAAAATATTGTGATTGGAAAAAGTCTTATGAAAAGACCAGTCAAGAAACATGGAGGAATACATGTGTTCTGAAGCAGGAAGTGACTGATCATTAAGCAAATGCCTATAAGTTTTCTAACTTGTGGATGAAATATATATCCTATGATGTGCATAAACTGAAGAAATAGTAATGTACCAGTGTTGAATAGAAATGAACGTCAAAATACACATCATGTCCCCTAGGAATCTACTTGCATTGATGTTACACTGGGTAAGTATCTGTAGAAATATTAGAGTTTGTATTCACCATTCTATGAAGTTACTTTTCAGTACTAGGAAAGAAATATATATTTCAGGTGGATGATTATTTCTGAGTATAATCTTGTGGAAAGTTTGTTATAAATCCACATATATGAATATGAATGAATTTAGGGAGCGTATAATAAGACACATATATTTCATATTTTGAAAAATCTGGAGAGTATATATATATATATATATATATATATATATATATATATATACACGCACATGCACAGACATTAAAAAGTAGCAATATAGGAGATCCAACATGGTGGCGGACATGGAGAAATCAAGTATCTGACCTCATTAGCTGCGCAGGCATAGGGAGTCGTAAACTGTCTAAATGCTGTTTGTTCAGAATCACTAGGCAATGCTGACCTGACATGGATCTGGTGCGAACAGTCTGGGCCCCTCAGAAAACACACAGAGCCCGGATCAGCTGCATAGAAGCTCAGATTTGCCTGCTTCTTGTGTCTCAGAACTAACATTCCCTCTGAAATAACTGGTCGGCCCTTCTGAATTTACAGAGGTAAAAGGCCACTGAATTGAAATGGGGCTTCGGAGACACAGTCAGGACCCATCCGTTGAATTGGTCACCTGGCAAAAGGAATGAACGGTCACCATTTGCATGGGATACCACCATGGAAGAGAACTGACGTCATGGGCAGAGGAGATAACTTCATTGAAACCAGTACGACAGGTGTGTAATTCCCTATGCATCTCTCTCCACACAGCGGGGAAACATTAAGGGCCCCTTCCAGCTCTCCTTTAAGGGGCCCTCCCAGGTCTCCCGTAAGAAAGATGGCCAGACCGAGGAAATCATGTGTGCTGTGGGACTCGTGGCATGGAATTCCCGGCTACCGCTCCCACCAGTGCTGACAACTGAGGTCTCTTACACCAGCTAATGTGGGCATGGATAAAAGAGAGCAAGCAAATTCGCTGGGGGTTCCCAGCCCCAAGCTCTACAAACTTAGGGTCTGAGGGAGGCAAACAGGGAGAGAGTGGCAGGCGTTGATGAAAACAGGACTACCAGGAACAGAGACCTGACGTGTAGCAAGTATTGTGGTGAGTGTCACAGTTGAGCGGAGCCTGGCTTGAGGAAACACTAGAGAAGGTCCTAGGCACTCAGGATTGGAGACCCGCCCAGTCTGGGAGGAAGAGCTGCTGCACAGTGATTGGTTCCCACCTATTGAGAGGAGAAGCTTGGCCAAGTGAGCACAGCTCCACCTACTGGAAGAGAAGTTAATTGAACTCTATGACTGCATGTATTATTATTATTCTTATTTTATTTTTACTTTTTTTCTTTCATTTTCATTTTTTGTTGTTGTTCTTTAACTTACTTTAATGTTTTTATTTTTTAAATTTTACTATTATTATTATTATTTTAAATTTTAATTTTCATTTTTAATTATCATTATTATTTTAAAAAAAAATTATTTCTTTCTTTATTTTCTATTTTTTTCTTTTGTCTTTTCATTTCTTTTCAATTTTCTTATTCCCTCATCCTTGAATTCTACCTGCCTATTCTCATTCTCTTTAGTGACTTCTTCCCATCCCTTCTAATATCTTTCCTCCCAAGCTTCAAATAAATTTATAAGAATAAGCAGTAACTCAGCACTCAAACAAACAAGAAGTAACATGAGCAGCATAAAAAAGCAAGAAAGAAAAGGAGTACAAACAATGAAGGATAACCTAAATATTCAGGAGGACCTAGAATCATCAGAAAAATGGTCATATAAAAAACTCAAGGAATACCTTAGACAGATGGAATGAAACCTTAAAGAGGATACGAGAGAGCAAATAAATACAGTGAAAGAACACATTGAAAATGAATTACATAAACAGATAAAAGAAGAAGTTAATCTTCTTTATCAGGAGATAGAGATTATAAAAATTCAAAGAATAATTCTAGAAATGAAGAAAACGATAAACCAAATTAAAAACTCAATTGAGAGTATCACTAACAGAGTGGAGCAAGTAGAAGACAGAATGTCACATAATGAAGACAAAATATATCATCTTGAAAAGAGTCTAGCCAACACAGAAAGGCTGGTAAAAAATCACGAGAAAAACATCCAAGAGATATGGGATAACATAAAAAAACCAAACTAATGAGTCATCTGGATAGAGGAAGGTACCGAGATTCAAACCATGGGAATGAGTAACCTGTTGAATGAAATAATTACAGAAAATTTTCCAGAAATAAAAAAGGAAACGGATATACAAATTGAAGATGCTTACAGGGCACAGAGCACAAAAAATCACAGTAGACCAACGCCAAGACACATTGTTATGAAGATATCCAATATACAGAACAAAGAGAAAACATTAAAAGCTTCAAGAGAAAGGAGGAAGATTACATTCAGGGGTAAACCAATATGGTTAACAACCTATTTTTCATCACAGACACTGAAAGTGAGAGGATCCTGGAACAATGTATTTCAAACATTGAAAGACAATGGATGCCAAACAAGAATTCTGTATCCAGCAAAATTCAGCTTCAGGTACGACAACGAAATAAAAATCTTTCATGATAAAGAAAAGCTAAAAGAATTTGCAGCAAGAAAACCACCATTGCAAAGTGTCTTGAGCAAAACACTACACGAGGAAGAAATGAAAAACAACAACCAAAACCATCAGTGGGAAGTGCCTCAGTATTGACAGAGGGCGGGGGAAAAGCTAATCATGGAGAAACAAAGTAAATTTAAAAAAACGATAAATATTCAAACATGGATGGCAGTAGAAACCATATATCAATAGTAGCTCTAAACACTAATGGCTTAAACTCTCCAATAAAGCAACATAGGCTTGTAACTTGGATTAAAAAAACAAATCCAACAATATGTTGCCTCCAGGAGACATATCTGAATGCAAAAGACATACACAGGCTGAAGGTGAAAGGTTGGGAAAAAATATACCATGCACACGGTCCTCATAAGCAAGCAGGGGTGGCCATCCTCAAATCGAATTAAATTGACTTCATGACTAATTTAATCAAAAGGGATAATGAAGGAAATTATATACTGTTAAAAGGAACCATTCACCAACAAGACATAAAAATTATCAATATTTACGCACCATTAAATGGTGCTGCAACGTTCATAAAACAAATTCTCCTCAAGTTCAAGAATCAAAAAGACCACAACACAATAATTATGGGTGACTTCAACACACCTCTCTCACCATTGGACAGATCCCCCAAATAAAAGTTGAATAAAGAAACTATAGAACTCAATATCACAATCAATAACCTAGACTTAACTGACATATATAAAATATATCAACCATCATCAAGTGGATATACTTTTTTTTAAGCAGCACATGGATCCTTCTCAAAAATAGACCATATATTATGCCATAGAGCAACCCTCAATAAATATAAAGTGGTGGACATAATACCATGAATTTTATCTGATTATAATGGAATGAAACTGGAAACCAATGAAAAAGAAGGAAGGAAAAATCCTACATCACATTGAAAATGAACAACATTTTACTGAATGATTAATGTGTTACAGAAGACATAAATGAGAAAATCAAAAAATTCTTCCAGATAAATGAAAATACAGACACAACATATCGGAATCTGTGGGACACAATGAAAGGAGTTTTAAGAGGGAAATTCACCACCTTGACGTCATTCCTCAAAAATAGGAAAGAACAACAAATAAATGAGCTCACACTTCATCTCAAAGCCCTAGAAATGGAAGAGCAAAACAACAGCAAATGTAGCAGAAGGCAAGAAATAACTAAAATCAGAGCGGAAAACAACAAAATTGAAACAAAAGAAACTATTGAAAAAATTACAAAACTAAAGCTTGGTTCTGCGAAAAATAAATAAGAACAATAGACGCTTAGCATCCCTTTATGTTCAAAACATTAGAAAAATTAGAGATAACAGGAACTTACCTCGACATTGTAAAAGCTATCTATGTTAAGCCTCAGGCTAGCATTATTCTGAATGGAGAAAAATTGAAGCATTCCCTCTAAAATCTGGAACAAGACAGAGATGTCCTCTACCACCACTTCTATTCAATATAGTTCTCGAAACACTGGCCAGAGCAATTAGACAGATGAAAGAAATTAAAGGCATGAAAATAGGAAAAGAATAACTTAAATTATCACTACTTGCAGCTGACATAATTCTATATATAGAAGACCCAAAAGGGTCTACAAAAAAAAAAAAAACTACTAGAACTAAGAAATGATTTCAGCAATGTGGCAGGATATAAAATCAACATTCATAAGTCAAAGGCATTTCTGTATATCAGTGACAAAACTTCTGAAACGGAAATGAGAAAAAAAAAACACTCCATTCACAATATCCTCAAAAAATAAAAATAAAATCCTTGGGAATCAACCTAACAAAAGAGGTGAAAGATTTATACAATGCAAACTACAGAACCCT
Organism: Callospermophilus lateralis; assembly: GCF_048772815.1. Taxonomy (NCBI): domain Eukaryota; kingdom Metazoa; phylum Chordata; class Mammalia; order Rodentia; family Sciuridae; genus Callospermophilus; species Callospermophilus lateralis. The sequence continues at coordinate 4,487,453 of NW_027516909.1, forward strand.
AAAAAGAGAAGTAGAATAAGATCTTAGAAGATGGAAAAATATACACTGTTCATGGATAGGGAGAACTAACATCATCAAAATGGTGATATTCCCAAAAGTTCTCTATAGGTTTAATGCAATGCCAATCAAAATCCTAACAGCATTTCTTGTAGAAATAGAGAAAGCAATCATGAAATTCATTTGGAAAAATAAAATATCCAGAATATCAAAAGCAATTCTAACCAGGAAGTGTGAATCAGGCGGTATAGCGATACCAGATTTCAAACTAAATTTCAGAGCAATAGTAACAATGACAGCATGGTACTGGTACCAAAACAGGCGGGTGGACCAAAGGTACAGAATGGAGGACACAGAGATTAATCCACAATGCTACAACAATCTTCTATTTGATAAAGGAGCTAAAAGCATCAATGGAGGAAGGATAGCATCTTCAACAAATGGTTCTGGGAAAACTGGAAATCCATATGTAACAAAATGAAACTGAATCCCTTTCTCTAGCATGCACAAAAGTTCACTCAAAATGGATCAAGGACCTTGATATCAAATCAGAGACATGGCGTCTGATAGAAGAAAAAGTTGGCTACGATCTACATACTGTGGGGTCGGGCTTCAAATTCCTCAATAGGACATCCATAGCACAAGAGTTAATAACTAGAATCAACACATGGGACTTACTCAAAGTAAAAAGTTGTTTCTCAGCAAAAGAAACAATAAGAGAGATAAATAGGGAGCCTAAATTCTGGGAACAAATCTTTACTCCTCACACTTCAGATAGAGCCCTAATATCCAGAGTATACAAAGAACTCAAAAAATTAAACAATAAGATAACAAATAACCCAATCAACAAATGGGCCGAGGACCTCAACAGACATCTCAGAGGAGGACATATAATCAACAAGTACATGAAAAAATGCTCACCATCTCCAGTAGTCAGAGAAAGGTGAATCAAAACCACCCTAAGATACCATCTCACTCCAGTAAGATTGGCAGCCATTATGAAGTCAAACAACAAGTGTTAGTGAGAATGTGGGGAAACAGGTACACTTGTACATTGCTGGTGGGACTGCAAATTGGTGCATCCAATTTGGAAAGCAGTATGGAGATTTCTTGGAAAGCTGGGAATGAAACCACCATTTGACCCAGCTATTCCCCTTCTCAGTCAATTCCCTAAAGACCTAAAAAGAGCATGCTACAGGGACACTGCTACATCGATGTACATAACAGCACAATTCACAATAGCAAGACTGTGAAACCAACCTATATGCCCTTCAATAGATGAATGGATAAAAAAAATGTGGCATTTATACAGAATGGAGTATTGCTCTGCATTAAAAAATGACAAAAGTCATAGATTTGCAGGGAAATGGATGGCGCTAGAGCAGATTATGCTAAATGAAGCTACCCAATCCCTTAAAAACAAATGCCAAATGTCTTCTTTGGTATATGGAGATTAACTAAGAACAGAATAGGTATGAAGAGGATGAGAAGAAGATTAACATTAAAACAGGGATGAGAGGTGGGAGGGAAAGGGAGAGAGAAGGGATATTGCATGGAAATGGAAGGAGACCCTCAGGGTTATACAAAATTACATACAAGAGGAAGAGAGAAGAAAGGGAAAAATAATACATGGGGAGAAATTTATTAAGGTAGAGGGGGTAGAGAGAGAAGATGGTAGGAGAGGGGAGGGGAGGGGGGATAGTAGAGGATAGGTAAGGCAGCAGAATACAACAGACACTAGTATGGCAATATGTGAATCAATGCATGTGTAACTGATGTGATTCTGCAATCTGTATACGGGGTACAAATGGGAGTTCATAACCCACTTGAATCAAAGTGACAAATATGATGTATCAAGAACTATGTAATGTTTTGAACAAGCATAAATAAAAATTTAAAAAAAAAAGAAAACTAACTTCGGTGAATGATGCACGCGAATCCTAATATTTGTACAGTAACTGACCCAGTTTAACATCAATGCAAGTAGATTCCTATGGTTCATGATGTGTATTTTGACGTTCATTTTTATTCAACACTGGTACATACTATTTCATCAGTTTATGCACATCACAGGATATATATTTCATCCACAATTTAGAAAATTTATAGGCATTTGTTTCACTTTCAATCACTTCCTGCTTCAGAACACATGGATTCCTCCATATTTCTTGATTGGTAATTTCATGAGACTTCTTTCCAAACACATTATTTTCGATCCATAATCACTTTTGAAGCAAAACTCACACACACTTCATGATAAAAAATAACCCTAAGATTACAATTAGATATATAACTGGTTGGAATTAATGATTGTATGTCAATATATGATTTCTTATATATTTTCAGATAACAATTCAATCCATTATTTAAAGTGTAACCAGTTATATTATTTATTTACAGTATGTTCTATTCATGCATTATCTCTATATTCATAGACACAGGGTACACCACTTTGTACGCCCAATACTAATTTATATGTCTTCAAATATTGCTCACAGAAATGGTGTAAAAAATACTCATGTCACATGATCTACATATATATTTTATCACAATAATTTTCTGGGCATAAAATGCAAAGGTCACACTTATGATTGTACCAAATCCTAAATGGAAGTTGAATATGGATTACTAAAAACTTCCATTTCCAGTTTGCCTAATGCTTTCAAATGTCATTTCTATTGGTGACTACATATTTGTTTCTTCCTAAAATTATGTATTCAATCTCGATCCTGTTGAAAATGTTTAAACCTATCACTCACTTTACAATTGCCTGATTTTGTAATGTCTCTATTGATATCTTCTTTCCTATATTTTCCGCAGTTCATCATTGTGACTGACTCTTCGCATGTGCTGACATTTACATTCACTGTATAAATGAAACCCTATTGCTAAAGAACATTTGATCCAAATTTTATACTCACTCTTCTTCCTAAACCTACCGACTCTCTTCCTTATCCTACCCACTATCCCAATTTGAGTGGATGTTCTCTTCTACAATCAATCTTCCAAGGTACAAGGTCCTATGCCATTGATTATCAATTTATCTGAGACAACCGTGCAGAACATAATTAAAAGCTAAGTATCCCAATCAAGGGCCTCATTCCCTTCTGGGCTACAAATCTTACCTGGATTTCTGTTTTCATACTTATATTTCACCTCTATAGTTTTATAAATATCACAGGTTCCCAATACCATTATTCATCCATCAGAATGATTCCGAACCCAAATTGAACATGTTATTAACCCTAACCATACACTGTTCCCTCAATCTAACTTTACAAAAGAGAAGGGACAGGGTTCGTCTTGCAATACAGCAATGTAGGGGATCTGCCACCTACTGAGAACCTCAAAGGTCCATGCATATTTGATCCCTGGAGAAGATGTAGGCAGCTATGAAAGACCTGACAGACCAAAAGTCATCTTCTATGGCAAACAACCTGTTCAGGATGAAGGGTTGTGTCTGAGTAAGCCTCTCTCTTCTTAATGTAGAGAAGATGGACCAAACCAGGCCTATGAGGAGAGCTGTTCCCGCAAACTGGTGTGGCCGATTTGGAAAGCAGTATGGAGATTCCTGGGAAAGCATGGAATGGAACCACAATTTGACCCAGCTATTGCCCTTCTCGGACTATTTCCTGAAGACCTTAAAATAGTGTATACCTCTGGGATACTGCCACATCGATGTTCTTAGCAGTACAATTCACAATTGCTGCACTGCGGGCCCAACCTAGATGCCCTTCAATAGATGAATGTATAACAAAAATGTGGCATTTATACACCATGGAGTATTACGCAGCACTAAAATATGACAAAATCATGGAATTTTAAGGGAAATGGATGGTAATAGAGCAGATTATGCTTAGTGAAACTAGCCAATCCCTAAAAAACGAATACCAAATGTCTTCTTGGATATAATGAGAGCAACTAAGAACAGAGCAGGGAGGAAGAGCAGGAAGAAAAGATTTACATTAACAGAGACATGAGGTGGGAGGGAAAAGGAGAGAAAAGGGAAATTGCATGTTAATGGAGGGAGACCCTCATTGTTATACAAAATTACATATAACAGGTTGTGAAGGGAATGGGAAAATAAACAAGGAGAAAAAATAATTACAGTAGATGGGGTAGAGAGAGAAGATGGGAGGGGAAAAGAGGGGGGATCATAGAGTATAGGAAAGGTAGCAGAATGCAACAGTAACTAATAGGGCATTATGTAAAAATGTGGATATGTAACCAATGTGATTCTGCAATCTTTATTTGGGGTAAAAATGGGAGTTCATAACCCACTTGAATCTAATGTATGAAATATGATATGTCAAGAGCTTTGTAACGTTTTGAACAACCAAAAAAAGAAAAAAAAGTAGCCATGTATATGCCAATCGAAAATCACCATGATATATATATATATATATATATATATATATATATATATATATATATATATATATATAATCCACAGATGCAAAAATATTCATTTTACTGAACATGGATTTATGTATAATGTTATTGAACTAGCAAGCTCACCTATAGGTTGAATTTTCAGTTCAAACAGCGTTTAGGAGTAGTGATCTCTTCTCACAATTTGTATCTGTCAATTCAGCCACCTCACAAGTATGTACGTGTGACACCAGGTAGGATTCTCTATGTGCATATAAAAATACGTGTGCTACAGAGAAAGGGAGACAGGATTCCCATATTTGTTAACTTTAAAAACACATGTAGAATTATTTCAACAAAAAATTGACTAGATTTATAGCTCCTATACTATATAATGCAAAAGGCAATTCCAACTACACACCATGCCTCCTCTGAACGGCTTGTATTTCTATTCTGCTTGGGTTATGTTTCACCATCATATTAGGATTATTAGTCAGAGTCTAGTAGGGTATGGGTTAGTGTCAGGAATTCAGTATTTCAAATGTAAAATTGGAAAATGAATCCAATGTGTATGCAAATATGTGATATACAATAATCTTCCCACTCTCATCCAGAACAATGCTTTGACATTACCTTTGCCCCAAGTAAGACACAATTAGAGGATAAGAGTTAGAAATTCTGTGAATACTTATCTGGAATGGAAAATGATCAGGAGTTCACAACCTTGGAGGTGGTAGAGGATTTTCCAAAAGGAAGGGACAGGGGTGATCACTCAACCTGATCTTTCATTAATATTGGGAGCCATCTTGCCTTAAAGCCATGGAAAGATAATTTTTGCGTTACTATAAATTACTGCAAATTCTGAACCTGCTTGGAATGCCTGCCCATGCCTTGAACTCACCCATGCCTGTCTTACTGACCAGATCACAGCCCTCTCTGAAACCTTACTGACACCTCATAAATATTGGCCTTCCCTGGCCAGACAACGACCCTCTCTGAGGCTCTAATGGTCCTCATAATTTCTGATGCTGGGGCCAGCAAATAAAAAATGTTAACTACAGTTAGTGTGATGCTTGTCAAAGTTCTGTTTTCTGATACTCCCTTTTTGTGTAACTTTTTGGGCTATGAAGCTGGGGTGTAGGAAAGGTGGGGATGCTGTCTTTTTCCCGCCGTTTTGAGAAGGAGAGTCAGCCTAGCCGGTTGAACTAATAAGCTTGCCTTAATTTGATTTTAATTGGAGTCAGTGGTCTTTTCTTGCATCCTGGTCTAACATTTTGGAGTTCCCCAGCGAGATGACGTGACCAGATCACAAGACCAGACTGCTGGAAATTCTGACGCTGGCCTTTCCTCCAGGGCTCAGGGCTGGAGAGCCAAGTTCCAAAGCCTTGGAGTGAGCCTTCGGTCCAGGGAGCACTGCAGTGAACCATCACACTAAAACTATTAGCAAGCACCTGGTGGAGGAGGCCTCCATTGGTAGGTGGTGCCTTTATAACATCTGATATCTGGTTAAGGGAGATGTCTTCTGATTACAGAGAGGTGGCCTGGGGAGGCTCACATGTACTCCTGTCCAGGACAGTAACAAGAATTGTTCTGTCCTCTGTTCTGTTCTGTATGGAATTTCTCTGAAAGGGTAGAAAGGTGCAGCCGGGCACGCAGGAGCTCCTACCCGGAGCTTTAGCAAGACATTTCATTGCTCCTCAGTTTTTCTGTATCTTCACCAGGTTTCTGTGTCTTTGTGTTTTGTTTTGTGTTCTATATGTTTTTTGTTTGTTTGTTTTTGTGCATTTTGTTGTTTGATTTCTGTGGTAGAAACTTAAGGATATTGGACGTAAAAATGGGTAATAAAGCAAGTAAGACTTACACCCTTTGGACTGTGTTCTAAAAAACTGTGATGAAGTTTACCCCCCTTTGTTAAGCAGGATGAGAAAAGCCCCTAGCTGGCAGCCTGGAACTCACCCACTGCAGAGGGCAATGCCTGCTGGCCACCAAGGAACAGAGTATCTCCCAGGTTAACAATGGAAACTCCTTTAAAACCCCTTGTTGCTCCAGTTCAAGAGAGTCACAACATTTGGGCAGAGTCCCCTGTGTTTCTGCTTTGTTAGCAAAGCAGCAAACCTCCCTTTTTATTTTTCTCAAACCCTGTCCTCATTATTAAATAGGTATTAATTCGCTTCAAGGTCAGAAACCGAAATTTAAGTTACAAATTTTGATAACCCCCCGACCCTGGAACTTTTTGAGAGCTGACTACTGAAATGTTAGGAGATGGAGCGAGATTGGGGTGGAACCAAACCAGAGGAGCTAGTCCCATAAGTAAAAGGAGGGACTGAGGGACTCCCAGCATCTACCAAAGCCCTGCTGCTTCAAGGAATTCCTTCCTTCGTTCCCTGCACTGTAAGGATTATGCCACCTCTGTCTTCTTAAAAAAAAAAAAAAAGAAAAAGGGGACACTAAATGCAGTAAAGTCACCATGGAAACCCTTGATATTACATTTCAGGTTGCCCTCTGTGAAAACATCTGATCCCCTTGTGAGGACATCTATCCTGCCACTGGTGTAGGAAATTTTTCTCTTATCTGCTCTGTTTTTAAGGCTTCTGTCTGTCAGCCATAGTCTGGACCTCCTTTCTGTCTGTCTTGTGTCTTTGTTTCTGGCCCTTTAAGACATGTGCAATAATGTGCTGATATTATAAATTGTTTCTTGGGAATGATATTAGTTCAATGTGTGTCTAAATGATGATGTTTTATTGTAACAATCTGGTATCTGGATGGGTTTTTGTAGCATTGCTCAATCTTGCAGTTAAAAGTCGGGTTTAGGTAATTGTTTAGTTTATGATTTCAGATAATTCATGCCAGATAACTTAAATACTTAGGATGGAAAACTAAAGCACTCTACTTCCAAGTTGGCAAGTAACTTCCCAAACATTCAGTTTTATTTGTCACTAATTTTGAATTGGGTAGACTGAGAAAATATCACAGTGTGTACCAGTGCATTAATTTGGACAAGGCTAGTAAATCATAGTATGGTATCTGTTGACAAAACAAGATGTAAAAATATAAAATTTTGTGAATTTCATCTTAAAATTGTATCATGATTTTCAACATCCGAACCTCAAAATTATGGTTAAAATGCCTTAGGCCTGAGGTGTCTGCTCAGAATAGCAGTTTTTCCCTGCTCCTTTCAGACCTCAGCCAGGACTTTTGTTGAAATGCAAATGAAAGAAGCCTGCAAGCTCAGGAGGAGACTGATCTGAGGCCTAAGGCAGGAAAAAAGGTAAATTGTATGGTATTTATTAATTACTGGGCAGTCATTTTTTCTAGGACTCTTATTTTTTTCCTTAGATTCTGTATTCTTTTTTTGAGCTCATGAATTTGATCCTACAGACCTAGGTTAATGTTATTCTGATCAGCTCTATCTTTGAACAACAGTGGAGTTTTTGAAACATTGCAATGGAGATTTCAACTGCAAAAAGCTACAAGGCCTTTACTATTATTATGTGTGCACACTTTTGTTATGTGTTGTATGTCTATATATACATATATCCCTATATAATATATATGTTATACAAATTAACACATATAAGGAGCACTCATAAAAAAAACACTCATAAAAACAAATTTTAAAACGTGGATCCAAAGATCTTTAATTCAAGTGATTTAATTGGTACAATTTAAATTGGATAAACAGATAAAAATAAATGTCTTTAAATTTAACCTTACAAGTTTTTCTAGGTGTTCAAAAATCTAATAAAATATTAATGCCGACAAAAGTTCTAATATGCCTTGGTTCTAGGACTTTTTCTTCAACAAAAAATGGTACACTGTTCAATACATTTGTCTAATATTTTGATAAATAAGTAAAGTAAATTTGATATGGGATTACTCATTCATGAGTACTTTTGTTAGATATCTGATTGATTTACTAAGGTCTGTATGAGTTTGTCCTAAAGTCTGTATAAGATTGTAAAAATCAGTCATGTGTTAAAGAGACAAAAATTTCTTAAAACATAAGTTTACCCATAACATTGTGGTTATTAAGTTTTATTTTTCTAGAGCAAGCAACCATAAAAATTAAACAACTGATTAAATAAGAACTGTTATTTTAGAGCACTGTACTGCCATTTCTTTAAAAGCTAAACTTGGTTAATGTAGAAAAATCAATGCAATTGTGATGCTATTAATGTGCTCATATCTTCCAGGTATACAAGTCTGTAAGGTAGAAACTTTAAAAGAGCATTATATCAAGCTGGTGTTCTGAAGTTGTATGGTAAAAAAAAAAAAAAAAAAAAAAAAAAAAAAAATATATATATATATATATATATATATATATATATATATTGGGATTTATTTACCTGTTGTCAATAAGATATGTAAACTTTTATGTTACTTTTTATATTGGGGAACAATTTAAATGTATTTTAAGTTAATGAGAGCCTAATCTATGTAAAGGTTAAAAACTTTCAGCCTTTTTTTAATTCATGTTTTAAATGCTATATCATATGGTGTTAGCTAATGTTCATGTGACCTCAAACAATTTATGTAAACTTTGTAAAATGATATTTAAAAAACAAAGATTAGCTTTAGAATTAAAACACTTAAGATTAATAAAGAGCCCTTCCTTACCTGAGATAAGGCTCTGTGTCCCATCTTATTATGTGAGAATGACTACGAAAGCAGTAGGTCAGATGTTATTTCATTTAAAGATATTTTCAAAAGTTTTTTTTTTTCCTATCAACATTACTAGCATCTCAATCAGAGGATATAATGTATAACTCAGCCTAAAATTTTAGGGTAGCTATTACACGAACTAAGTTTGTTTACTGTTGTTAATTTTATTTTGTAATTTCCTTATGGGTGATATAAAGATTCCCTGTTAGTGTTTTACAGAAGTGTTGCTTTAAGAACACAACATTGCTTAATTTAAGATAATTAGCCATCACCTACAAGACAGACAGAATAATACAGATCCCAAATAATAAAAAGATAAATAATTTTAAATTATAGACATTAAAGCCCAGTACTCTTAATATAAGTCTGTTAAAACTTATTTGATGGATGTTTAAGATTAGGATTTAAAATTAAAGTTATATGAAAAGGGACAAGAAAACCAATATTTGCCTCTTGCCCTCTGAGTCAGTCTGTATCCAGGGAACAGAGGACTTCTCTAAAGAGCTTTGCAACTCTGAACCACATAACTTCCTGATCAGGGAGATTAATGAGACCACTGGAGAACAGAAAGCCAATCAGTGCATTTGCTACGAAGAGGAGAGTCATCAGAGAAGGGAGACATCCCTGATGCTTCCGAGGGAAGCCACATGGTCAAACAAGACCTGGACCCACCTAGCGCAAATGGCACTAGCAGAACTGAGAAGCTGCTCTCAAGTTTCCCCAGGAATGACTCCCATAAAAGCTCAGCTGACTGTTCACAATAGATAGAAACAAAAGTCAGTTTGACTGCTTCATCTTAAACACTTAGAAAAGACAGTTAAAAACAAATTACAGCCATTCCTGGGCATTTTATATAATAATAGTAATAATAATATTTTAAGGTATGCACTTTATGTTAGCCTCCCAAAATAAGTAAGACTAAAGGCTACAAAGAAGGATTCTCAGACAGGAATGCCTGATAACTATAAAAAGAGGCTATCAAGATTATCTGCCAGAGGCAGAAGTTTTTAGTTTAAGGCCTACAGATATTCTTAACCTAAACACATAGTCTTGGTATTTGTTAGTATGATTATGCAGCAATGAGTAAGAGAATTAAAGGTTTCTCTATTAGACACAGAGGTCATACTAGTAAAAGTATTTTGCATGATCAGATGACATTAAATTATTAAACTGAATCTTATGGGGAGGGACAAATGTAACACTAAAAGTTAAATATTAAGTTGACAGTCCTGATAACTGGGAATATTTAAGACTGGTGAGGAAACTTCTATACAGTGACATGTTCCAGCTGCTGCAACATTTATTAAGTACTCATGTTTTTTTGTTTCTCTCATAGAAGAACCCATCCCCAGATGACTTTACTACCTGTTCTTCCCAATCCAGACTTCAAACATAACTGACTTCTAAAAGGCGACTAATGTCCCTCAGGCGGTGCCCCCTCACGTCACCCTCTCTCAGCTCAGAAGAAGTCTAAATGAGTGACGCCTCTCTTCTTACAACAATGGAGACAAAAATAAATAGAATATCAATATAAGTAATTAATTAAGTCAGGTAAAATCAGGGAGACGTGTTTTTGGGTGAGTTCAAAAAATCGGGAGACTATTACCTGAGGGATTAAAATTCCCACAGTGCTCTTCCTACCCAATCAAATATATGAAAGGAACACATTAGAAAAGGGGGGAATGATTGACCCAACCTTATCTTTTATTAAAATTGGGAGCCATCTTGCCACAAAGCCGTGAAAAGATAATTTTGGCTTAACTATAAATTACAGCAATATCTGAACCTGCTTGGAATGCCTGCCCGTGCCTTGAACTCACCCATGCCTGGCTATCTGACCAGATAACAGCCCTCTCTGAAACTTTGTTGACACCTCATAAATATTGGCCTTCCCTGGCCAGTCGACACTCTCTGAGGCTCTAATGGTCCTCATAAATTCTGATGTTGGGGCCAGCAAACAAAAATGTAAACTACCATTAGTGTGATGCTTGTCAGAATTCTGTTATTTTTAACCCCACTTTTGTGTAACTTTGTGGGCTATAAAGCTGGGCTGCTCTTCTGTTCCCGACGTTTTGGGAGGGAGAGGCAGCCAGGGTGGTGGAAATAATAAGCTTGCTTTAATCTGATTTTAATTGGAGTCAGTGGTCTTTTCTTGCGACCTGGTCTAAAAGGTAAACACTACACAAACCTGGAGCTCTGCCGGACTAAAGACTTCTTGAGAAAATGCCTTTGACGATGCGCACTCGACATATATGTTGTTGTCAGAAGCTTTAGCTTCCATTCAAATGAGACCATCAAAGCTGGGTCTACATCTATGAGACCTGGAAAACATTGTTTCAATTTTTTCAAAGAACATGAGGCAGCAGTGCTGACTTCTCTCTGTAGGTAAACTGTGGCCACTGAAAGCTAAGTGTCTCCGCATGTGGATTGTGAAGCCATTTGGTCATCCTCCAATTTTCATGGTGTTTCTTTTTACTGCACTGGGAGTTTGGTATTTGCTTCATGAAATACAATGAGTTCAACTGGTACACAGTGCTGGAGGGAGTCCTGTCACGTGTGGTGGGTCCGGGTCTGCAGGAGAATGCACCAACCAGGCTTCTATCCCACATAGCTTGACCCTTTGACCATAGCAACCTGATTCTGAACATTGCCCTGAAACGTCTCCATATAACAAAATGCCTTTTATGGAGAGGTTTCAGACATATAAGTGATTCCTGTCTGTAACATGTCAGCCACAAGTCATTTGGATGTCAATGGCAGAATCACATGTCCCGACCACAGATGTTTTATCACACACCTGCACACAACAGCTTTTGGCCCACTACTCAGCAGGCCCCAACATACTGGCATCTCTGTTCTACACCATTTTCATAAAACCCAGTCAATCAAGGCACTGTCTGGTACACTCAGGATCAGCAACTGTACATCCAAAGGTTCTCCAGTGGCAGATGGCCATGGGAAGTTCAAAAATTTCATGGTATTTATCTAGCCATTTTCAAAGATGAAGTTGGAGAAACTGTGGGTTTGAATTCATTAAGGAACCATTAAATTTAGAGGAAGCACATTTCAATGAATAATCTAGAGAACTCTCACAGGCAAGGGTTCCCAAAGACTGGCCAAAAGGTCACATGAAGCCAGCCCCATTGAGGTCTACAATGTAAGGTCCATGTGTGTTTTGACTCTCAACTATGGCTTCCAAGTCTTTCAGAATAAAATCATGTGATATCCTGGCTGAGATTCCCAGTGCTCTGTGGAAAGCCACTCTGGGCTTAGATCTCAGTGTCCAAGGGCTACTCTCATGTGTGGCCTCCTAAAATCCCAACACAATTCATGGCAATACTTCTCTGAAGTCAGTTCCATAACGCATTCTCTAAGAAGAATCACACCAGAGTTCAAGCCCAGGTGGACCCAGGGATCTCTTACAACCACCACACAAATGACCACAATTAAAACTAAAACACTCCCACATGCTCCTCATCTTCTTCCACATAGACATTCATCATCAACTCTGGCTGGAGGTTTCCATGAAGGGCACAGCCCAATACACTGTTCAAAATAAGCACCCTTGTCCCTCATTTGCCTAAAGTAAGGGTGGCCTGGACACCCTTGCTGTGAACCAAGAGTGATCAAATAGGCCTGCCCTATATCTGATCTGCTTCTCCAATTTGAGGACTAATGACTGTCTGGTATAGATTCTTTATGTGAATTGGTATCATAGAAAACCCAAGCCCCTATCGGCTAGCCTCTGCAGGGATTTGAAGAAATGATTTGACCCAAATGATCCCTATTCTCACTTGATTTAGCTCAGGAAGCTTACAGAGGAAAGTGAGAGACTTCATCCACAATGACTGCTCTTTTGGCCATTTTGGTTTTGGATGCACACTTGGAAACTTTCTTTAGATCCATCAGGTGCTGAGAATCTAAGCCACTGCCACCACACCAGGCCAAGTGGCTGTTCCAGACACATCCCTTTCCAAAGCAATTAAGCAAAGAGCCACAGGTGATGCCCATTCATTTCCATTTGAAAACTGTTTTCTTCAGGCTTCACAAAGGGTTGGCCTGAGGCAAAGACCTTCCTGACATTCAGGGTAATAGAAACATAAGTAAGCAAATGGCCCAAAGCAGGGTTTCTCCACTGAGACTTTACTGGTCACACTGATATCTGAGTTTTCTGAGATGCTCCCATTCCCTTCAGCTATCCAGTACATGGCCATGTAACAGAGCTTGGACGTGGTACAAATCTTGGAAACAAAACCATGAGGATACTCTGGAGAGTGGCCAGTATTCAGGAAGAAAAGAGGAACTTAGGAAGACAGTAGCTGTTCACCTTCCATTAGGCAAGCCGCACTCCATTCTTAAATTGGGTGAGAAGAATGCTGGGGAGCTTTATACTAGACAGGACACAACTATTGATGCATTCGCATTTCAAATGTCTACAACCACGGATACAGTGGGATACACAGACATAGAAACACTCGTGTTGTCAAACGACTTTCTAGAAACTTTCCAGTCCAAACCTACATGAGACAAAACCACAATCTCACACCGACACCCACAACGGCACCTCCTTCCCCCAAGTATGACTGTGACTATCCTGAGTGTCCTCTGACTGGTGGGCCATACTATGTTCCCACGAAATGGCCTGTCCTATCTCAGATCTGGTCTTCTTTGCAAACTTTTTGAAGTTGTCAGGAGCCATGGTTGAGCCACTACCTGCTTTCTCAGAAAAAGCCGCTCTTCAGAGCTCTCCTGAAATTTGGCCATCATCACATAAGTAGGTACCAAGAAACACTGACTCTGTCTTTGGTAAATTCAAACAATTGAGACCACTGGGACTGAAACTAAGACTTGCTCTGGGTGCATGGCTTCCTGGATCCCAAGTTCAGAGAGTTCCATCACCAAGGAAGTGTTGTAGGTCACTTCCTTCAGGAACTGAATGAGGTCACTGCGATGGAAAACCACTTTGTCCTAACAGTTGCTTCCAATGGTCCCATGAGATGGAGGCTGCCCCTACTTCCTGTGACACTTTCACAAGTTAGAATGGTATATCAACCATAGGCATCCGGGAACAGCTCTGTACACAGGCCTGGTTTGGTCCATTTAATCTACATTAAGAAGAGAGAGGCTGATTCAGACACATTCCTTCATTCTGACCAGGTTGTTTGACATGGAAGTTGACATGGATTGGACTTTTGCTCTCTCAGGTCCTTCATAGGTAAAAAGGTCGGTCAAAAGTCGGAGGAAAAGTCCACCAAGAGACTGTCTCATGCCACAGCAAAGGGTTTATTGGGCGTCCAGAATGCTGGGGCTCAGAGCTAACTTCAGAGGAGCAAAGAACAAAGAGCCCCAAGAACAACTTGAGCAGAGTTTATTTACATTCTTTAGAGAGGGCAGGGACTTTGCATACATCATAGCCTCCTTTAGCAAATCAACATACCACGGGAAAATCAAATAACAACCCAAAAACATGATTAGCACATTCATTGGCAGGAAGAGGTCGGACAGGGGGTGATTGGTTAGCCCTGAGAAGGGGTATACGTTTAAACTGATTGGTTGAAGCCCTGAGATGTATACGTGATTAGCTGCACGGTTTCTGGGAAGGGGTTGTTTAGTAACTAGGTGGTCAGGGAAGATTTCAACACACATCTAATTGGCAGTTCCGGGAATTGTCTTAACTGCCACAGGAATTTCAGGTTCTGAGTGCAGCTTGGAAACTTTACAAAACCTGGTTCTTTATGTTTCAATTTTAGTTTCTTTTATTCTTTCATTTCCCACTCCTTTTTCTTACTACATTTAATCTTAAAAGTAATGAATCATAATTATTGCGGGGTCTCACACTCTATTTCTGCCAGTGGAGCGTATTTCTGTCAGATTACCATGAGTTTTTCCTGCCCAATTTGAGCCTGGAGAAAGGAAACTAAGCGGTTAAGCAAACAAGGTCCCACAGTTAGCAACACCATAAGGATGATCAGGGATCAAGCTAAGCCTGATAGGAGTGTAGTTAACGAGGGGGACTGGGTAAACCATGACTCAAACCACCCTTGTTGAATCTCCCTTTCTCTCTGGCGCTCTTCAAGGCATTTTCTCAGTTTACTCATGGATTCTCTTACAACTCCAGTATGGTCAGCATAAAAACAACATTCTTCTCTCAGTGCAGCACAGAGGCCCTGCTCCCTCATGAAGAGGAGGTCTAATCCTCGCCTGTTCTGTAAAACAACTTCAGAGAGAGAGTTTAAGGATTCCTACAGCACTGTGATGGAGGTCTCTAATGTCTTCCAGTCTTGATCTATTGCTGTTTCTAATCAGGCCATTTGTTGTGACCCATGGATGATAGCAGCTGTTCCCGTACCCACTCCTGCAGCAGCTCCTATCCTCAATAGGATAGCTAGAGTAAGGGACACTGGATGACAGCAAAATCAGGTTGTTTGTCCCCCTAGTAGACCTTAAAATGATTCTGCATCATAATAAAGAACCCTGGGGAGTATCTGCACCATTACACAATAATTTACAAAGCTGTCAAATACATGGGTTGAAATGCAAGGAGTTCTGACTGTGTGGAGTTCAGTACAATTAAGGTTCCTTTAATTAGTTCCCAGGGGCAGGAGTCAACTGTACTCTGCACTGGGGAAGTAGGCAAAGATGGAAACTGGGAAGTATGAGATGGTAGATTGGTTCTGGTAGATCTAGGCATGGGAGGTTTTGGAGGCTTAATTCCTGGCTTGAGGGGATTGGGCCCTATTGCTGTGGGATTTTCCTCCTTTTTAAGCAGGATGGTGAACCAGTGACCAACGTCATAACGAGGGCCATAAATATAGAATCGCATTTCCCACGTATTTTCCATAGACCATGTTGTTCTGAGGTAGCCCCTTCCTTTGGAAGTGAAAGTTATATTGAGGGGGTAACATAGACTATTCTTTCCACAGCGAGTTTTTGACACAACTTGGCTAGCGGCACATTTCTTGGGATCAATCCAGGTGTCATTTTTTCCAACCTGAATGTTACTGTCTGGGGAGTTTGGGTTCAACCATGTAGCTCCCGTTTGTTCACAACCCCAAGATCTAAAATAAATGTCACTGGGTCCTCCACAGGTTTGGGCCTGTTTGCAACTTCAGAAATCAGCTGGGCACACATAAAAATCAAGACTGGCTAGTTTACACCTGAGCTGGGGAAGATGATATCCATAATTCATGGGGTAAGGTGGTCTATGTTGCCCTGGTTTGGGTTTGAGTGGGATCTGTGTGGAGTCCTCTATGTCAGGGAGATCCTAGTCAGAGAGGCCTATGGCAAGCTGACAAATGTCCAGGTAGAGAGATGGCCACCAAGTCCATTAGAGGGCTGTATGTGAAATAGACCACACTACTTGCCCAGTAGGATTTATAGCTGCCATTGTTGCTGAACAGGCTGATGGTGATTAGGACTGCTGGTGGTCAGGGGAAGAATCCATAGCCCTACCCACACGACGGACACCAACTTGAGAGGGTTACCAGTCTGTTCCAGTTTCCAGCCGGATGCTGGACAGGGCGCAGGCTTGAGATGGGTGGCACGGATCCAGGAAGTGATTCCATCCACTTTCACCACTGTAGGTGTTATAAGCAGCACCTGGTATGGTCCTTTCCAGCAGCGATCCAGGGATGATACCTGATGCCGTCTCACATAGACGAAGACTCCCACTTGATATCGATGTGGGGTTCCCTCGTCTCCAGGCTGATAAGCAGTGGCCAACTGTTTCCACAGGTATTGCTGGGTGCTGTGTTTGTTCATGGGCTTTAAGTCTGTCAAGCAAGGGGGTGTGAAAGGAATAATTAAGTCTCAGAGTTGGGGTTAGGTCCCTTACTGGAGGAGGGGCACCATAGAGAATTTCATAAGTGGTGAGTTTACACAAAGAGGAAGAGGGTGTACTTCTTGCATGAAACAGTGCTTAAGGTAGGAGCATAGTCCAATTTTTTATGCCGGTCTCCAAACTTAATTTCTTTAAAGTCTCTTTGATGGTTCTAATCATCCTTTCTACCTGTCCTGAGCTCTGGGGTCTATAAGCACAATGTAACTTCCTATTAATCTTCAGGGTCCTGGTGAATCCCTGACTTACCTGGGCAACGAATGCCGGTCCATTATTGGACCCTATTACCTTAGGCAGGCCGAACCTTGGAAAAATGTCTTCTAGAATCTTTTTGAGCACCGTCTGAGCCGTTTCTTTCTTCATGGGGAAGGCTTCAACCAATCATGAAAGAGTATCTACAAAGACTAGGGGATATTTAAGTCCATACCTTCCTGGCTTAATTTCAGGAAAAGTCCACTTCCCAGAATTGTCCTGGTCTGGTTCCTCGTAAGCGCTTCCCTGCAGGAAGCTTGGATGGGTAAGCATTAACTAATTGGCAGACTTGACAAGCTCTAGTCACCTGTTAAGCTATTTCTTTCCTCTGTGAGTCAGTCATTAATAAATCCTTTCTTCGGTCCTTTAAGAGAGCCTATAACTTCTTTGAGCTTAAGTGGGTGAGCTAGTGTACGTCTTTGACATAAAGGTGGGCTTTTTGAAATTTTAAACTTGGCTCTGTAGGGTCCCAGAGTTCTGTATCTGTCTCCTCACATGATAAGTTGCCTGAATGTTCCAGTGTGGCCAAGTCTCCTGAATGTTGATCCCCCTGGTGTGGAAAAAGTTAACAGAGTCACTCCGTTTAGGGCTGCCAATTAAGCTTCCTCATCTGCCCTTCTGTTTTTAACTGCGACGAGGTCGTTTCCCTTCTGGTGCCCTGGACAGTGCACTATAGCTAGTTCCTTAGTGCCCTGCCCTGCTGAGAGAAGGTGGAGAATCTCAACTTTGTTCTTTATTTTTTTTCCCAGTGGAGGTTAATATCCCCCTTTGCTGGTAAATAGCCCTGTGCACATTAGCATTGCCAAATGCATAGCGGCTATCAGTGTAATGGTGGCCCTGTTGCCTGTTGCTAGTTCCAATGCTTTCGTAAGGGCAATCAGTTCTGCCTTTTGGACTTATGTCTCTTCTGGGAGACCAGAGGATCAGATGACATTAGTTTTGCTAACTACTGCTGCTCCAGCCCGCCACATACCATCTTGGAGGAAGCTGCTCTCTTTCGTAAACCATACGACTTCAGGGTGAGGCAGTGGCTGGATTTTTCAAGTCTCGTCCTATACTGGTTTCCTCTGACAGTATGTGTTGACACTCATGAGCGACAGGTCCTGATGATTCTTCTGGCAGCCAGGTTGAGTGGAGCAGAAGGTCCAAGAGTTATTCTGTCTTTGCTAATCCAGAGGCTCTGGTAGTGGTTTATTCTGGAGTTTGATAGCCACCTCTCTGGAGGTTGACAGATGATGCTCTCCAGGGCATGGGGGGCTATCATGGATAGCTTCTGTCCCAACGTTCATTAATGAGCATCTTTTATTAGAAGCGCTGCCACTGCTATAGCTCTTAAGCAACGGGACCACCTAGTAGCCACTGGGTCCAGTTTTTTTGATAAAAATGCTACCGACCTTTTCCAAAGTCCCAAATTCTAAGTGAACACTCCCCGTGCTATTCCTTTCTTTTTCTCGATGTAGAGAGTGAAGGGTTTATCTATATCTGGGAGTGCTAAGGCCGGAGCAGATAGCAGCACTTTTTTTGACATTATCAAAAGCTTGTTGGTGCTCAGGGGTCCATTGGAATTGGGCATTACACTTTATCAGCGGGTATAAAGGGGCAGCCAGAGAGGTGAACCCAGGAATCCATCACCTGCAAAAGGCAGCAGTCCCAAGAAACTCTCTGAGTTGTCTCTTATTAGATGGGGGTGGTATCTGCACAATGGTTTGTTTTCTGTTCTCAGTGAGCCATCATTTGCCACCCCTAAGAGAATAACCCAGGAAGATTACTTCTTGCTGACAAATTTGGGCCTTTTGGCAGAAGCCCTATATCCAAGCCGAGCAAGCTCGGATAATAGTGCTTGGGTCCCAGACTTATAGTTCTCCTTGGTGTCCGCTGCCAGTAGCAGATCATCCACATATTGGAGTAGGGTGACTTCGGGGTGTGCAGTTCTGAAGTCGTTTATGTCCCTGTGGAGGGCTTCATCAAAGAGAGTGTGGGGGGGTTTGAACCCCTGTGGGAGTCTAGTCTAGGTTAGTTGGCCAGATGTTCCAGTTTCTGGGTCTATCCACTCGAAAGCAAACAGCAACTGACTGTCCTTATGTAGAGGCAAGCAGAAGTAAGCATCTTTTAAGTCCAGCACAGTGTAGCATTCCCGCTCCAGATTCAGAGTGCTAAGCAAATTATATGGATTGGGTACTGTGGGGTGAATGTCCTGCACTCTGTTGTTGATCTCTCTTAGGTCTTGAACAGGACTGTAGTCCCTAGTTCCTGGCTTTCTTACTGGTAGCAGGGGGGTATTCCAGGCTGATTGACAGGGCCTTAGGACCACAATGGCCAATTATTTCTGAATATGGGGACTTATCCCATCCTTAGCTTCTTTGCTTAGAGGATATTGTTTAACACTGATTGGAGAGGCCGAGGCTTTTAATTCTACTACTATTGGAGGTTGTTTTACGGCTAGACCTAACCCAGCAGTTTCTGCCCAGGCATTAGGATAATCTTTTATCCATTTCTCTTGTAGTTTGCCTCTTTGATCTGTCCTAGGGGGCACGAAGTGTTGATGTTCATCTTCTACAGACATAGTCAATTCTCTGACTATGGGAGTTTTTACTGAAGGCTTTAGAACATCCACTTGGGGACCATCAGGGTTAAAAGTTACTCTATCCCCGAGTTTGGTAAGCAGATCCCTGTGCATCAATGGGGCTGGGCATTCTTGGATTACTAGGAAAGAGTGGTGGACTTTTCATTTTCCTACTTCCATAATCCTCTTAGTTGTCCAAGCCTGATATGTAGTGCCATTAGCCCCTTGAACTAGGGACCATTTATTTGATATGGGGCCCAGTGAAGCCTTAAGGGCTGAGTATACTGCTCCTGTATCCACTTCAAAGTTCACTGGAGTCCCCTCCACTTCAAATGTTACCCTGAGCTTGGGGAGGGGATCCGAGCCCTGACATTCCAAGTCCTCTTCTAGAGTCAGCATGGCGGGCTGCCGTGGCTTCTTCTTTTTGGGGCACTCTTTGACTCAGTGTTCTTTTTCTCTACAGTAGGTACATTGATCTGAGGCCAGGGACAGCCTTTGGCGTGGGCCCAAGTATCCCTTTCTGACTCCCTGCTTTTTAATTTCTGGCGTATTTGCTGCTGTGAAGAAAACCTTAGCCAATGCTTTTGTCTGCCTTTTGCTCCTTTCATCCTCCTTTTGTTCCCTTTCCTTCTCTCTCCTCTGTTCCCTCTCCTCCTCAGGTTCTCTCTTATAATATACTTATATACTTATACTATATACTTATAATATATATCTTATAATATACTATTTCAGCTTCTCTGTCTAAATCTCTTAAGGTCGTATTTTGTAACCCATCTAGACATTTTAACTTTCTCTTAATATCTTGGGCAGCCTGCTCAATAAAGGCCATTGTAACAAATGCCTTTTGGTCATCTGCCTGAGGATCAAAAGGAGTATATTTTCTATATGCTTCCTTAATTCTCTCCAGAAACATAGAGGGAGACTCATTTAGCCCTTGGATAATCTCTCTTACATTGGCCAAATTGGTCGGCTCTCTGGCGGCCACTCAGAGACCCGCTATTAGATCCTGGAGATATGTGGACAGATGCTTCCCACCTTCAAAGGTGTTGGAGTCCCAGTTGGGTCGGTTCATGGGCCCATAGGAATGGAGAGAGAGCATCACAGGGGCTTCTGAGTTTTCTATTATCCGTCGCCGGTGGGTTCCTTTAGGTTGCCCAGCTTCCTTCAGGAGAGGAGGGGTTGCTGCTGCTGCAGGGAAGTCCCCTGGAGGGCTTGGGTCTGGCCCAATTGCCTCTAGCAGTGGAGAGGCTGAGTCAGCGGTGGGAGGATCATCAGGAACTGTGTTGGGGGTTGGGGAGGGAGAGTAGACGATAAGGAGGGGGTGGAGTGTCCAGTCTTGTGACTCAGGGAGAATGGAAGGAAGAGGGAGAGGAGCGGAAAGTTTGAATGATAGGAATGTGGGGAAAGGGGTATATGGCTGTTGATCTGGTTGGCCACGTGGCCCCGGCTGAATGACAATATCTCTGAATTTTCAGATAAGAGGAAAGTGGAAGGATTCTTCTGGGGACATCCGAATTCAAGGATGGGTCATTCTGAAGCACAGAGAGTCTGCCAGGTACAGTGTTTTACTGAAAAAGAAAGATTCTGGGCCCTTGAGTGGACATCAGTCCAATGATCAAGGGTCAGGGACAGAGAAGAGGAAGTGCTTCGTCCCATAATGGGAGTTACTCAAACAGGGACAGTGAAGACACAAACACAACACAGACAAAGACAAACAGTAAACGTTTAACATGAGTCCAACACAAAGATTAGAACTGAGTAACTGGCAATGGGTTAGACAATAAAGACAGACAGTAAACTCAACATGAGTTCAGAACAATGACCAAAACTGAGTTACCGGCAAAACCTGATGTGCTGGCAAATTGAATCCTGAAGCAAAACATAACCGAGTTGAGGAAACTACTATTCCTTGAATTCCCTAGTCCTCCGGAGTGTCCCTCAGGGACGTGACCTTGGCTCTGAGACACGTCTGTCACCCCATAGAAGAGAGCTAATGCTCTTCACCAACAGCCACTTTGCCACGCCCTAGCCTGAAACCCGAAACCAGAAAGAGGCGCCTTACTTACCCCGAGAGGAGTCCCTTGAGGTCTTCCGTCCACCGCTGCCGGATATCTCACCTGGGGCCTCCAGATGAAAAGGTGCTGCGAACGTCAAAGGAAAAGACAACAAAGAGGCTTTCTCATGGATCAGCAAAGGGTTTATTGGGGGTCCAGAATGCTAGGGCTCAGAGCTCCCTTCAGAGGAGCAAAGAACAAAGAGCCCCGAGAACAACTAGAGCAGCGTTTATATACATTCTTTAGAGAGCTCAGGGACTTTACATACATCATAGCCTCCTTTAGGAAATCATCATGTACCACGGGAAAATCAAGTAACAACTCTAAAACATGATTAGCACATTCATTGGCGGGAAAAGTTGGGGCAGGGGGTGATTGGTCAACCCTGAGAAGGGGTATACATTTAAACTGATTGGTTGAAGCCCTGAGATGAATACGTGGTGAGATGCACGGCTTCTGGGAAGGGGTTGTTAAGTAACTAGGTGGTCAGGGAAGATTTCAACACACATCTAATGGGCAGTTCCAGGAATTGTCTTAACTGCCACAGGAATTTCAGGTTCTGAGTGCACCTTGGAAACTTTACAAAACCTGGTTCTTTACATTTCAATTTCAATTTCTTTTATTCTTTCAGAACCTTACAGTGGAAGGTGAGAGACTTCATTCACAATGACTGCTCTTTTGGCTATATTGGTTTTGGATGCACACATGGGATCATTTTTTTGATCCGTCTGTTGCTGATAATCTAAGCCACAGCCTCACACAGGGCCAAGAGCCTGATTAAGACACATCTCTTTCCAAAGCAATTACTTCTCTGAGGTCAGTTTCAGAACTCAGTCTCTGAGGAGAATCACACCAGTGTTCAAGACCAGGTGGACCCAGTCATCTCTTCCAACCGCCACACAAATGACCACAATTAAAACCAAAACACTCTCACATGGCACTCATCTTCTTACATACATACACTCATTATACCCTTTGGCTAGAGGTTTCCATGAATGACGCAGCCCAAGAGAGTGTCCAAAATAAGCTCCCTTGCCCCTCATTTGCCTAACCTCAGGATGTCCTGAACACCCTTCCTGTGAACCAGGATTGATCACATAGTTCTTCCTTTAATACTGCACTGCTTCTCCAATTTGAGGCCTACTGACTGTCAGGTATAGATTCCTTATGTGATTTGGAGTAATTATTAAACCACAGTAACTTTGCAGCGCTTCAAAGAACTCATTTGACCCAAAGGATCCCTATTCTCACTTGGTGGAGGTCAGGAAACTTACAGAGGAAGGCGAGAGACTTCATGCTCAATGACTGATCTTTTTGCCATTTTGGTTTTGAATGCACACATTGGATCTTTCTTTAGATTCATCAGTCGCTGATAATCTAAGCCACAGCCTCAAACAGAGCCACAAGGCTGATTCAGACACATACTTTTCCAAAGCA
Source organism: Callospermophilus lateralis (assembly GCF_048772815.1). Lineage (NCBI taxonomy): Eukaryota > Metazoa > Chordata > Mammalia > Rodentia > Sciuridae > Callospermophilus > Callospermophilus lateralis. Next base: position 4,510,626 of record NW_027516909.1, read on the forward strand.
GTTAAGCAAAGAGCCACAGGTGATGCCCATTCACTTCCATTTTAAAACTGTTTTCTTCAAAATTCACAAAGGGTGGCCTGAGGCAAAGACCTTCCTGACTTCAGGGTAACAGAACAATAAGTCAGCAAATCCCAATGCAGGGTTTCTCCACTGAGACTTTCTTGGTCACACTGATATCTGAGTTTTCTGAGATGCTTACAATTCCCTTCAGCTATCCAGTACATGGCCATGTCACAGAGCTTGGAGGTGGTACATATCTTGGACAAAAAACCATGAGCCTTTTCTGGAGAGTGGCCAGAATTCAGAAAGAAAACAGTAACTTAGGAAGATAGTAGGTGTTGCCCATCGAAAATCAACCAGCAGTCCTTTCCTAAAATGGGCAGGATGAATGCTGGGAAGCTTTCTACTAGACAGGATACATCCATTAATCCATTCTGTTTTCTAATGTGTACAACCAAGGACACAGTGGGATACATAGACAGAAACACACTCGCCTTGTCAAAGGACTTTCTAGAAACAGTCCACTCTAAACCAAACAAACCGCCTTTCCTACCTATTCTCAGAACATGAGACAAAACCACAAACTCACACCCACACTCAAAAAGTCACCTCCTTCCCCCAAGTAAGTCTGTGACTATCCAGAGTGTCCTCTAACTGGTGGGCCATACTATGTTCCCCCAAAATGGCCTGTCCTGTCTCAGGTCTGGTCTCCTTGTCCATCTCTGTGAAGTTGTATGGAGCCTGTGCTGACCACTACCTGCTTTCTCATTAAAGGCCCATCTTCAGAGCTCTACTTGCATTTTGTCATCATCAAACCATTAGGTACCAAGAGAGACAGACTCTCTCCTTGGTAAATCCAAACAAGTAAGTCCACTGGGAATGGGACTGGGACTGGCTCTGAGTGCCTGGCTTCCTGGATCCCAAGTTCAGAGAGTTACATCACCAAAGAAGTAAGGTAGGTCAATTCCAACAGGAAGGGAATGAGGTCACTGCCTTGGCAACCACTTTGTCCTAACACTTCTTTCCAAGGGTCCCTTGAGATGGAGGCTGCCCCTACTTCCTGTGACACTTTCAGAAGTTAGAATGGTATATCAACCATAGACACCCAGGAGAAGCTCTCCACACAGGGTTGGTTTGGTCCATCTCCTTTATATCAGTAGGAGAGAGGCTGATTCAGACACATCACTTCATCCTGAACAGGTGATTTGCCATGGAAGATGACTTTTGCTCTCTCAGGTTCTTCATAGCTGCTACATCTTCTCTAGGGATCATTTCTGCATCAAACTTTGAGATTCTCAACAGGTGGAAGATCCCCTACATTCGTGTATTGTAAGACCAACTCTGTCCCTGCTCTTTTGTGAAGTTAGATTGAGGGAACAGTGTATGGTTAGGGTTAATAACATATTCTATTTGGGTTAGGAAACATTCTGCGGGATGAATAATGGTATTGGGAACCTGCGATATTCACAAGAATATATAGGTGAAATATAGGTATGAAACCTGAAATCTAGGTACGATTTGAAGCCCAGAAGGGCATTGGGCCCTTTAGTGAGATACTTAGCTTTGAATTATGTTCTGCACAGATATCTCAGATAAATCGATGTGCAATGGCAGAGGACCTTGTACCTTGGATGATTAAATGTCCTAGAGAACATTAAGTCAAAAAGGAATAGTCGGCAGGATTAGGAAGGTAGTCAGTAGGTTCAGAAAAAAGAGTGAATATAGGATTTGGACAAAAGTTTCATTAGCAATAGGGTTTTGGGTAGATAGTGAACGTAAATATGAGCACATATGAAGAGTCAGTCACAATGATGAACTGGGGAAAATATGTAGGAAAGCAGATATCAATAGAGACATTAGGAAATTAGGCAAAGTATAATGAAATAGGGTTAGACATTTTCAACATGGTTGAGGTTAAATATATAATCTTAGGAAGAAAGACATATGTTGCCTCCAATAGGATTGACATTTGAGAGCATTAGGCAACCTGGACATGGTTGTTTTTAGTAATCCATGCTCACTTTCCATTTTGCTTAGGTGAAAGGTTAATAAAATAGGCACTTGTCACTTCCTGTTTTTCTGTATGCTTAACAAACCACTCTTGAAATTTTGAGAACTGTTTGCTAATTTTGTTACCAGAATGTGCTGTCCCCAAATGCCAAACTGCACAATATACTCCCTCACCCGGGTGCACGCAAACCGCACACTCGCCCTGACCCATCAATAAATTTCCCATTCTGCCCTCTCCAAGAAAAGTATATAAGTTCTGATAAAGCTGTTCTCAGGCTCTCTGCTCTATTCAAATGAGCTCTGAGCCCCAGCATGCTGGACCCCCAATAACCTCTTTGCTGTGGCTGAGTGTAAATGGTATACTGTTCTGTACTTAAAAGATGCTTTCTTTTGCTTGCCTCTGCATAAAGATAGTCAGTTGCTGTTTGCTTTCGAGTAGGTAGACCCAGAAACCAGAACGTCTTTTCAACTAACTTGGACTAGACTCCCACAGGGGTTCAAAAACTCCCCCACTCTCTTTGATGAAGCCCTTCACAGACATTTCAACAACTTTAGAACTATGCAACCCGAAGTCATTCTGCTTCAATATGTGGATGTCCATCTACTGGCAGCCAACACCAAAGAAAACTGTGAGTCTGAGACCCAAGCACTATTATCTGAGCTTGCTCAACTCAGGTAGAGAGCTTCGAACAAAAAGGCCCAAATTTGCCAGCAAGAAGTAATCTTCCTGGGGTATTCCCTTAGGCACGGTAAATGATGGCTCACTGAGCCCAGGAAACAAACCGTTGTGCAGATACCACCCCCATTTAACAGGAGACAACATATAGAGTTTCTTGGGACTGCTGGCTTTAGCAGGTTATGGACCTGGGTTTGTGTTCTTAGCTGCTCCTTTGTACCCGCTGTTAAATGAGAATGCCCAATTCCAATGGACCCTTGAGCACCAGCAAGCTTTTGATAACATCTAAGAACACTGACAATGAACTCCTCAACTTCAGTGAGCCCAGCCTGCAATTTCAGAAAGCCCTACACTACGTTAAAAATGTACATCAACTCAATCAACTTGGTTCAAAAAAACTGCAGGCATTACTGTAGGATCAAGAACAGAGTTTTAGACTAACTCACTCACAGTGAAAGGAAATAATTGAATGGTTAACAAAAGCCTGTCAGTTCTGTCAATTGGTTAATGCTTACCCTTCCAAGCTTCCTGCAGGAAAGCACCTATGAGGAACCAGACCAGGACAAATCTGGGAAGTGGACGTTTCTGAAATTAAGCCAGCAAGGTATGGACTTAAATATCTCCTAGTCTTTGTAGATACATTTTCAGGATGGATTGAAGCCTTTCCCACCAAAAAAATAAAAGAAAACCGGCACAAATTGTGGTCAAGAAGTTCCTGAAAGATATTTATCAAAGACACGGCCTGCCTAATGTAACATGGTCTGATAATTGAACAGCCTTCATGGGCCAGGAAAATCAGGGGTTAGCCAGGACCCTAGGGATTAATTGGAATTTACATTACGCTTATAGACCCCAGAGCTCAGGACACATAAAAAAAATAAATAAAACCATTAAAGAGACCTTAACGAAATTAAGCTTAGAGACCGGCATAAAAGATTAGACTATGCTCCTGCCTTATGCACTGTTTCATGCAAGAAATACTCCCTTTGTTTCTTTGTGTAACCTCACCCCCTATGAAATTCTCTATGGGACCCCTCCTCCACTAAGAGACCTAACCCCGACTCTAAGACTAAGGATCCCTTCCACACACCCTTGCTTGACAGACTTAAATCTCTTTTAAGAACTCAGCTATACCTGTGGAAACAGGTGGCTACTGGCTTCCAACCTGGGGATGAGGGGAATCTACGTTGATATCAAGAAAGAGACTTCCTCTGAATAAGATGACATCAGGTGTCATCCCTGGAACCCCACTGGAAAGGAACATTCCAGGTGCTACTTATAGCACCTACAGCAGTAAAAGTAGAGGGAATCACTTCCTCCATCCATGACTCTCATCTCAAGCCTGTGCCATGTCCAGACTCTGGCTGGAAACTGGAAAAGACTGTTAACCCTTTCAAATTGCATATTCGCCACGTGGGTAAGGCTATAGACTCTCTCCTTGGCCACCCGTATTCCTAACGCTCATCAGCCCCTTCAGCAGCGATGGCTGATCACAAATCATACTAGACAAGAAGTATGGTCTATCTTGCATACAGCCCCCTTAGGGAACTGGTGGCCATCTATCCACCCAGACATTTGTCAGCTGGCTATAGGTCTTTCCTATTAGAATATCCCTGATGAAGAGGATCCCATTAAAATTCCATTAAATCCTTTCCGTACCATAGATAATGGAAACAAACATTATGGTTGTAGGGACAGGCAAGCCAGATGCAGGTTGGCTAGCCTATATTAGTATGTTTGCCCGGCAGACTATCAAAGCCACAAACCGCCATGGCTGTGTGGGGGAAAAGCCAATTTCTTCTGTAAGTCATGGGGATTTGAGCATACAGGGGCTGCCTGGTGGAACCCAAAATCCTCATCAAATTCAGTACACAGCATTGGCCATATTACCACTTAGACAACCCAAACTGATGGCCCCCAGAGGAGTCTCTAGATCCTCAAATTCTGTGTGACCTTTTTAACTTCTGCAAGTGCTCAAAAGGGTGAAAGGAAATTCCCCTATGTGAAGGCCTTTTTTCTCTTTTGCTCACATCCTGAACTATGCTTCTCCAATAGTTCCTCAAACTCAGCCTTGTGCTCCATACTCTCTGCTGTCAGTCCCACCTCAGCAAACCTGATTTCTCTTCTCCAATTACTAGATCAAAAACCGAAACCTCTGCCGGTTCTCAGAGCATTGCCCCCTTGCTGAGGTAGCAGGTACTGAGGTACCCATCCACCCACTCACTTCTCTCTTTTCCTGTCAGTGCCCACACCGGGTCCCACCAGATCCTCTTACCACCTAACCCAAAGCTCAAACCAGCTTAGGAGAACCCTCAGACCCCTATTGAAGATGTAATGAAAATGGCCTTTAAAGTTTCTTTGTCATCACTGAAAACAGGTTACTAAGAATTTAAAGTCCCTCACAGGCTTTTTGGGATACTCACTCCTCTCTTCCTTTCTGCTCTACCGGTTCTACTGCTCAATTTATGTTGCTAGGAAAATCCCAAAATCCTTTCCCATTATTCTTTTACATTTCTCCTTCCTTATTCTCAGATCCACGGAGCTGCTCACCCCCCGCCTTCCCCGTCTTCCCCCTCTGTACCAGGCCCACAGAAAAATCTTCACTGAACTTCTCCAGAAGTCTTCACCATGGCTGACTTTAGGACTTTCAGCAAAAGAGTCTCTATAAATGAGTCAATGTAGATTAACTTCCTCTTTTTCTGTTGCCCTGTTCTACTTGGCTACTGGCTGGAAAAATAAGCACTCCTAAGCTAGACACCCCCTTAATAGTTTTTCACAGAATGTGTGAAAAAGGCCTCTGGCCTTGAGCTGGGGCTTCACAGAGATGGCTACATTTCTAAGATAAAAAGTTACAAACTGGGCTCCATGGTAACAGTTGGCAGGGGGATAAAAGAAAAGGAAAAAAAAAAGCTCTCTGCTTCCCAGGTGTCCTTGAAAAGTTAACTTGACCACAATAGAGGAGAAAACAGAAAAAAAAGCTTCTTTTTTTGAATTTCTGCAGACTGTGAACTTCTGAGTCTCTTCTCTTTCATGTTGGGTACAAAATTCTGAAACTACCTAAACTTGGGGTTCAGGGAGTTAATTGATTACAACAGAAGCAATGCCCTCTGAATCCGGTTGCAACCAAATAGGACTGTTTCCCTGTCTTTGGTGCTATCTTAAGTGCCGTGCCTTGTCCGTCCCTACAACAGTATAATTCTATATACTTAAACATTGTTTATGTTTTCATGAAATGGTCAACAGATTTGATTAATTGTGTAATGGTGAAGATGTGTCCCAGATTGCTCTATAATGACCCAGGTTCATTTGAAGTTCAAACAGGGGGGCATACAACCCGGTTCCACTGGGAACATATATCCCTCACTTTAGCCATCATATTAGGAATTGGAGTTGCGGCAGGGGTAATCACAGGAACCACTGCTCTGCTCCATGGTACACAACAAATGACCCAAATAGAAGCAGCAAGAGACCAAAACTTAAAGATAATAGAAACCTCCATCACAGCTTTGCAGGAATCTTTAACATCTGTATCTGAATTTGTTTTACACACCAGTTGAGGGTTGGACCTCCTCTTCATGAGAGAAGGGGGCCTTTGTGCTGCATTGATATAAGAATGTTGTTCTGATGCCGACCATACTGAGGTTGTAAAAAAAACCTATGAGTAAAATAAAAGGATGCCTTGAAAAGCGTCAATGAGAGAGAGAGGCCCAAAAAGGGTGGTTTGAGTCTTGGTTCACACAGTCCCCCTGGTTATCTACGCTTTTATCAACCCTGGCCTGTCCAATAATAATCCTCATATTATTTCTAACTATAAAACCCTGTTTGCTCAACCATGTAATTTCTTTACTCCAAGCTCAAATTGGACAAGTTAAACTTATGGTAATACCCCACTAGCAGACATAGAATGTGACACGCCCCAATAATTACTTTTATGATTAAAAGTAGCAAGAAGAAGAAGTGCGGAATGAAAGGTTAATAAAAAAGGTACTTGTACCTTCCTGTTTTTCTGTATGCTTAACAAAACACTGTTGAAATCTTGAGAACTGTTTGTAATCTTGTTCCCAGATTGTGCTGTCCCCAACTGCCAAATTGCAGAATGTATTCCCTCACCCACTTTCACACTAACCGCCCACTCGCTCTGACCCATCAATAAATTTCCGTCCCTGCCCTCTCCAAGGAAAGTATATAAGCTCTGCTTAAGCTGTTCTCAGGGCTCTCTGCTCTATTCATGTGAGCTCTGAGCCCCAGCTTGCTGGACCCCCAATTAACCCCTTGCTGTTGCATGAGACACTCTCTTGGTGATCTCTTCCTCCAACGCTTGCAGGAACATTACTTGGATGTTTGAATGTAGAAGAGAAAATCCAGTCATATATGGATAGTCGGTAAGATTAAGAAGATAGTCGGTAGGTTTAGGAATAAGAGTGAGTATAGGATTTGGAAAACAATATCTTTAGCAATAGGGGTTCGGTTAGAGAGTGAATGTAAATGTCAGCACATGTGAACAGTCACAATAATGAAGTGGGGAAAATATGTAGGAAAGCAGATATCAATAAAGACATTACAAAATCAGGCAAAGTATAAAGTGAGTGATACAATTAGACATTTTCAACAGAATTGAGTTAGAATATATAATCTTAAGAAGAAACAAAATGTAGTCACCAATAGGATTGACATTTGAGAGCATTAGGCAACTTTGACATGGATGTTTTTTGTAATCCATGCTCACTTTCCATTTAGGCTTTGGTACAATCACAAGTGTGACCTTTACATTTGTCTCCAGAATACTACTGTGATAAAATGTATATGTAGATGTGGTGACATGAGTGTTTCTTCCACTATTTCTGGGAGCAATATTTTGAAGACATATAAATGGGTATTGGGGGTACAAAAAGGTGTACACTGTGTCATTGAATATAGAGATAATGCATGAATAGACCATAAGTGAATTAATAATATAACTGGTTCCACATTAAATAACAGATTGAATAGATATCTGAAAATATATAAGAAATCTTATATTGATATACAATCATTCATTCCAACCAATGATACATCTAATATTAATATTAGGGTTACGGTTTATCATGAAGATATGTTAGTTTTGCTACAAAAGTAATTATGGAAATCAAAAATAATGTGTTTGGAAAGAGTCAGTCACAATGCTGGCAATATGTAAACAAGGCCTCTGAGCTTGAGCTGGGGCTTCACAGAGATGGCTACATTTCTAAGATAAAGAAGTTACCAACTGGGCTTCATGGTAACAGCTGGCAGAGAGAAAAAAAAAGAGAAGAAAGTAGCTCTGCCCCATTCCCGGTGTCCTTAAAATGTTAACTTGCCCAGAACAGAGAAAAAAAAACAGAAACAAAAACTGCTTTTTATGAACTTCTGCAGACTGTGAACTTCTGAGCCCCTCCCTTACATGTTGGGTACAAAATTCTGAAACAATTTAAACTTGGGGTGCAGGGGATTAAATGATTACAACAGAAGCAATGCCCTCTAAATCCGGTTGTAACCAAATAGGACTGTTTCCGTGTCTTCGGTGCTATCTTAGTTGCCTTACCTTGCCTTGTCCATCCCTTTTCTCATGAAAAGACCAGTCAAGAAACATGGAGGAATGCATGTGCTCTGAAGCAGGAAGTGATTGATAGTGAAACAAATGCCTATAAATTTTCTAACTTGTGGATGAAATATATATCCTATGATGTGCATTAATTGAAGAAATAGTAATCTACAAGTGTTGAATAAAAATGAACGTCAAAATACACATCATGTCCGATTGGAATCTACTTGCATTGATGTTAAACTGGGTCAGGTACTGTAGAAATATTAGGATTTGTGTGCATCATTCACTGAAGTTACTTTTCAGTATAGGAAAGAAATATGTTTTTCAGGTGAATGAATATTTCTAAGAATAATCTTTGGAAAGTTGATTATAAATTTACGTATATGAATATGAATGAATTTGGTGAGTGTAAAATAAGTCACATATTTCATATTTTGAAAAATCTGGAGAGTATATATATATATATATATATATGTGTGTGTGTGTGTGTGTGTGTGTGTGTGTGTGTGTGTGTGTGTGACTAAAGTCACGGTGGCCTGGACACCCTTCTTGTGAACCAGGAGTGATCAAACAGGTCTGCCATTAATACTTTTCCACTTCTCCAATTTGAGGCATTCTGACTTTGGCATTTAGATTCTTTATGTGAAATGGAGTCAAGAAAAAACTGAAGCACCTATGGACTAGCCTCTGCATGGTTTTGAAGAATTCATTTGACCCAAAGGATCCCTATTCCCACTTGATGGAGGTCAGGAACCTTACAGAGAAAGGCGAGAGACTTCATCTACAATGACTGCAATTTTTGCCATTTTGATTTTGTATGCACACATGGGATCTTTCTTTACATCCACCAGGTGTTGGTAATCTAAGCCACAGCCTCACACAGGGCCAAGAGACTGATTAAGACACATCCCTTTCCAAAGCAGTTAAGCAAAGAGCCACAGGTGATGCCCACTCATTTCCATTTGAAAACTGGTTTCTTCAGGCTTCACAAATGTGTTTCGTGAGGCAAAGCCCTTCCTGACATTCAGGGCAAAAGAACAATAGGTAAGCAAAAGGCCCATAGCAGGGTTTCTCCACTGAGACTTTACTGGTCACACTGATATCTGAGTTTTCTGAGATTCTCGCCATTCCCTTCAGCTATCCAGTACATGGCCATATCACAGAGCTTGGAGGTGGTAAATATCTTGAACACAAAACCATGAGCCTATTCTGGAGTGTAGCCAGAATTCTGGAAGAAAACAGGAACTAAGGAAGTTTGTAGGTGTTGCCCTTCGATAATGCAAGCCACAGTCCATTCATAAATTGGGCAGGATTGATGCTGGGAAGCTTTCTACTAGACAGGACCCATACATTGATGCATTCTCTTTTCTAATGTCTGCAACAACAGACACATTGGGATACACAGACATGGAAACACTTGCCTTGTCCAATCACTTACTAGAAACGGTTCACTCCAAACCAAACAAACCACCTTTCTTACCTTTTCTCAGAACATGAGATAAAACCACAAACACACAACAAAAACCACACAGGCATCGCCTTCCCCCAAGTAGGTCTGTGACTATTCGGAGTGTACTCTCACTGGTGAGCCTTACTATGTACCTCCAAAATGGCCTGTCCTGTCTCAGATATGGTCTCTTTGGCCAACTCTGTGAAATTGTCAGGAGCCCGTGGTAAGCCACTACTTGCTTTCTCTGGAAAGGCCAGTCTTCAAAGCTTTCCTGGCATTTGGCCATTTTCACATCAATAGATATCAAGAAAGACTGACTCTGTCCTAGGAATATCCAAACAAGTGAGCCCACTGGGACTGGGACTAGGACTGGCTCTGGGTGCCTGGATTCCTGGATCACAAGTTCAGAGAGTTCCATCACCAAGGAATAGAGATGAGGTCACTTCCTTCAGGAACTGAATGAGGTCACTGCCTTTGCAACCACTTTTTCCTAACAGTTGCTTTCAAGGGTCCCATGAGATAGATGCTGTCCCTATTTCCCGTGACACTCTCACCAGTTAGAATAGTATATCACCCATTGGCACCCGTGAACAGCTCTCCACACAGGCCTGGATTGGTCCATCTTCTTTACATTAGGAACAGAGACACTGAGTCAGAAACAACCCCTCTCCAGACAGGGTTGTTTTCCATGGAAGATGACTTTTGCTCTCTCAGGTCCTTAATAGCTGCCTACATCTTCTCCAGGGATTATTTATGCATGGACCCTTGAGGTTTTCAGCAGGTGATATATCCCCTACATTCCTATATTGTAAGACCAAGAATTTCCCTGCTCTTTTATAAAGTTAGAATGAGGGAATAGTATATGGTTTGGGTTAATTACTTGTTCGATTTGGGTTAGGAATCATTTTGCTGGATGAATAATGGTATTGGAAATCTGCAATATTTATAAAAATATAGAGGTGAAATATATGTATGAAAACAGAAATCTAAGTAATATTTGAAGCCCAGAAAGGGATTGGGCCCTTGATTGGGAGACTTAGCTTTGAATTATGTCCTGCACAGATGTCTCAGATAAATCAATACACAATGGCATTGGACCTTGTACCTTGAATGATTGAATGTCGAAGAGAACATCCATTCAAAAAAGGATAGTCAGTAGGATTTGGGAGATAGTCGGTAGATTCAGAAAGAAGAGTGAGTATAGGATTTGGACCAAAAGTTATTTAGCAATTGGGTTTCAGGTAGAGAGTGAATGTAAATGTCAGCACAAATGAACAGTCAAAATGATGAACTGGGAAATTATGAAGGAAAGCCTATATCAATAGAGACATTAGGATATCAGGCAAAGTTTAAAGTGAGTGATAGGATTAGACATTTTCAACAGGGTTGAGTTTGAATATATAATCTTAGAAAGAAACAAGTATGTAGTCAACAATTGGATTGACATTTGAGAGAATTAGGCAACCTGGACATGGATGTTTTTAGAGATCCATGCTCACTTTAAATTTAGACTTTGGTACAATCATAAGTGTGACCTTTGCTTTATTTTCCAGAATATTACTGTGATAAAATGTATATGTAGATCAGGTGACATGAGTATTTCTTCCACCATTTCTGGGAACAATATTTTGAAGACGTATAAATGAGTATTGGGGGTAGAATGTGGTGTAGTATCTGTCTAAGAATATAGAGATAATGCAAGAATAGACCATACTGTGAATAAATAATATAATTGGTCCACTTTAAATAATGGACTGAGTTGATATCTGAAAATATACAGAAAATCTTATATTGATATTAAATCATTCATTCCAACCAGTTATACTTCTAATGGTAATATTAGGGTGATATTTCATCATGAAGAGTGTGTGAGTTTTGTTTCAAAAGTGATTATGGAAATCGAATATAAGGTGTTTAGAAAGAAGTCTCATGAAAAGTCTTGTCAAAAAACATGGAGGAATGCATGTGTTCTGAAGAATGAAGTTATTGAAAGTGAAACAAATGCCTATAAATTTGCTAACTTGTGTATGAAACATATATCTTATGATGTGCATAAACTGAAGAAATAGTAATGTACAAGTGTTGACTAAAAATGAACATCAAAATACACATCACGTTCCATAAATATCTACTTGCATTGGTGTTAAACTGGGTCAGTTACTGTACAAATATTAGGATTCGTATGCAGCATTCACAGAAGTTAGTTTTTAGTTCTAGGAAACAAAAATGTATTTTAGGTGGATGAATATTTCTGAGAATAATCTCTTGAATATTTGATAATAAATCCACATACATGAATACGAATGAATTTAGGGAGTGTACATTAAGACCCATATATTTAATATTATAAAAAACTTGGAGAGTGTACACACACACACACACACACACACACACACACACAAACATTAAAAAGTAGCAATATATATGGAAATCGAAGTTCATCATGAAATGTATATCATCCACTGATCCAAAAATATTCATTATACTGAACATGATTTTATTTATCATGTTGTTCATCTATGAAGCTCACCCATAGGTTGAATTTTCAGTTCCAACTGTGTTTAGGTGGAGTGATCTCTTCTCCCAATTTGTATCTGCAAAGTCAGCCACCTCACAAGAATGTACATGTGATAACAGGAACGATTCAATATGTGCATATGAAATTACATGTGCTGAATTGGCTACAGAGAAATGCAGAAAGGAATTCATCTATTTGTTAACTTTAAAAACACATGGAGAACTATTTCAACAAAATATTGACTAGATTTATAAGTCCTACCCTGTATAATGCCAAAGGCAAGTCCAGCAATACACTATGCCTCGTCTAAACTGCTTGTATTTCTATTCGGTTTGGGTTATTTTTCTCCATCATATTAGAATTAGTAGTCAGAGTCTAGTAGGGTATGGGTTAGTGTCAGCCATTCAGCATTTTGAATGGAAAATAGGAAAATGAATCCAATGTGTATGTAAATATGTGCTTCACAAAAATCTTCGCACTCTAATCCAGAACAATGCCTTGACTTTACCTTCACCCCAAGTAAAACACAATTAGAGTGGAAGAGTTAGAAAATCTGTGAATACATATCTGGAATGTAATATGCTCAAGAGTTCACAACCTTGAAGGTGGCAGAGGAGTTTCCAAAAGTAAGGGACAGGTAAATACTCCACAAAAATGGAGCTCTGCTGGACTAAAGACTTCTGGTGAAACTGCCTCTGAGTTTGGGCACTTGAAATATTTGTTGTTGTCAGGAGTTTTAGCTTTTTTTGTAGAGAGACCATCAAAGCTAGGTATGTATCTAAGTGACCTGGAGGACATGGTTTCTTATTTTCTAATGAACATGAGGCAGCAGTGCTGAATTCTCTCTTTGTAGGTAAACTGTGGCCACTGGGGGGAAAATCTTTCCGTGTGGACTGTAAAGCCATCCGGCAATCCTCCACTTGTCGATGTGTTTCTTGCTGCTGCAATGTGAGTTTGGTATTTGCTTCACAAAATACAAGGAGTTCAACTGGGACACAGTGCTAAAGGGAGTTCTGTCACGTGTGGTGTGTCAGGGTCTGCAGGATAATGCACCAACCAGGCTTCAATCCCATCCTTGACCATAGCAATCTGATTCTGAACATTGCCCTGAAAACTCTCCATATAACAAGATGCCTTTACATAGAAGGGTCTGCTGGGTGCACCATGTCAGTCACAAGCCATTTGGAAGCCAATGGCAGATCCACATGGCCCCACCACAGATATTTTATCACACACCTGCACACGACTTTTCTAGGCCCACTTCACATCAGGCTCCAGCTTACTGGCATCTCTGTTCTACACCATTTTCATGGTCATGGGAATTTCAAAAATTTCATGGTATTTATCTAGCCATTTTTCAAGAATGATGTTGGAGGCACTGTGTGTTTAACTTCATTCAGGAACAATTAAATGGTGAGGAAGCTCATTTCAATGAAATCTCTGGAGAAATCTCACAGGCAAGGCTTCCAAAGAGTGGCCAAAATTTCACAGGAAGCCAGGGCTATTGCTGTCTACAATGTGAGGTCCATTTGTGTTTTGACTCTCAAATATGGCTGCCATGTCTTTCAGAATAAAACCATGTGATATCCTGGCTGAGATTCCCAGTGCTCTGTGGAAAGCAAACCTGGGCCTAGATCTCGGTTTCCAAGGGCGACTCTCATGCTTGACCAACTGAAATCCCAACATATTTCATGATAACACTTCTCTAAGTCAGTTCCAGAACTCAGTCTTTAAGGGGAATCACACCAGAGTTCAGCCCAGGTGTACCCAGTCATATCTTCCAACTACCACACAAATGACCACAACTAAAACCAAAACACTCCCACATGGTCCTCATCTTCTTCCATATATACACTCTCATACTAAGTTCTGTCTGGAGGTTTACATGAGTGGCGAAGTCCAAGACAGTGTCCAAAATAAGCTCTTTTGCCCCTCATTGCCTAAAGTCATGGTGGCCTGGACACCCTTCCTGTGAACCAGGTGTGATCAAATAGGCCTGCCCTTAATACACCTCTGCTTCTCCAATTTGAGGCCTACTGACTGTCAGGTATAGATATTTTTATGTGAATTGGAGTCATGAGAAAACCAAAGAACCTATGTGCTAGACTCTCCAGGGCTTTGAAGAACTCATTTGACACAAAGGATGCGTATTCTCACCTGATGGAGGTCAGTAGCCTTACAGAGGAAGGCAAGAGACTTCATCCACAGGGACTGCTCATTTGGCCATTTTGGGTATGGATTCACACACGGAATGATCCATCAGGTGATGAGAATCTAAGCCACAGCCTCACACAGGTCCAAGAGGCTGATTCAGACACATTATCAGGATCAATCACCTGTTTTTTTCCTCTGTCTAACTAGCTAGAGAGACCTTCTCTTTTAATTGAATTTTTATCTCTGTCTGACTAGCTTGAGAGACCTTCTCTTTTACTTGAATATTTCTACTATAACTATAATACAACCCAAGAAGATATCGCCAAACAAAACTGAACCAGAATGAAACAAAAGTGGAACAACAGAAAATCATTATAATAGCTTTTCTATCCTCCTGAAATGTCCATCTCTTTTTTCTCTCAATCAGTTCCTCAGATGTGAGTGGTTTTTCTTCCATCTTACCCATCTCCAGGGACAGGCAACTTAAAACAAAAGTGAAGCAAAACAAAAGAGGAATTTTAAAATGGCTTCCCATCCTCTCGCCCTGCCTTCAGAGGTGAGCAGTTTACCTTATCACTTACCCTCACTCATTCCCCTTGCAGCCCTCCAAATGCCACAGTCTGGCTGGGCAAAATTCAGGAGCCACTTGACAAAAGAAACGAACTTTATTTTAAGAAACACACATGCCAAACAAAACAGCTCCTGAGGAAAACCTTCAGAACCCAACTGCCCTCACCGGCTTCCCACAAGCCAGCAGTGACCTACCTCACTTACTTGGTGATGGAACTCTCTGAACTGGAAGCCCGGGACACAGAGCCAGTCCCAGTCTCAGTCCCAGTGGGCTCATTGTTTGGATTTACTAAGGACAGTGTCAGTCTTTCTTGGTACATACTGATGTGAGGATGGCCAAATGCCAGGAGAGCTCTGAAGTGGAGCCTTTCCTGAGAAAGCAGGAAATATCTGGCTCCTGAAAACTTCACAGAGTTGGCCAAGGAGACCAGATCTGAGACAGTACCGGCCATTTCGTGGGAAAATATTATGGCGCACCAGTCAGAGGAAACTCTGGATAGTCACAGACCTACTTTGGGGAAGGAGGTGACTTGTGGGTATGGGTGTGAGTTTGTGGTTTTGTATCATGTTCTGACAATAGGTAGGAAAAGCAGAATGTTTGGTTTGGGGTGAACTGTGTCTAGTAAGTCCTTTGGCAAGGCAACTGTTTCTATGTCTGTGTATCTCTCTGTGTCCGTGCTTGTAGACCATAGAAGGTGAATTAAAAATTATAGCCAGTTCTCCAAAGGGTATATCTGTAATTTCACCAAGAGACAGAATAGCACAGTTACTAATAATACCAAGCCTACATGATAAATTTTTCAGTCATGCTGTAGAAAGAGGTTCCAAGGGATTAGGCTCCACACGTGTAGATTGGGCTATGTTTCTTTAAATTTAGATTCTCGCCCCATGCTAAAACTAAATATTCAAGGACATGAATTTAATGGGCTATTGGATACAGATGCAGAACTTAGCATCATCTCTCATCAAGAACTTAGCATCATCTCTCGTCAAAACATTGGCCATTACAACAATACACTCAAATGCTTCAAGGCCTAGGATTGGTGACTAATCCCCATAGAAGAGCAATGGTATTAGATTGGAAGGATCCTGAAGGATGTGAAGGAACTAAACAGCCATATGTATGGATCATCTTCCCATAAATTTATGGGGATGAGATGTCCTAGATCGATTAGGTTTGACATTAACAAATAACATCAATCAAAATGTACCCACAATTATGGTTAGACAAGGTTTTAGGAAAGGAAAAAGATTAGAAAAACAAGAACAAGGTATAGCAGCCCCAATACAAATAGATCAAAGAACAGACAGACATGGGTTGGATTTTAAGAAAGGGCCACTAAGACAATAAAAACTACTTGGAAATCAGAAATACCAGAATGGGTTCCTCAGTGGCCCCTGACTAAAGAAAAGGTACAAGCAACCCATGACCTTGTAAAACAACAATTAGCGGAAGGACATATACAACCGTCTGTATCTCCCCATAATACTCCCATTTTTGTCATCAAAAAGAAATCTGGTAAATGGAGATTATTGCAAGATTTAAGAGCCATTAATAATGAGACGGTTATTATGCGACCTGCTCATTTGGGAATTCCTCAATGTTCTGCTTTGCCAAAAACCTGGTATGTTTTAATTATAGATATTAATGATTGTTTTTATTCAATTGCAATTCATCCTGAGGATAGTCCATGGTTTGCATTTACTATCCCTGCACTGAATCATGAAGGTCCTGATCAGAGATCCAAATGGAAAGTACTCCCTCAAGGGATGGCTAACAGTCCAACTATGTGTCAAATTTATGTTAACAAATTAATCCAGCCACTTAGAAATCAAGATCCTGAACTACAAATATTTCACTATATGGATGGTGTATTATTAGCACAGAAAGCTAAAAACGCATTGCTAGAATGTTATGCCACATTTACAAACTTATTAAAAAATTATAAACTAGAGATAGCAATAGATAAAGTACAATTAATTTTTTCAATTAATTATTTAGAAGTTCTTTTATCCTCAATCATGGTCCATCCACCAAAAATTCAAATACGAATAGATCAACTCAAATCACTTAATGACTTTCAAAAGTTATTAGGAGACATAAATTGGATAAGGCCTTATCTAGGTATACCAACAGGAGAGTTTGAACCTTTATTTGATATCCTAAAAGGTCTATCAGATCCAAATGCACCCCGAATGTTAACACCTGAAGCAAGAAAGGCATTAAAAATCATTGAAAAATGTATGGAAAATATTCATTTGGATAGAATTGATTTAAGAATGCCTTTATTATTTATTGTACTACCACCAAAAAAATATTCCTACAGAAGTATTTTTGGCAAGAAGGTCCATTATTATGAATACATTTATCTTGTTCTCCTAACACTATTCTTACTAGGTATACTGAGGCTGTAGGACAATTAATACTCAAAGGAATAAAAGCAGCAAAGGGACTGATTGGAATGTCTTCCAATAAAATTATTACTCCATATACTATGAATCAAATTGATGAGTTAGATAATTAGTTAAATACTTGGGCAATAATCATGTGCAAATCTAATGTTTCATTTGATAACCACTTACCATCTAATCCTTTATTGTCTTTTTGGTCATCACATCATGTAATTTTTCCAAAAATGAGAAGAAAAACACCTATTATAAATGCTACAAATATATTCACTGATGGGTCAAATAATGGTACAGCAGTAATAGTTACACCTGATCAAACTTTTACATTTTTAGTACGAAAACAATTAGCTCAAAATGTAGAGCTTAATGCAGTATTACAAGCTTTTGTGATGCTTAAAGCATCTGTAATTAATTTATTTTCCGATAATCAGTATATAGTTATTGCTATAGTATCACTTGAAGATGGTGGAAGGATTTCCCCTTCCTCTACTCTTTTCTCTTTGCTTTCCACTATACAAAGTCTAATCTGGGACAGGAAAGATCCGTTCTTTATAGGACATTTCAGGACACATACAGGAATGCCTGGAGCCCTTAGTTTGGGCAATTATTTAGTAGATAAAACAAAACATGACATACATACAGATTTTCTCTACACTAGAAGAAGCTATAAATTTTTATAAAAAGTTCCATGTCAAAGCTAATACTTTACAAAAGCATTTCAAAATAACTAAGGAACAAGCTAGACAAATAATAAAACAATGTCAAAATTGTGTGACCTTTTTACCACAAGTTAATCTTGGAGTCAATCCTAGAGGATTGATACCTAACCATATTTGGCAGATGAACGTCACAAACTTGCCAGAATTTGGAAAATTAAAATATTTGCATGTTACAGTTGATACTTCTTCTGAATTTTTGATGGTCTCCCTTCTTGCTGGAGAAAAAAACTAAAGATGTTATAGCTCATTGCTTACAAAATTTTGCCACTGTGGGGGTTCCAAAAGAGTTAAAAACAGATAATGCCCCTGGTTATATTTCTACCTCTTTTAAACAATTTTGCTCATCATTTGGCATTACTCATATAACAGGAATCCCATACAATCCACAGGGACAAGGCATAGTTGAAAGATCACATCAAACTATTAAAACATACATATTAAAGCAAAAAGAAGGAATTGGGAAGGGGTATATATTCCCCAAAGATAAACTTAAAATAACCCTTTTACTCTAAACTTTTTAAATTTGGGTTCATCAGGGCTTAGTGCTGCAGAAAGGCATATATGTCCAAATAATGTACATAAGCCCAAGGTACTTTGGAAGGATATTCTAACAGAACAATGGAAAGGTCCTGACCCAGTAATTGTCTGGAGTCCGGGGTCTGTTTTTGTGTTTCTACAGGGAGAAGAGTAGCCAATTTGGATTCCAGGGAGATTAACTAAAGAGATTTCTACACACCAAAAATAAGATGATTTGGCTCAAATCAATAAGAGCTGATATCCAGAACTCCAGTTTGGCTGTTCTTACATCTGTGACAGAACCAGAATGTTTTTTTCAACATCTATTTTATTATTGCCCTTTCTCATATCATGAAGTTTTTTTTTTTTTTTTTTTTTTTTTTTTTAGCTCATACAGACCTAGGTTAATGTTTTGCTGATCAGTTCTATTTTTGGACAATAGAGTTTTTAGACATTGCAATGGAGATTTCACCTGTAAAAAGTCATAAGGCCTTTAATATTATGTCATGTGTTGTATGTATTATATTTTGTGTGCACACTTGTGTTTTGTGTTATATGTTTGATTTCAGCATCTTTTCTGTGTTGACTATATTCTTTACAAGTTGATATACTTTGTCTTCATTATCTGATGTTCTGACTTCTACTTGATCTAGTCTGTTTGTAATATTCTCATTAGCACTTTTAATCTGATTTACGGTTTCTTGCATTTCTATGATTACAACTTGATTATTTTTAACACCTCTTTCTCCTGATAAAGCTCATTCTTTGTGGATTTAATTTGTGTGGTTAGTTCCTCTTCAAAATATACTTTCAATGCTTGGATTTGCTGTCTCATGTCTTCTCTAATATTCAGTTCCATCTGAATTAGGAATGCCTTGATTTCTTTCCCTGTCCATATTTCTGATTCTTCTAGGTCCTCCTGTATATTTAGATTGCACTGCATTGTTCGTAACCCTTTTTTCCCTTGTTTTTTCATATTGTTCACGTTGCTTTCCAGCTCTGTTTGACTGCTTTGTAACTGCTTTCTCCTATACATTTGTTTTGGCTTTGTATATCTCTGTTGTCTCTCTTTTGTGGTGGGAGATTATGCCTAGAAATTTTGGGCTTTGTTTTACTTTAAAGCTGATTCATTCAATTCATATAAGGCTTCTAGGTTCTGTATGCATATAATTATTTGCTGTTTGTTCTTAGGACTATATGTTTAGGTTGGGTGCTCTGGTGGTACAATGGTTAGTATGATTTGGCTACTTTAGAAGATTGCTCCACTGAAGGTGGATACTACCAGGCAATTGGATCAGGGTGTTGGTAGTAGCTAGGTATTTAGGAGTCTTATAGACAGCCTCGAGACATTCACCTATTTGCATTTAGACAATTACACACAATGGAAGATGTAATGCTTGGGATGAGAGTTGGGCGGTAGTAGAATGAAGGTGCTCTTAAAAAGAAAAAATGATAGAGGGAGAGATAGATTAGAGGGGAATGAAAAGAACAATAAACCTTGAAATGGGATAGAAAGAGAGAAGGAAAAGGGGGTAAAGGAACAGGGAGAGAAGAAGGAGAGAAAAAAATATCAACAACAGCAACAACAACAACAACAAAAAAAATTAAAGTCTTAGAGATCCACCTTCTTCTCTTCCAGTAGGCAGAGCTGTGCCTTCCAAGCGGAGTGTCTGCTCTCTACCTGCCGAGAGCTATCCCTGTACGGTGTCTTCTGGGGGTTTCTCAGACTTGTCAGTCCAGAGCCATTTCACTTCTCCAGCTCTTAACCCCCTTCCTCCTGTCAGCCTGCCAGCCAGGTCCTGTTTCCCAGAAGTGATTCTCCAGAGATCTAGTTACACTTGCAGCCTCACCGAGTGTCCCTTTTAAGCCCCAGTGCTGTGGTAAACTGGCGGCTAAGACCTTAGGGGTCACCGCTGGTGATATGGGGGTCTTGGGGTCTGGGCTCCCCTCTGCTTCCCTACGGACATGACCCCTGAGAAGTCAATGAAGTTTCCTGGCTGCTTGTATCAGTATGGGGAGTCACGCACCTGCTAAAGTGGATTCTGCTGGGAAGGAATTTCGCCAGCCGAACTCCGATGACGTCAACTCTCTGCTATGGCGGGCCCCAGGCTTCTTGCCGGATTGACTGAGGGGAGGGGTGGAACTGGCCCGGCCCGGTTCGCCTCAGCTCCTGGCGCGTGGAGGCTTGGCTAAAGACTTCTTCCTGCCAAGCTGTGTCTCAGCGTCTAGCAGGACCCAGTCACTTTGGCTGCGGGCGGGTGGATGGATCTGCAGCTGTGCCCGCGGTGCGCGGACTGTGGCTGGTGAATCTCGAACTCCGCGTCTAGTGGCAGGGTCCCGCTCGTCCGGGTCACACAGACGCTTCAAAAAAATTCTAGTAGCTCCCGGGCGGTCTCCCTTCAGTGGAATTTTGCTAGGAGAATCTCCGTTGGTAGAATCCAAGAGTTATCCTTGCGACTTTATGACCCCATCACTGTGAGTGCATTAAAAGCGCAGCCTCTCTGCCCGCCACCATGTTGGATCCACCTTTTCTTTGCATTATATTTAATTATTTTCTTCGAGACAATGTAAATTGTTAAGAAAATTGTTTTCTTTTAGTGCCTTTTGGAATGTTTCATAATTCTTTCTTTAGGCATTGTTGCCAGAATTTCTAACTTCATCCCAGTGCATGTGAAGACAAAGATAAAACCAATCTACAGCTTCTGCAATAGCCATCACTGAACTGCTTGCAGAAATTGCCTGGACTATGTATCACTTGTATGCATTGTGAACTCACCTGCATGCATTGTGAACTATCTGTTGGTACAGCGACTTGTGGTAGTGTTGGGGTATTTCTCTGATGATGTCATCGGTGGTACAATTTTTTCAAAAAGAGCCATCAATTGCCTTGGTGTATCTTCCTCCCTTCTGCTTGTCATGGTCGTTCAGCTAAAATTTGGGTGCCAACAGAGATGAGGCAAAGAACCTCACCCGCCCCCGGTACAAAGACCTCTCCACAGGTGTGGATGTATACTGGACCTGTAGTCAGTGATGGGTAAGATCCAATTACAATGGTACCAATCTAAGACAGGAGGCTGACACCTTGAGGTCAGCTCATTCGATAATGGGTAAGAACCATATGTACTATTGGACAACCTAAGGCAAGCACGGTCCCTAAGCCACATGCTTGTTGTTTAAACAGAGAGGGTTAGATGTTGAGAGCCACAGCCCAAGGGGCCAAAGCAAACTTTCAGACTGCCAGCTGATGGTTGGCTCACAGCGGCCCCAGCAACATCTAGCTGATTGGCTCCTCTGCGGTGATGCCCATTGGGCTGTTTCCCCACCCTTTCAAATTATGGAGCTGCTTCTTGGGGGACTATTTTGGCTCTCCTCAAACAACCCAGCCAATCGACCTCAAGAGCAGGAGGAGTGAGGAGGTTGAGAGCTTGTGGGAAGCCGGTGGTGGCAGTTGTGCTCTGAGTGTTTTTCCCGAGGAGCTATTTTTTTGGCGTGTGTGGTTCTAAAAATAAAGTTAGCTTTTGACAAGTGGCTCCTGAATTGTGCCCAGCCAGACTGTGGCAATCCTAAATTGATGGAGCAAAATAACCAAAACAGAATAGAAATACAAGCAGTTCAGAGGAGGCATGGTGTATAGCTGGACTTACCTTTTGTATGATAAAGGGTAGGTGTTATAAATCAAGTCAATATTAAATTGAAGTAGTTCTCCGTGTGTTTTAAAGATAACAAATACGTGAATTCCTGTCGCCCTTTATCTGTATCCTATTCAGCACATGTATTTTTGTATGCACATATAGAATCCTACCTGGTAACACATGTACACTTTTGTGAGGAGGCAGACTTGGCAGATACAAATTGTCAAAAGAGATCACTCCTCCTGAACGTTGTTGGAACTGAAAATTAAAACTATTGGTGAGCTTCCTAGTTGAACAAGATAATACATAAATCCATGTTCAGTAAAATGAATATTTTTGGATCTGTGAATGATATATATTTCATGATAAATTTCGATTCGCATATATATTGCTACCTTTTAATGTCTGTGCGTGTGCGTGTGTGTGTGTGTGTGTGTGTATATATACACACACACTCTCCAGATTTTTCAGAATATAAAATATATGTGTCTTATTATACAATCCCTAAATGCATTCATATTCATGTATGTGGATTTATAATCAAATGTTCACAAAATTATTCTCAGAAATATTCATCCACCTCAAATACATATTGTTTCCTAGTACTGAAATCTAAATTCAGTGAATGGTGCATAGAAGTCCTAATTTTTCTACAGTAACTGACCCACTTTAACATCAATGCAAGTAGATTACTATGGTACATGATGTGTATTATGACGTTCATTTTTATTCAACAATGTTACATGACAATTTCTTCAGTTTATGGACATCATAGGATAAATACTTCATTCACAAGTTTGCAAATTTATAGGCATTTGTATCACTTTCTATCACTTCCTGCTTCAGTACACATGTATTCCTCCATGTTTTTTGACTGGTCTTTTCATGAGAATACTTTTCATTTTAGATTTCAATAATCATGTTGAAGCAAACCTCACACACTCTTCATGACAAATCATAACCCTAATATTACCATTAGATCTATAAATGGTTGTAATGAATGTATGTATATCAATATAAGATTTCCTGTATATTTTAAGATATCAATTCAATCCATAATTTAAAGTTGGAACCAGTTATATTATTTATTCACAGTATTGTCTATTCATTCATTTTATCAATATTTGTAGACACAGTGTAGACCTATTTGTACACCCAATACTAATTTATACATCTTCAAAATATTGACCACATAATTGGTGGAAGAAATACTCATGTCACCTGATCTACATATACACTTTATCACAGTAATATTCTGGACACAAAATGCAAAGTTCACACTTATGATTGTACCAAAGCCTAAATGGAAAGTGAGCATGGATTACTAAAAACATCCAAGTCCAGATTGCCTAATGCTCTCAAATGTCAATCCTATTGTTGCTAAATATTTGTTTCTTTCTAAGATTGTATATTCAACATCTACCATGCTGAAAATGTCTAATCCTATCACTCAATTTATACTTTGCTTGATTTCTTCCTGTCTCTATTGATATCTGCTTCCCTATATATTTTTCCCAGTTAATCATTGTAACTGACTCATCACATGTGCTGACATTTACATTCATTCTCTACCAGAAACCCTATTGCTAAAGAACATTTGGAGCAAATCCTATACTCACTCTTCTTCCTAAACCTACTGACTATCTTTCCAATCCTACCAACTACCCTTTTTAAGTGGATGTTTTCTTCTACATTTGATCATCCAATTTACAAGGTCCTATGCCATTTTTTATCAATTTATCTGAGACATCTGTGCAGAAGGTATTTCAAAGCTAAGTATCCCAATCATGGACCCAATGCTCTTCTGGGCTTCAAATCTTACCTAGACTTCTGTATTCATACTTATATTTCACCTATATATTCTTGTAAATATCACAGGTACCCATTGCCATTATTCATCATGCAGAATGATTCCTAACCCAAATCGAACCTGTTATTACCCTAACCATACACTTTTCCCTCAATCTAACTTTACAGAAAAGCAGGACATAGTTGGTCTTACAATCAGGAGTGTAGGGGATCTTCCACCTGCTGAGAACCTCAACGTCAATACAGAAATAATCCATGGAGAAGATGTAGGCAGCAATGAAGGACCTGAGGGAAGAAAAGTCAACTTCCATTGTAAACAACCTGGTCAGGGTGAAGGGATGTGTCTGAATCAGCCTCTCTCTTCTTAATGTAGAGAAGATGGACCAAACCAAGCCTGTGTGGAGAGCTGTTCCCAGGTGCCTATGGTTGATATATCATTCTAACTTGTGAAAATGTCACAGGAAGTAGGTGCACCCTCCATCTCATGGGACCCTTGGAAGCAACTGTTAGGACAAAGTGTTTGCCAAGGCAGTGACTTCATTCACTTCCTGAAGGAAGTTACCTCACATAACTTCCTTGGTAATGGAACTCTCTAAACTTGGGATTCAGGAAGCCAGGAGACCACAGCCAGTTCCAGTCCCAGTTCCAGTGGTCTCACTTGTTTGGGTAAACCAAGGACAGAGTCAGTCTTTCTTGGTTCCTAGTTATGTGAGGATGGCCAAATGCCAGGAAAGCTAAGAAGAGGGGCCTTTCCTGAGAAAGCAGGTAGTGGATCACCAGTGACTTCTGACAACGTCACAGAGTTGGCCAAGGAGACCAGAACTGAGACAGCACAGTGCATTTCGTGGAAATATAGTATATCCCACCCATCATAGGACACTCCGGATAGTCACAGACCTACTTTGGGGAAGGTGGTGCCTTTTTGAGTGTGGGTGTGAGTTTGAGAATATGTAGGAAAGGCGACTTGTTTGGTTTGGAGAGGACTTTATCTAGTATGTCCTCTGACAAGGTGAGTGTTTCTATTACTGTGTATCCCACTCTGTTTGTGGTCTTGGTATTAGAAAAAGAATGCATCATGGATGTGTTCTCTCTAGTAGAAAGCTTCCCAGCATTCATACTGCCAATTTATGAATGGATTGCAGCTAGCCTTATCAATGGGCAAAACCTACTATCTTTCTAAGTTCCTGTTTTCTTCCTGAATTCTGGACACTCTCCAGAATAGGCTCAGAGTTTTGTGTCCAAGGTATGTGGCACCTCCATGCTCTGTCACATGGCCATGTACTGGAGAGCTGAAGGGAAGGGGAGCATGTCAGAAAACTCAGATATCATTGTGACCAGGAAAGTCTCAGTGGAGAAACCCTGCTTTGGGTCATTTGCTTACCTATTTTTCTGTTGCCCTAAATGTAAGGAAAGTCTTTGGCTCAGGCCACCCTTTGTGAAGCCTGAAGAAAACAGTATTCAAATGGAAATGAGTGGGCATCACCTGTGGCTCTTTGCTTAATTTCTTTGGAAATGGATGTGTCTGAATCAGCCTCTTGGCTCTCGGTGAAGCTGGGGCTTAGATTGTCAGCACCTGATGGATCTAAAGAAAGATCCCATGTGTGCATCCATAACCAAAATTCAAAAAGATCAGTCATTGTGGATGAAGTCTCTCACCTTCCTCTGTTAGGTTCCTGACCTCCATCAAGTGTGATTATGGACCCTTGGGTAAAATGAGTTCTTCAAAGCCCTGCAGATGTGGTAGTGTTTTCTCATGACTACAAAACACATAAAGAATCTATACCTGACAGTCAGTAGGCCTCAAATAGTAGAAGCAGAGCAGTATTAATGGCAGGCCTATTTGATCACTCCTGGTTGACAGGAAGAGTGTCCAGGCCACACTTACTTTAGGCAAATGAGGGACAAGGAAGCTTATATTGGACACTGTCTTGAGCTGCGCCACTTATGGAAACCTCTTGCCAGAAGTTATGATGGATGTCTATATCGAGGAAAATGAGGGCCATGTGGGAGTGTTTTGGTTATAATTGTGGTCATTTTTGTGGCAGTTGGAAGAGATGACTCGGTCCACCAGGGCTTCACTCTTGGGTGATTCCCCTTATAGACTGAGTTCTGGAACTGACCTCAGAGTAGTATTGCCATGAATTGAGTTGGGATTTTAGGAGGCCACGCATGAGATTCACCCTTGGAATCTGAAATCTAGTCCCAGGTTGGTTTTCCACAGAGCACTGGGAATCTCAGCCAGGATATCACATGATTTTATTATGAAAAACATGGCAGCCATAGTTGAGAGTCAAAACACACATGGACCTCACATTGTAGACCTCAACAGCGCTGGCTTCATGTGACCTTTTGGCCACTCTTTGGGAAGCCTTTCCTG
Source organism: Callospermophilus lateralis (assembly GCF_048772815.1). Taxonomy (NCBI): domain Eukaryota; kingdom Metazoa; phylum Chordata; class Mammalia; order Rodentia; family Sciuridae; genus Callospermophilus; species Callospermophilus lateralis. The sequence continues at coordinate 4,537,029 of NW_027516909.1, forward strand.
TGAGTGTTGTCCAGAGAATTCATTGAAATGAACTTCCTCACCATTTAGTGGTTCCTGAATGAATTGAAACCCACAGTGCCTCCAACTTCATCCTTGAAAAATGGCTAGATGAATACCATCAAATTTTTGAAATTCCCATGACCAGGTGGCACTGGAGAAACTTTGGATGTCCTGTTGCTGATCATGAGTATACAATACAGTGCCTTGATTGACTGGGTTTCATGAAAATGCTGAAGAACAGTGATGCCAGTAAGTTGGAGCCTCCTGAGTAGTGGGCCTAGAGTAGTGGTGTGCAGGTGTGTGATAAAACATCTGTGGTGGAGTCATGTGGACCTGCCATTGGCTTCCAAATAGCTTGTGACTGACATAGTGTAGCCAGCAAACCCTTATATGTAAATGCATCTTGTTATATGGAGAGTTTTCAGGGCAATGTTCAGAATCAGGTTGCTATGGTCAAGGGGGCAATCTATGTGAGATAGAGGCCAGGTTGGTGCATTCTCTTGCAGACCCTGACACACCACACATGACAGAACTCCCTCTAGCACTGTGTCCCAGTTGAAATCTTTGTATTTCACGAAGCAAATACCAAACTCCCAGTGCAGCAGCAAGAAACACCACGAAAATTGGAGGATGACCAAATGGTTTCAGAGTCCTCACAGGGAGACACATAGCCCCCAGTGGCCACAATTTACCTACAAAGAGAGAATTCAGCACTGCTGTCTCATGTTCATTGGAAAATAAGAAACTGTTAGAGTCTGTAAACAAGTCTGAATGGTGCCTGGCAAAATGCCAGAGGGAGTGGTTTGTAAAGTAACAAAAGCAAGCCATTAAGTGTGGAGATTCCTGATTGGTTGACTGCTGTATTTATTTTATGCTAATTAGATAAACTGTGTAAAATGTATAAATATCGCTCAGATCCTACAATAAACGGCTCCTATTCCTGCTGCATCAACGTACACAAGTTATTCGTCACCCCGCGGTTATTCTGCTGCAGCCAGACTGCGGCAGATGGTGGCCCGTTATGGGGAGCCCCGGGACACTCGGGGGTAAGTGACGAAAAAAGCTGCCCGTCCATAGATAGGACGGGAGCAATCTGCTCGTCCCTAGACAGATAGGGCAAGAGGAAAAATGACCATTTCGAGAAAATGGAGAAGATTGATGCAGTATGTTTTTGTCTTGTTTTGTCTTGAAATGTTGTATTGTCTTTGTGATGAAAATATGGAAGGGGTGAGAAGTAAATTTATAAGGGAAAAAGGCACCCCAGTGGAACCAAGAACAGTTAGGGCATGTGTTGATAAAAGCCCAGAAACTCTAGTCAGAAAGAAAAAGAAAATTCAGAAGAAAAAGGATTATCAGGAAAAAAGTTGCAGCAAAAGGCTATGACTGAATACTTTTCGATACCGGAGGGTGTGTGAAACGACAAGGCGGCTGCCACCTGCCCAATCCGATCATGGCGCAGCAAGAATTTTCCAAGCGGCAGTTGCTGGCTCTTCCCCACCCCGCTGCCCGGGGAGAGGATCGCCACTGGGAGCCAAAATCTAGACCTGACCCGGAGGCACAGTCTTGCAAGCTTTTGCTCCCTGTGCCCGGTGGCAATTTGAGTCCGGATGCTCCCGTCTGGGGATGCCCGAGGATGCTACAGCTGGAGGACGCACATGGCGTCCTTGAAGTTTGATCATTTCCAATGTCAATAAATACAATGGTTCTCCCACACCTGGAGGCTGATGAGTATTGAGTACTATTAAGGCTTATTTCAAATGTAAAAAAACGTTGAAATAATGTACTAAATTGTTCAGAAGGTTGTTTTCTTAGTGAAATGCTACAGGATTTTCTTTAGCCATCCGGAGTTCCTGCCTTCGTCCCAGTGCCGGTGAAAACAAAGGTGAAAGAATTTACAATGTTGCTGAGAACCTGAGGAAACTTCAGCTGAGAACCCGACGAGACTTCAGAGCTATTGCTGTTTCTGCTGCTACAACTTAAGCTAGCTGCCTGCAGAACTTACCTGGACTGTGATTTACCTGGACTGTGAGTTAATCTATTGAGACACTGTTTTACCTGGACTGAGATAACAAACTGTAATCTACAACAAATTGTAACCTGGTATCTTTGCTAATGGTGTCATTGCTGCTATAATTTTTCCAAGGGCTTCTTACATGGAGCCATCAATTGGATTAATATTGTAACATTTTGTATCCTCCCTTTCTGTTTCTAGCAGGTTATTTATGGTGTTTGTGTAAAAACCACTATGGTCGTTTATTTAAATTAAACAAAAGGGGGATATGTTAGAGTCTGTAAACAAGTCTGAATGGTGCCTGGCAAAATGCCAGAGGGAGTGGTTTGTAAAGTAACAAAAGCAAGCCATTAAGTGTGGAGATTCCTGATTGGTTGACTGCTGTATCTATTTTATGCTAATTAGATAAACTGTGTAAAATGTATAAATATCGCTCAGATCCTACAATAAACGGCTCCTATTCCTACTGCATCAACGTACACAAGTTATTCATCACCCCGCGGTTATTCTGCTGCAGCCAGACTGCGGCAAGAAACAAGATCCTTCAGGTCACATAGATGCAGATCCAGCTTTAATTGTCTCACCACAAATGAAGATTAAGCTCCTGACAACAACATATATTTCAAGTTCCCAACCTCAGAGGCAGTTTCTCAAGAAGTCTTTACGCCAGCGAAGCTCCATTTTTGTGGAGGGTTTACCCTGTTCGTTACTTTTGTAAACTCATCTACCACCTCCAAGTTTGTGAACAACTGAGCATATTGCATTTCATATATATATATATATATATATATATATATATATATATATATATATATATATATACACACAGATTTTCGAACTCTTCTCCTGTAATTGTGTCTTACTTGGGGCAAAGGTAATGTCAAGGCATTGTTCTGGATAATAGTGGGAAGATTTTTCATAGCACATAATTACATACACATTGGATACCTTTTCCAATTTTCCATTCGAAATACTGAATCCCTGACACTAACCCATAGCCTACTAGACTCTGACTACTTATCCTAATATGATGGAGAATAATAATCCAAACAGAATAGAAATACAAGCAGTTCAGAGGAGGCATGGTGTATAGTTGAATTTGCCTTTTGCATTATGTAGTGTAGGAGTTATAAATCTAGTCAACTTTGGTTGAAATTGTTCTCCATGTGTTTTTAAAGTTAACAAATATATGAATTCCTGTCTCCCTTTCTCTGTAGCCTATTTGCACATGTATTTTTATATGCACATATAGAATCCTACAAGGTACAACACATACATTCTTGTGAAGTGGTTGACTTGGCAGATACACATTGTGAGAAGAGATCACTTCTCCTAAATGCTGTTGGAAGTTAAAATTCGAACTCTCTGTGAGCTTCCTAGTTTAACAACATTATACATAAATCCATGTTCAGTAAAATGAATATTTTTGAAACTGTGGATGATATATATTTCATGGTGAATTTCAATTGGCATATATATTGCTACTTTTTAATGTCTGTGTGCATGTGTGTGTGTATATATATATATATACAAACTTTCCAGATTTTTCAAAATATGAAATAAATGTGTCTTATTATACATTTCCTAAATTCATTCATATTCATATATGTGAATTTATAATCAACTTTTCACAAGATTATCGTCAGAAATATTCATCCACCTGAAATACGTATTTGTTTCCTAGTACTGAAAACTATCTTCAGTGAATGGTGCCTACAAATCCTAAAATTAATACAGTAACTGACCCAGGTTAACATCAATGCAAATTGATTCCTAAGGGACATGATGTGTATTTTGACGTTCATTTTTATTCAAAACTGGTACATTACTATTTCTTCAGTTTATGCACATAGTAGGATATATATTTCATCCACAAGTTCGCGAATTTAGAGGCATTTGTTTCACTTTCAATCACTTCTTGCTTCAGAACACATGTATTTTTTCATGGTTCTTGACTGGTCTTTTCATGAGACTTCTTTCCAAACACATTATTTTTGATTTCCATAATCACTTTTGAAGCAAAACTCACACACTTTTCATGATAAACCATAACCTTAATTTTACCATTAGATGTATAACTAGTTGGAATGAATGTATGTATATCAATATAAGATTTCTTATATATTTTAAGATACGAATCCAATGCATTATATAAAGTGGAACCAGTTATATTATTTATTAACAGTATGGTCTATTCATGCATTAGCTCTATATTCATAGACACAAGGTACACGTCTTTGTACCCCCAATACTAACTTATTAATCTTCAAAATATTGCTCCCAGAAATGATGGAAAAATTACTCATGTCACCTGATCTACATATACATTTTATCACAGTAATATTCTGAACACAAAATGCAAGGTTCACACTTATTATTGTACCAAAGCCTAAATTGAAAATGAACATGGATTACTAAACACAGCCATGTCCAGGTTGCCTAATGCTCTCAAATATCAATCCAATTAGTGACTACATATTGGTTTCTCCTAAGATCATATATTCAAATTCAACCTTATTGAAAATGTCTAATCCTATCACCCACTTTATACTTTGCCTTATTTCGTAATATCTCTATTGATATCTGTTTTCCTACATATTTTCTCCGGTTCACTATTTTGACTGACTCTTCACATGGGCTAACATTTACATTCACACTCTAAACAAAACCCTATTGATAAAGAATATTGTTTTTCCAAAACCTATACTCACTCTTCTTCCTAAACCTAACAACTATCTTCCTAATCCTACCGACTATCCCTTTTTGACTGAATGTTCTTTTCTACACCCAATCATCAAAGTAAACATTGGGCGAGCTTCGGAGGAAGAGACCACCAAAAGACTATCTCATGCAACAGCAAAGGGTTTATAGGGGGTCAGCATTCAGGGGGTCCGAGCTCACTTGAATAGAGCAGAGAGCCCTGAGAAGAGCTTAAGCAGAGCTTATATACTTTCTTTGGGGAGGGCAGGGAGCGAAGTTTATTGATGGGTGAGGGAGAGTGGGCGGTTTGCATTCAACCGGGTGAGGGAGTACATTCTGCAGTTTGGCATTTGGGGACAGGACATTCTGGGAACAAGATTAGCAAACAGTTCTCAAGATTTCAACAGTGTTTTGTTAAGCATACAGAAAAAAAAAGTGACAAGTACATATTTTATTAATCTTTCATTCCCCACTTCTTCTTCTAGCTACTTTTAATCATAAAATTGATCATTGGGGGGTGTCACATTCTATGTCTGCTAGTGGGGTATTACCATAAGTTTAACTTGTCCAATTTGAGCTTAGAGAAAAGAAATTACACGGTTGAGCAAACAGGGTTTTATAGTTAGCAATAATATGGAGATTATTATCGGACAGGCCAGGGTTGATAAAAAAGTAGTCAAACAGGGGGACTAGGTGAACCAAGACTCAAACCACTTTTTTTGGTCCTCTCACTCTCTCATTGACGCTCTTCAAGGTGTCTTTTTAATTTAATCATTTTTTTTTACAACTACATTATGCTCGGAATAAACACAAAATTCTTCCCAGGAAGTGACAAATACCTATTTTATTAACCTTTCACTTCCGACTATCCCTTTTTGACTGGATGTTCTCTTCGACATTCAATCATCGAAGGTACAAGGTCCTATGCCATTGTATATTGATTAATCTGACACATCTGTGCACAACCTAATTCAAAGCTAAGTATTCCAATCAAGGGCCCAATGCTCTTTTGGGCTTCAAATCTTACCTAGATTTCTGTTTTCATACATATATTTCACCTATATATTCTCATACATATCGCAGGTTCCCAATACCATTATTCATCCAGCAGAATGATTCCTAACCCAAATCACACATGTTATTAACCCTAACCATACACTGTTCCCTCAATCTAACATTACAGAACAGCAGGGACAGAGTTGGTCTTACAATACAGGAATGTAGTGGATCTTCCACCTGCTGAAAACCTCAAAGGTCCATGCAGAAATGATCCCTGGAGAACATGTAGGCAACTATGATGGACGTGAGAGAGCAAAAGTCATATTCCATGGAAAACAACCTGGTAAGGATGAAGGTTTGTGTCTCATTCACCCTCTCTCCTTAATGTAGAAAAGATGGACCAACCAAAGCCTTTGTGGAGAGCTGTTCCTGGGTTCCTATGGTTGAGATACCTATCTAACTTGTGAAAGTGTCAGAGGAAGTATGGAAGCAACTGTTCGGAAAAAGTGGTTGCTAAGGCAGTCACCTCATTCAGTTCCTGAAGGAAGTGACCTCACCTCACTTCCTTGGTGATGGAACTCTGTGAACTTGGGATCCAGGAAGTCAGGCATCCAGAACCAGTCCAATTCCCAGTACAGTGGGATCACTTGTTTAAATTTACCAAGGACAGAGTCAGTCTTTCTTGGTACCTACTGATGTGAGGATGGCCAAATGCCAGGAAAGTTTGAAGACTGGCCTTTCCAGAGAAAGCAAGAAGTGGCTCACCGCGGGCTCCTGATATTTCACAGAGTTGGCCAAGGAGACCAGATCTGAGAAAGGACAGGCCATTTCTGGGGAACAGAGTATAGCCCACCATTCAGAGGACACTCTGGATAGTCACAGACTTACTTTGGGGAAGGAGGTGCCTTTTTCAGTGTGGGTGTGAGTTTGTGGTTTTGTCTTATATTCTGAGAATAGGTAGGGAAGGCGGCTTGCTTGGTTTGGAGTGGAATGTTTCTAGAAAGTCTTTTGACAAGGCGAGTGTTTCTATGTCTGTGTATCCCACTGTGTCCGTGGTTGTAGACATTAGAAAAGAGAATGAATCAATGGATGTGTCCTGTCTAGTAGAAAGCTTCCCAGCATTCATCCTACCCATTTTAGGAATGGATTGCAGGTTGCCTTATCGATGGACAACATGTACTGTCTTCCTAAGTTCCTGTTTTCTTCCTGAATTCTGGCCACTCTCCAGAATAGGCTCAAGGTTTTATGTCCAAAATATGTACCACATCCAAACTCTGTGACATGGCCATGTAATCCATAGCTGAAGGGAATGGCAAGCATCTCAGAAAACTCAGATATCAGTGTGACCAGGAAAGTCTCAGTGGAGAAACCCTGCTTTGGCCCTTTTGCTTACCTATTGTTCTGTTGCCCTGAATGTCAGGAAGGTCTTTGCCTCAGGGCACCCTTTGTGAAGCCTGAAGAAAACAGTTTTAAAATGGAAATGAATGGGCATCACCTGTGGCTCTTTGCTTAATTACTTTGGAAAGGAATGTCTCTGAATCAGCCTCTTGGCCCTGTGTGAGGCTGTGGCTTAGATTATCAGCATCGGATGGATCTAAAGAAAGATCCAATGTGTGCATCCAAAACCAAAATGGCAAAAAATCAGTCATTGTGGATGAAGTCTCTTGCCTTCCTCTGTTTGGTTCTTGACCTCCATCAAGGGAGTATTGGGATTTTTTGGGTCAAATGAGTTCTTCCAATCCCTGCAAAGGTGCTTGGGTTTAATAATGACTCCAAATCACATAAGGAATCTATACCTGACAGTCAGTAGGCCTCAAATTGCAGAAACAGAGCAGTATTAATGGCAGAACTATGTGATCCATCCTGGTTCACAGGAAGGGTGTCCAGGCCACCCTGAATTTAGGCAAATGAGGGGAAGGGAGCTTATTATGGACACTCTATTGGGCTGTGCCATTTAAGGAAACCTCCAGCCAGAGGTTATGATGAGTGACTATATAGAAGTAGATGAGGGCCATGTGGGATTGTTTTGATTTTAATTGTGGTAACTTGTGTGGCTTTTGGATGAGATGACTGTGTTCACCTGGGCTTTAACACTGGCGTGATTCTCCTAAGAGACTGAGTTCTGTAACTGACTTCAGAGTAGTAATTGCTTTGGAAATGGATATGTTTTAATCAGCCTCTTGGCCCTGTTTGAGGCTATGGCTTAGATTATCAGCACCAGATGGATCTAAAGAAAGATCCCATGTGTGCATCCAAAACCAATATAGTCAAAATAGCAGTAATTGTCGATGAACTCTCTCGCCTTCCTCTGTAAGGTTCTGAAAGAATAAAAGAAATTGAAATTGAAATGTAAAGAACCAGGTTTTGTAAAGTTTCCAAGCTGCACTCAGCACCTGAAATTCCTGTGGCAGTTAAGACAATTCCCGGATTTGCACATTAGATGTGTGTTGAAATCATCCCTGAGGACCTAGTTACTTAACAGCCCCTCCCCAGAAACCATGCAGCTCACCACGTAGACATCACAGTGCATCCACCAATCAATTTAAATGTATACCCCTTCTTAGGGCTGACCAATCACCCCCTGCCCAACCTGTTCCCGCCAATGAATGTGCTAATCATGTTTTAGAGTTGTTATTTGATTTTCCCGTGGAATATGATGATTTGCTAAAGGAGGCTATGATGTGTATAAAGTCCCTACCCTCTCTAAAGAATGTATATAATCTCCGCTTGAGTGGTTCTTAGGGCTCTTTGTTCTTTGCTCCTCTGAAGTGAGCCCTGAGCTCCAGCACGCTATACCCCCAATAAACCCTTTGGTGTTGCATGAGAAAGCCTGTTGGTGGTCTTTTCCTCCGATGTTCGCCCCACCTTTTCATCTGGAGGCCCCAGGTGAGATATCCAGCGCAGCGGACGAAAGACCCCAAGGGACTCCTCTCAGGGTAAGAAAGGCGCCTCTTTCTTTTTTCGGGTTTCAGGTGAGGGCTTGGCAAAGTGGCTGTCAGTGAAGAGCCTTAGCTCTCTCTGACGGTGGCTGGCAGACGTGTCACAGAGCTACTGGCCACGTCCCTGGGTGACACTCCAGAGGATGAGGGAAATCATGGAATATTAGTTTCCTCAACTCGGTTATAATTTGCTTCAGGATTTGGTTTGCCAGCCCATCAGGTTTTGCTGGCTACACAGTTTTGTTCATTGTCCCGAACTCATGTTGAGTTTACTGTCTGTCTTTATTGTCTAACCCATCAGGTTTTGCCAGTTACTGAGTTCTAATATTTGTCTTGGACCCATGTTAAACGTTTACTGTTTGTCTTTGTCTGTGTTGCGTTTGTGTCTTCACTCTCTCTTTTTGAGTAACTCCCATTATGGGACAAAGCACTTTCTTGCTTCTGTCGCTGACCCTTGATCATTGGACTGATGTCCGCTCAAGGGCCCAGAATCATTATTTTTCAGTTAAATGTCAGACCTGGCAGACTCTCTGTGCTTCAGAATGGCCCATCCTCAAAGTCGGGTGGCCCGCAGAAGGATCCTTCTACTTCCATCTAATCCGAAAAGTCAGAGATATTGTCTTTCAGCCGGGACCACGTGGCCACCCAGATCAACAGCCATATACCCCTTCCCCAGGATCCTATCATTCAAACCTTCCATTCCCTCCCCATCTTCCCCCCATTCTTCCTGAGTCACAAGACTGGACACTCCTCCCCCTCTTTATCCTCTACCCTCGCTCCCCAACCGCCAACACATTCCAGATGATTCTCCCACCACTGACTCAGCCTCTCCGCCACTAGAGGCAATTGGGCCAGACCCAAGCCCTCCAAGGGACTTCTCTGCAGCAGCAGCAGCCCCTCCTTTTCTGGTGGAAGCTGGGCCACCTGAAGAAACCCGCCAGCTACGGAAAATAGAAAACTCAGAAGCCACTGTGATGCTCCCTCTTCGTCCTTATGGGCCCATGAACCGACAAAACTGGGACCCCAACACCTTTGAAGGTTGGTAGCATTTGTCCACTTATCACTGGGCTCTAATAGCGGGGCTCCGAGTGGCCGCCAGAGGGCCGACTAATTTGGCCATGGTAAGAGAGATAATCCAAGGTCCTAATGAGTCTCCCTCTATGATTCTGGAGAGAATTATGGAAGCAAATAGAAAATATACTCCTTTTGATCCTCAGGCAGAGGACAAAAAAACCTCTGTTGCAATGGCCTTTATCCAGCAGGCTGCCCTAGATATTAAGAGAAAGTTACAACGTCTAGATGGATTACAAGATATGACCTTAAGAGATTTAGTCAGAGAAACTGAGAAAGTATAAGAGAGAAACTGAGGAGGAATGGGAACAGATGAGAGAGAAGGAAAGGGAACAAAAGGAGGATGAAAGGAGCAAAAGGCAGACTAAATCATTGGCTAAGGTTTTGGTCAGAGCAGCAAATAGACCAGAAGTTAAAAAGCACGGAGACATGAAGGGATACATGGGCCCATGCCAAAGGCTGCCCCTGGCCTCAGATCAATGTGCCTACTGTAAAGAAAAAGAAAACTTGGACAAAGAGTGCCCCAAAAAGAGGCAGAGAAACCAGTATAGGACGAGACTTGAAGGATCCAGCCACTGCCTCACCCTGAAGTCGTATGGTTTACGAACGAGAGCAGCTTCCTCCAAGATGGTACGTGGTGGGCTGGAGCAGCAGTAGTTAGCAAAACTAATGTCATCTGTTTCTCTGGTCTCACAGAAGAGACATCAGTCCAAAAGGCAGAACTGATTGCCCTTACGAAAGCATTGGTACTAGCAACAGGCAAAAGGGCCACCATATACACTGATAGCCGCTATGCATTTGCCACTGCAAATGTGCACGGGGCTATTTACCAGCAAAGGCAGCTATTAACCTCCGCTGGGAAAGAAATAAAGAAATAAAGAACAAAGATATGATCCTCCACCTTCTCTCAGCAGTGCAGGGCCCTACGGACCTAGGCATAGTGCACTGTCCAGGGCACCAGAAGGGAAACGACCCCGTGGCGGTTGGAAACAGAAGGGCAGATGAGGAAGCTAATTGGCAGCCCTAAACGGAGTGCCTCTGTTAACTTTTTCCACACCGGGGGGAACAACAATCAGGAGACTTGGCCGCACCGGAACATTCAGGCAACTTATCATCTGAGGAGACAGATACAGAACTCTGGGAACCTACAGAGCCAAGTACACAATTTTCAAAAGCCCACCTTTATCTCAAAGACATACACCAGCTCACCCACTTAGACTCTAAGAAGTTATAGGCACTCTTAAAGGACCAAAGGAAGGAATTATTATTGACTGACTCACAGAGGAAAGAAATAACTGCGCAGGTGACTACAGCTTGTCAAGTTGGCCAATTAGTTAATACTTACCCATCGAAGCTTACTTCAGGGAAGCGCTTATGAGGAATCAGACCAGGACAATTCTGGGAAGTGAGCTTTACTGAAATAAAGCCAGCAAGGATTGGACTTAAATGTCTCCTAGTCTTTGTAGATACTTTTTCAGGATGGGTCGAAGCCTTCCCCATGAAGAAAGAAACGGCTCAGCTGGTGGTCAAAAAGATCCTAGAAGACATTTTCCAAGGTTCAGCCTGCCTAAGGTAATAGGGTCGGATAAGTGACCGGTATTCATGGCCCAGGTAAGACAGGGATTTGCCAGGACCCTGGGGATTAATTGGAAGTTACATTGTGCTTATAGACCCCAGAGCTCAGGACAGGTAGAAAGGATGAATAGAACCATCATAGAGACCTTAACGAAATTAAGCTTGGAGACTGGCATGAAAAATTGGACTCTGTTCCTAAGTTATGCACTGTTTTGTGCAAGAAATACCAAGTCTTCCTCTTTGTGTAACCTCACCCCTTATGAAATTCTCTATGGTGCCCCTCCTTCAGTAAGGGACCTAACCCCAACTAGGAGACTTAATGATTCCTTTCACACCCCCTTGCTTGACAGACTTAAAGCCCTTGAACAAAACCAGCACCCAGCGATACCTGTGGAAACAGTTGGCCTCTGCTAATCAGCCTGGAGATGAGGGAACCCCACATAGATATCAAGTGGGAGAGTTCATCTACGTGAGATGGCATCAGGTGTCATCCCTGGAACCCCGCTGGAAAGGACCATACCAGGTGCTGCTTATAACACCCACAGTGGTGAAATTGGATGAGATCACTTCATAGATCCATACCACCCATCTCATGCCTGCACCCTGTACAGACTCCGGCTGGAAACTGAAACAGACTGGTAACCATCTCAAGTTGCGTGTCCGTCTTGTGGGTAGGGCTATGGATTCTTCCCCTGACCATCAGCAGTCCTAATCCCCATCAGCCTGTTCAGCAACGATGGCAAGTTATAAATCCTACTGGGCAAGTAGGGTGGTGTATTTCACATACAGCCCCCTTATGGAATTGGTGGCCATCTCTCCCCCCGGACATTTGTCAGCTTCCCATAGGCTTCTCTGACTGGGATCTCCCTGACATAGAGGACCCCACACAGATCCCACTCAAATGCAAACCAGGGCAACATAGACCACTTTACCCCATGAATTATGGATGTCATCTCCCCAAGTTCATGTGTAAACTAGCCAGTCAAGACTATTATGTGTGCCCAGCAGATTTCCAAAGTCGCATACAGGCCCAAACCTGTGGAGGACCCAGTAACTTTTATTTTAGATCTTGGGGTTGTGAACAAACGGAAGCTGCATGGTGGAACCCAAACTCCCCAGACAGCAAGATTTGGGTAGGATGAAATGACACCTGGATTGATCCCAAGAAATGTGCCGCTAGCCAAGTGGTGTCAAAAACTCGCTGTGGAAAGAATAGTCTATGTTACCCCCTCAATATAACTTTCACTTCCAAAGGAAGGGGCTACCTCAGAACAAAATGGCCTATGAGAAATACGTGGGGAATGCAATTCTATATTTATGGCCCCGGTTATGACTTTGGTCTCTGGTTCACCCTCCAGCTTAAAAAGAAAGAAAATCCCACAGCAATAGGGCCCAATCCCCTCAAGCTAGGAATTAAGCCTCCTAAACCTCCCATGCCTAGATCTACCAGAGCCCCTCTACCATCTCATAATTCCCGGTTTCCGTCTTTGCCTACTTCCCCAGTCCAGAGTACAGCTGACTCCACCCCCTGGGAACTAATTAAAGGAATGTTTATGGTACTGAACTCCACACAGTCAGAACTCATTGCTTTTCAGCCCAGGTATTTGACAACTCTGTAAATTATTGTGTAATGGTGCAGATACTCCCCAGGGTGCTCTATCATGATGCAGAATCATTCGAAGGTCTACTTGGGGGACAAACAACCCAATTTCACCGGGAGCCATTGTCCCTTACTCTAGCCATCCTATTGGGGATAGGAGGTCCTGCAGGAGTGGGTATGGGAACAGCTGCTATGATCCGTGGGTCACAACAATTGGCCCAATTAGAAACATCAATAGATCAAGACTTGAAGACGTTAGAAACCTCTATCACAGTGCTGCAGGAATCCTTAACCTTTCTCTCTCTCTGCATTTGTTTTACAGAACAGGGGAGGACTAGATTTCCTCTTCATGAGGGAGGGGGTCTCTGTGCAGCACTGAGAGAATACTGTTGTTTTTATGCTGACCCTACTGGAGTTGCAAAATAATCCATGAGTATATTAAGAAAATAACTTGAATAGCGCCAGAGAGAAAGGGAGATTCAACAAGGGTGGTTTGAGTCATGGTTTACCCAGTCCCCCTGGTTAACTACACTCCTATCAGACTTAGCTTGACCCCTGATCATCCTTAAGGTGTTGGTAACTGTGGGACCTTGTTTGCTTAACCGCATAGTTTCCTTATTCCAGGCTCAGATTGGGTAGGTAAAACTCATGCTAATCAGACAGAAATATGCTCCACAGGCAGAAATAGAATTTGAGACGCCAGAATAATTATGAAACATTACTTTTAAGATTAAAAGTAGTCAGAAAAAGGAGTGGGAAATGAAAGAATAAAATGTATTGAAATTGAAATGTAAAGAACCAGGTTTTGTTAAGCTTTCAAGCTCCACTCAGAACCTGAAATTCCTGTGGCACTTAAGACAATTCCCAGATCTTCCTATTAGATGTGTGTTGAAATCTTCCCTGACCAGCTAGATACTTAACACCCCTTCCCAGAAACCATGCAGATCTGCACGTATACATCTCAGGGCTTCAACCAATCAGTTTAAATGTTAACCCCTTCTCAGGGCTGACCAATCACCCACTGCACGACCTGTTCCCGCCAATGAATGTGCTAATCATGTTTTAGAGTTGTTATTTGATTTTGCTGGGGTATAAGATGATTTTCTAAAAGAGGCTATGATGTATGTAAAAACCCTGCCCTCTCCATAGAATGTATATAAACTCTGCTCAAGTTGTTCTGGGGCTCTTTGTTCTTTGCTCCTCTGAAGTGAGCTCTGAGCCCCAGCATTCTGGACCCACAATAAACCCTTTTGCGGTGGCATGAGACAGTCTCTTGGTGGTCTTTTCCTAAGACGTTCGTCCGAACTTTTCAGTTCCTGACTTCCATCAAGTGAGAATAGGGATCCTTTGGGTCAAAAGAGTTCTTCAAAGCCCTACAGTGGATAGTCCATAGGGGCTTGTGTTTTGTCATGACTCCAAATCACAGAAAGAATCAATACCTGACAGTCAGTAGGCCTCAAATTGGAGAAGCAGGGCAGTATTAACGGCAGGGCTATTTGATCATTCCTGGTTCAAAGGAAGGGTGTACAGTCCACCCTGATGTTAGGCAAATGAGGGGCAAAAGAGCTTATTTTGGACACTGTCTTGGGCTGCACACCTTATGGAAACTTTCAGCCAGAGGTTATGATGAGTGTCTATATGGAAGAATATGAGGCCCATGTTGGAGTGTTTTGATTTAATTGCGGTCATTTGTGTGGCGGTTGGAAGAGATGCCTGGGTCCTCTTGGGCCTGAACACTGGTGTGATTCCCCTTAGAGACTGAGTGCTGGAACGGACCTCAGAGAAGTGTTGCCATGAATTGTGTTGGGATTTTAGGAGGCCTCGCATGAGAATTGCCCTTGGAAAATGCGATCAGGGTCGCTTTCCACAGAGACTGGAAATCTCAGCCAGGATATCACATGATTTTATTCTGAAAGACTTGGCAACCATAATTGAGAGTCAAAACACACATGGACCTCACATGTAGACCTCAATGGGCCTGGCTTCATATGACCTTTTGGCCACTCTTTGGGAACCCTTGCCTTTGAGAGTTCTCCAGATCTTTCATTGAAATGAGCTTTCTCACCATTTAAGGGTTCCTAAATGAATTGAAATCCACAGTGCCTCCAATTTCATCCTTGAAAAATGGCTATATAAATACCATTAAATTTTTGAAATTTCAATGACCTGGTGGCACTGGAGAAACTTTGGGTGTCCTGTTGCTGATCATGAGTATACCAGAGAGTGCCTTGATTGACTGGGTTTCCTGAAAATGGTGTAGAACAGAGAAGCCTATAGGTTGGATCCTGCTGAGTAGTGGGCCTAGAGAAGTGGTGGGCATATGTGTGATAAAACATCTGTGGTAGGGGAATGAGGATCTACCATTGGATTCCAAATTGCTTGGGACTGACATGGTGCAGCCAGCATAAATTTCTATTTAAAGGCATCTTGATATATGGAGAGGTTTCAAGGCAATGTTCAGAATCAGCTTGCTATGTTCAAGGGGGTAAACTATGTGGGTTAGAAACCTGGTTGGTGCATTCTCCTGCAGAACCTGACCCACCACACGTGACATAACTCCCACCAGCACTGTGTCCCAGTTGAGCTCCATGTATTGGTGAAGCAAATACCAAACTCCCAGTGCAGGAGCAAGAAACACAATGGAGAGTGGAAGAGCAATAAATGACTATACAGTCCACACAGGGAGACACTTAGCCACCAGTGGCCACAGTATACCCACAAAAAGAGAATCCAGCACTCTTCCCTCATGTTCATTGGAATATTACAATTTATGTCCTCCAGGTCACATAGATGCTGACCCAGCTTTGATCATCTCACTAGAAAAAAAGCAAAAGCTCCTGACAACAACATATATTTCAAGTGCCCAAACTCAGAGGCAGTTTCTCAAGAAGTCATTAGGCCAGCAGAGCTCCATTATTGTGGAGTGTTTACCCTGTCCCTTACTTTTGGAAACTCCTCTACCACGTCCATGGTTGTGAACTCCTTATCATATTCCATTCCAGATAAGTATTCACAGATTTTCTAACACTTCTCCTCTAATTGTGTCTTACTTGGGGTGAAGGTAATGTCAAGGCATTGTTCTGGATGAAAGTGGGAAGATTTTTGTGTAGCACATATTTGCATACACATTGGATTAATTTTCCAATTTTCCATTCAAAATACTGAATCCCTGACATTAACACATACTCTACTAGATTCTGAATACTAATCCTAATATGTTGGAAAAAAATAACCCAAAAAGAATAGAACTACAAGCAGTTCAGAGGAGGCATGGTGTATAGTTGGACTTGCGTTTTGCATAATATAGGGTAGGAGTTATAAATCCAGTCAATTTTTTTGGAAATAGTTCTCCATATGTTTTTAATGCCTATTCAGGACCTGTATTTTTATATGCACATATAGAATCCTACCTGTTACCACACGTTCATTCTTGTGTGGTGGCTGAATTGGCAGATACAAATTCTGACAAGGGATCACTCCTCCTAAACGCTGTTGGAATTGAAAATTCAACCTATGTGTGAGCTTCCTAGTTGAACAACATTATACATAAATCCATGTTCAGTAAAATGAATTTATTTGAATCTGTGCATGATATATATTTCTTGGTGATTTTCAATTGACATATAGTGCTACTTTTTAATGTCTGTGTATATGTGTGTGTGTGTGTGTGTGTGTGTGTGTGTGTGTGCATGAGTGTGTGTATATACACACACACACACACACACACACACACACGCACACACACACTCTCCAGATTATTCAAAATATGAAATATATGTGTCTTATTTTACACTTCCTAAATTTTTCATATTCATGAATGTGGATTTATAATAATCTTTTCACAAGATTATTCTGAGAAATATTCACATACCTTACTAGAGTCTGACAACTAATCCTAAGATGATGGAGAAAAATAATGCAAACAGAATAGAAATACAAGAAGTTCAGTGGAGGCATGGTGTATAGTTGGACTTGCCTTTTGCATGATAAACGCTAGGTGTTATAAATCTAGTAAATTTTCAATTGAAATAATTCTTCATGTGTTTTTAAAATTAACAAATATGTGAATTCCTGTATCCCTTTCTCTGTATCCTATTCATCACATGTATTTTTACATGCACTTATAGAATCCTACCTGGTATCACAGGTACATTTTTGTGAGGTGGCTGACTTGGCCGATACAAATTCTGAAAAAAGATCACTCCTCTTAAACGCTGTTGGAAACGAAAATTCAACCTATGGTTGAGTCCCCTGGAAGAACAACAATATACATAAATCCATGTTCAGTAAAATATATGTTTTGTCATCTGTGGGTAATATATATTTATTGATGAATTTTGATTGGCATATATATTACTACTTTTTAATGTCTCTGTGTGTGTTTTGTATATATATAAATATGTGTATATATATACAAATACACACTCTCCAGATTTTTCAAACTATGAAATATATGTGTCTTATTTAAATTCCCTAAATTCATTTATGTTCATGGACTTGGATTTATAATCAACTTTTCACAAGATTATTCTCAGAAATATCCATCCACCTGAAAAACATATTTGTATCCTAGTACTGAACACTAAGTTGAATGAATGGTGCATACAAAAACTAATATTTCTACAGTAACTGACCCAGTTTAACATCAATGCAAGTAGATTCCGATGGGACAAGGTGTGTATTTTGACGTTCAATTTTATTCAACACTGGTACTTAATATTTCTTCATATAATGGACATCATAGGATATATATTTCATCCACAAATTCACAAATTGATGGGCATTTGTTTCACTTACAATCAATTCCTGCTTTTGAACACATGTATTTCTCCAGGTATCTTGATTGGTCTTTTCATTAGACTTCTTTCCAAACACATTTTTTTCGATTTCCATAATCAATTTTGAAGCAAAACTCACACACACTTCATGATAAACTATAACCCTAATATTACCAATAGATATATAACTGGTTTGAATGAATGTATGTACATAAATATAAAATTTCCTGTATATTTTCAGATATCAATTCAATCCATTATTTAAAGTTGAAAACAGTGATACTATTTATTCACAGTATGGTTTAGTCATGCATTATCTCTATATTCATAGAAAAAGGGTGCACCTATTTGTACCCCCAATACTAATTTATATGTCTTCAATATATTGCTCCTAGAAATGGTGGAAGAAATACTCATGTCATCTGATCTACATATATATTTTATCAGTGTAATATTCTGGACACAAAAAAAGCAAATGTCACACTTATGTTTGTACCAAATCCTAAAGAGAAAGTGTGCATGGATTACTAAAAACACCCATGTCCAGGTTGCCTAATGCTCTCAAATGTCTATCCTATTGGTGACTACATATTTGTTTCTTCCTAAGATTATATATTCAATCTCAAGCCTGTTGAATATGTCTAATCCTATCACTCACTATTTACTTTGCCTGATTTCCTAATGTCTCTATTGATATCTGCTTTCCTACATATTTTTTCCAGTTCATCACTGTGACCGACTCTTCACATGTGCTGACATTTACATTCACTCTCTAACCAAAACTCTATTGCTAAAGAACTTTTGGTCCAAATCCTATACTCACTTTTCTATCTAAACCAACACTATCTTCCTAATCCTATCGACTATGCCTTTTTGACTGGATGTTCTCTTAGACATTCAATCAACCAAGGTACATGGTCCTTTGCCATTGTTTATCTATTTATTTGAGACATCTGTGCAGAACACAGTTCAAAGGTAAGTATCCCACTAAAGTGACCAATGCCCTTCTGGGCTTCAAATCTTACCTAGAATTCTGTTTTCATACTTATATTTCACCTCTATATTATTAAATATCACAGAATACCAATACCATTATTCATCCAGCAGAATGATTCCTAACCCTAATCAAACCTGTTATTAACCCTAATCATACACTGTTCCCTAATCTAACTTTACAAAAGAGCAGGCACAGAGTTGGTCTTACAATACAGGAATATAGGGAATCTTTCACCTGCTGTGAAGCTCAAAGGTCCATGTAGATATGATCCCTGGAGAAGATGTAGGGAACTATGAAGGACCTGAGAAAGCGAAAGTCCTATTACATGGCAAAAAAAACCTGGTCAGGACGAAGGGATGTGTCTGAATCAGCCTCTATCTTTTTAATGTAGAGAAGATAAACCAAACCAGGCCTGTGTGGAGAGCTGTTCCAAGTGCCTATGGTTAATATAACATTCTAACTTGTGAAATTGTCACAGGAAATAGGGGCAGCCTCCATCTCAAAGGACCGTTTGAAGAAACTGTTAGGACAAAGTGGTTGCCAAGGCAGTGACCTCATTCAGTTTCTGAAGGAAGTGACCTTACCTAATTTCCTTGGTGATGGAACTCTCTGAACTTGGAATCCAGGAAGCCAAGCACCCAGAGTCAGGCCCAGTCTCAGTCCCAGTGGTCTCACTTGTTTAGACTTACCAAGGACAGAGTCCGTCTTTCTTGGTAAATACTGATGTGAGTATGGCCAAATGCCAGGAGAGCTCTGAAGAGCAGCCTTTCCTAAGAACACAGGTAGTGGCTCACTGCTGGGCCCTGACAACTTCACAGAGTTGGCCAAGTAGACCAGATCTTAGACAGGACAGGCCATTTCGGGGGAACAAAAAATGGCCCACCAGTCAGAGGACTCTCTGGATAGTCACATACCTACTTGGGGGAAAGAGGTATCTTTGTGGGTATGGGTGTGAGTTTGTGGTTTTGTCTCATGTTCTAAGAATACGTAGGAAAGGCAGTTTGTTTGGTTTGGAATGGACTGTGTCTAGTAAGTCATTTGACAAGGCGAGTGTTTCTATGTCTGTGTATCCCACTGTGTCTGTGGTTGTAGATATTAGAAAAGAGAATGCATCAATGGATGTGTTATGTCTAGTAGAAAGCTTCTCAGCATTCATCCTCCCTAATTTATGAATGGACTGTGGCTTGCCTTATAAATGTACAACACCTACAATCTTCCTAAGTTCCTGTATTCTTCCTGATTTTGGCCTCTCTCTAGAATAGGCTCATGATTTTGTTTCCAAGTTATGTACCACCTCCAAGCTCTGTGACATGGCTATGTACTGGATAGCTGAAGGGAATGGGAGCATATCAGAAAACTCAGATATCAGTGTGACTAGGAGAGTCTCAGTGGAGAAACCCTGCTTTGGGTCTTTTGCTTACCTATTTGTCCGTTGCCCTGAATGTCAGGAAGGTCTTTGCCTCAGGTCGCCCCTTTGTGAAGCCTGAAGAAAACAGTTTTCAGATGGAAATGAATGGGCATCACCTTGGGCTCTTTGCTTAATTGCTTTGGAATGGGATGAGTCTGAATCAGCCTCTTGGTTCTGTGTGAGGCTGTGGCTTAGATTCTCAGCATCTGTTGGGTCTAAAGAAAGATCCCATGTGTGCATCCAAAACGAAAATGGCCAAAAGAGCAGTCATTGTGCATGAAGTCTCTCACCTTCCTCTGTAATGTTCCTTCCTCCGTCAAGTGAGAATAGGGATTCCTTGGGTCTAATGAGTTCTTCAAAGCTCTGTAGACTCTAGCCTATTGGTGCTTGGGTTTTCTCATAACTCCAATTCACATAAAGAATCTAAACTCCACAGTCAGTAGGCCACAAATTGGAGAAGTGAAGCAGTATTAACAGCAGGCATATTTAATCACTCCTGGTTCACAGGAAGGGAGTCCTGGCCTTTAGGCAAATGAGGGGTAAGGGAGCTTCTTTTGGACACTGTCTTGGGCTGTGCCTCTCAAGTAAACCTCCAGCCAGAGGTTATTATGAGTGTCTTTATGGAAGAAGATGAGGGCTAAGTGGGAGTGTTTTGGTTTTAAATGTGATCACTTGTGTGGCGGTTGGAAGAGATGATTGGTTACACCTGGGCTTCAACTCTGGTGTGATTCCACTTAGAGACTGATTTCTGGAACTGACCTCAGAGAAGTATTGCAATGAATTGTGTTGGGATTTTAGGAGGCCTCGCATGAGAGTCGCCCTTGGAAAATGAGTCTTGGCCCAGGGTTGCTTTCCACAGAGCACTGGAAATCTCAGCCAGGATATCACATTATTTTATTCTGAAAGACTTGGCAACCATAGTTGAGAGTCAAAACAAACAAGGACCTCACATTGTAGACCTCAATGGGCCTGGCTTCATGTGAACTTTTGGCCACTCTTTGGGAAGCCTTGCCTGTGAGAGTTCTCCAGATCTTTCATTGAAATGAGCTTTCTCACCATTTAATGGTTCCTAAATGAATTGAAACCCACAGTGCCTCCAACTTCATCTTTGAAAAATGGTTAGATAAATACCATGAAATGCTTAAAATTCCCATGAGCAGGTGGCACTGGAGAACCTTTGGATGTCCTGTTTCTGATCATAAGTATACCTGAAGGTGCCTTGATTGACTGGGTTTCAAGAAAATAATATAGAAAAGACATGCTAGTAAGTTGGAGGCTGCTGAGTAGTGGACCTAGAGAAATTGTGGGCAGGTGTGTGATAAAAAATCTGTGGTGTGGCCATGTGGATATGCCATTGGCTTCCAAATGGATTAAGACTGATATGGTGCAGCCAGCAGACCCTTCTATGTAAAGGCATCTTGTGATATTGAGGAGTTTCAAGGCAATGTTCAGAATCAGGTTACTATGCTCAAAGAGGCAAGCTTGTGGGATAGAAGCCTGGTTGGTGCATTTTCCTGCAGACCCTGACCCACCAAACGTGACAGAACTCCCTCCAGCACTGTGTCCCAGTTGAACTCCTTGTTTCGTGAAGCAAATACCAAACTCCCAGTGCAGCAGCAAGAAACACCACGAAAGATGGAGTATGAACAAATGGGTTCACAGTGCACATGGTGAGACACTTAGCCCCCAGTGGCCACAGTTTACCTACAAAGAGAGGATTTAGCAATGCTTCCTCATGTTCATTTTAAAATAAGTAACCATGTCCTCCAGGTCCCATAGATGCAGACCCAGCTTTGATGGTCTCACTACAATGGAAGCTAAAGCTCCTGAGAACAACATATATTACATGTGCCCAACCTCAGAGGGAGTTTCTTATGAAGACTTTAGGCCAGCAGAGTTCCATGTTTTTGTGTGGTGAGCCGCTTCTGCAGATTATGGTCGCCATTGCAGGATGGTGCTGGCTCCACTGTGGTCTGTAACAAACAACTCCTTGTTTGGGAGAGTTGGTGCATGGTTTTTCAGCACCCTGTGAGAAAGTTCCACGTGGAAGCTTTGCATTGGGGCTTGGGATGCTTTATTAAGGCTGGAAGGGGCATCCAACAAGGAAGAAGAAGAAATATCAAGGGCCTGAATAAACTGCTGAAAGAAGATTCCTGAGTTGTGTCTTCCTTGCGGGCAAGGGGTCACGACAAGTGGTCCTGAAAACCCGGGAACCAGAACTTTCAGCAGTCAGGGGTGGTGCACCGGTTAGTCCCAGGTAAGTGGGACCCGCGGTCAAAGCGGAGGTGAGTCCCAGGTAAGTGGGACCCGCGGTCAAAGCGGGGATTAGTCCCAGGTAAGTGGGACCCGCTATCAAAGCGGCAGCTCCTCTGTAAAGCCAGAGAGAGCATTACATCTTATTGCAGCTGCACTGTGTACTTTCGCTCTTACTTTCACTTTTGTTTTTTGTGTGTCTTTTGTTGTGTCATGAGTGCCGTATCTTCAAGTCCGCTTCTCCTGGCCCTAGATAACCTGTTACGTTGCAAGGGCCTAGAAGTGAAACGTAGTACTTGACAGAGATTTTTACGGAAGACAGATATTGCTGCACCATGGTTTGCGTTCTCGGACAGCCTTACTATACCTAGCTGGGATAAGTTAGGCACAGATCTTGACTTTGCTTCTGAGCAGGGCATATTAGAGGGTGGGGTGATACCCCTTTGGAAGATGATTCGTAGTTGCCTCGCAGATGGCAGATGTCAGGAAGCACTTACTAAAGGACAAGAAGTTTTTGAGCAACTACATGAGGAAAAGTCTGAAGGATCACATAGTGAAGTGGCAGAGAACATTGGGAGTAAGAGTAGTGAGAAGGCAAAAGAGCCTGAAACTAAAAATAGGAGAAGGCTCTACCCAGACTTGGCTGAATTAAAAACACCTGAGAACACAAGCGGCTCAGAGAGTTCTGAGGACCTTGATATATTGTTACAACAACTACGAAAGATAAAAGTGAAGAAAAAGAAAAAAGGGATACAGGGCACGCAGGCCTACTGTAAAAAGGGGACGGGATCCAATATCGGTCAACAACACTCTGAGGAGGAGGAGGTAGAATATCTCAAAGAAGATATGGTGCCGGTTGCCCCACCCCCGTATGTGGGGGGGAGCCAAAATTCCGGGAGATATTTTCATGCGCAAGTTTGGAGGACAGTTAATACAGATATGGGACTTGCATACCCCGTATTTCAGGACAATAACAGGGGAAGATATCATGATCCTTTAGACTTTAAGAAAATTAAAACCTTGGCGGAATCTTTCTGCACTTATGGCGTGGATGCCGCTTTCACCCTTACTCAGGTGGAGGGACTTGCTAGATTTTGTATGACTCCTTCAGATTGGGCTAGCCTTGTTCGGGCTTGTGTTTCTCCAGGTAAATATTTGGACTGGAGAGCCTTTCTGCTAGAGGGTGCTGTTGAGCAGGCAGCCCAAAACTATGTGGCGGGACACCCCCATTGGGACAAGGATATGCTTTTAGGACAAGGAAGATTTGCTAATCAATAGACAGGATTCCCTCCTTA